>NC_072436.2:21562500-21870178 GCF_028878055.3 Symphalangus syndactylus
GAGTATTTTTAAAGGTAAATACCACAATCAAATAGACCACAGTGATGGTTACAATCAAGATTCAAGACTGAGCATGGTGGCTCATGCCTGTAATCTCAGGACTTTGGGAGGCTGAGGTGGGCAGATCATTTGAGGCCAGTGGTTCAAGACCAGCCTGGCCAATATGAAACCCTGCCTCTACTGAAAATACAAAATTAGCCTGGCATGGTGGCACATACCTGTAATCCCTAATCCCAGCTATTGGGGAGGCTGAGGCAGGAGAATCACTTGAACCCCAGAGGCAGAGGTTGCGGTAAGCCAAGATTGCGCCATTGTACTCCAGCCTGGGCAACAAGAACAAAACTCAGTCTCAAAACAAAACAAAAATTAGCTGGGCATGGTGGCACATGCTGGTAGTCCAGCTGCTTGGGAGGCTGAGGCACAAGAATTGCTTGAACACAGGAGGCGGAGGTTGCAGTGAGCCAAGATCACGGCCACTGCACTCCAGCCTCGATGACAGAGCAAGACTCTGTCTAAAAAGAAAAGAAAAGAAAAGAAAAATTCAAGTGACCATAGTCAGGCCAGTTGAATTAGAAGCATACTTTATAGAATAGTATCTCTATATGACCTATTACTCCTTGAAATATTTATTCAACAATTGAATAATTCAATACTCAATTGAGCAATCCTCCCACCTCAGCCTCCCAAGTAGCTAGGACTAGAGGCGAATGCCACCACGCCTGGCTAATTTTGTATTTTCTTGCAGAAATGGGAGATAAATTCTCACTATGTTGCCCAGGCTGGCCTTGAACTCCTGACCTCAAGTAATCCACCCACCTCAGCCTCCCAAAATGCTGGGATTACAGGAATGAGCCACTGCACCTGGCCACTGCATTAATTTTATCACATTCTCAAGAACTCTATGACTCAGGAGGCTGAAGCAGGAAGATCGCTTGAGCCAGGAGTTCAAGACCAGCCTGGACAACATAGCAAGACCCTGTCTCCAAAAATCAGAACCCTATGAAATAAATTGTATTTTCTTCACCCATGAAGCTTAAGCTTTAGGGAGGTTTAAGTACCTTCACTAGTCAGCACGTGGAGGACTTAATATCTGAACCCAGTTCTTTCCAAAGCCAAACCTCATTCTTTACTCTGCACTTCTGCTTCTGTGTTATGTGTCTAGATGATTTCATTTCACAGGCATTTATAGCTGAATTGAGGGTACTCTTTTTCACCACATGTATATGTTTTTTGATAGTAATCTATGTATTAGGAATCATGGTTAGTCACAGAAATTATCTAGTTCATTTATAATTGTTAACTTATTGAGATTAATACACTGACTGAAAATAATGTTTGAGTTCAAGTTGTTAGCTTGAGCCGGTGTACGGCAGACTGGTGTTTAATTACATAACATGCTTTTGTGAAAACAGACCAGTTGTAAGACCATTATCAGCAGCTCATGAGGGAAGATTCCAAGAAGAAGCTGACAAGACTTAGAAATTTCCCTGGGTATTACGGACTTTATTTCAAGTGAAATGCAAAGCAATTAATTTTCTTTTAACTGAATTCCTTAATTATACATAATTGTTACGCTTATTTACTTTTTATTTAAAAGTTAAGAACCATGATTTCTTGCAACTATACAAAAATACTAGTGAAAATGGAAAAAACACTGGAAGATGATAGGCAAAAAAAAAAATATATATATATATATATTTGGTCCAAGAATAGTAGGAAAAAGAGGATGAGTTTTTTCCATTTATTAAAAAGTTCATATCATTTTAGTTTTTCTTTACTTTTCTTTCTTTTTTTTAAGACAGTGTCTCATTCTGTCACCCCGGCTAGCGTGCTTCCACTTCCTTAGGCTCAAGCGATCCTCGCACCTCAGCCTCCCAAGTAGCTGGGATTACAGGCATGCACCATCATGCCTGGCTAACTTTTGTATTTTTCATAGAGACAAGGTTTCATCATGTTGCTTAGGCTGGTCTCAAACTCCTGGGCTCAAGCGATCCACCTGCCTGAGCCTCCCAAAGTGCTGGGATTGCAGGCTAAGCCACCACAGCTGACAGTTTTCCATTTTTTAAAAGAAATAAATGTAAAATAAGCAACACTGTTCTGAGATAATGTGATGTATTTACTGCATAAAAGAGCATAGTGAATTGTATTCTAATTTACAGTTTATGTGATATTATACAAGCCGTTTAATTCTCTATACACAAGTAAAATATTTTTCCTCTGTATAAAGTAAATATTATAGTTAGAAATATGGAGTCTAAGATGTATATTTAAAATGTTTTCCTCTAAATTCGGCCAGGCCTGGTAGTCCACGCCTGTAATCTCCGCACTTTTGGAGGCCAAGGTGGGCAGATCATTTGAGGTCAGGAGCTCGAGACCAGCTTGTCCAACATGGTGAAACCCCGTCTCTAATAAAAATACAAAAATTAGCCGGGCATGGTGGCACAATGGCTGTAGTCCCAGCTATCCCAGCTACTCTGGAGGCTGAGGCAAGAGAATCGCTTGAACATGGGAGGCAGAGGTTGCAGTGAGCCCAGATTATGCCACTGCATGATCAAAAAATTGAAAATAAAAAGTTTTTCTCCAGATTTTTCATTAATTTTAAAATAGGTATTTTTCCAGCCTGTTTTAGGGTAGAAGTACAATTTAGATGTGTCTTGGGTGATACTAATGTCTAAAGCAAACTTGTTTTCAGTCCACCATATTGTATTCTTTAAATTTTTTTATTATTTATTTATTTTTTTTTTGAGACAGAGTCTCGCTCTGTCGCCCAGGCTGGAGTGCAGTGACGCGATCTCAGCTCATTGTAACCTCCGCCTCCTAGGTTCACACCATTCTCCTGCCTCAGCCTCCCGAGTAGCTGGAACTACAGGCGCCCCCCACCATGCCCGGCTAATTTTTGTATTTTTAGTAGAGACGGGGTTTCACTGTGTTAGACAGGATGGTCTTGATCTCCTGACCTCATGATCTGCCCGCCTCGGCCTCCCAAAATGCTGAGATTACAGGTGTGAGCCACCACACCTGGCCTATTTTTTTATTCCCTTAAAACAACACCCCCTTCTTCCACTACAAACCCTATCAACCCACTCTATTCCTCAGGTACCCAGTGATTTCACCTTTTAGAAATCTCCCCATTCCTGACATACACACACACACACACACACACACACACACACACAAACTAATACACCAAAGATCCCTGCTTTGAACTCCTTTTGGTCAGAGGAATCAAAGAAAGGGCTCAGAAAAATCAGAGCATTCAGAGAAGGGAGGGAGAATCCCAGAAAAGAGAAAATGAGAGACAGAGGATCCAAAACTCTCTGTAAAAACTCTGCCAAGTCTCTGGCTCACCTTGGGAGCAAGCATGAACAGAACCAGCTGAAGGCAGTCTGAACTGAGATCTGAGGTACCTCCCACACAGAGTCAGTGACTTGAACCAAGTTAATTGCCAACTAAAACATAAATATCAACACTTGGAGGAAAATAACAGAATCAATAATGTCCAGAATACAATGCAAAATTACCCAGTAATAGCAAAACTAACAAGAAACATCAAAAGCTCACATAAGAAAAACTATAAAACCTTCCTGGAAGACACAAAGATAAACTTAAATAAATATACAGATTCATGTTCTTGGATAGGAATACTCAATATCATAAAGAACTTTTCCCTTCATTAACTTATCAATTCAATGCAATCTCATTAAAAATTCTATTATGTTTTCTCCTGGAACTAGACATGTAGTGTATAAAATGCATTTGAGAGAATTAACCAAGAAGACAAAATAGAGCAATGGGTGGAGATGGCAGTGCCAAATATTAAAATATACTCCAAAGCAGTGATTCTCAACAAGGGACTATTTTGCCCCCCCGTGTAGTGTTTGGAGACATTTTTCATTGTCATAGCCAGGAGTGGGAATAAGGGTAGAGACAGGGGGCACTACTGGATTTTAGCAGGTAGAGGCCTAGGATTACACAGACCAGCCCTCAACAGCAAAGAATTATCTGGTCCAAAAGGTCAATGGTGTTGAAGTTGAGAATCTAGGCACTAAATCTTCTCTAATTAAACCATCTTGGTATTGGTGCATGAGTAGACGGGCCAGTGGAACAGAACAGAAAATCCAGAATTAGATCCACTTGTATTTTTAATTTAGTATACAATAAAGGCACATTGTGCCAGACGCAGTGGCTCACGCCCGTAATCCCAGCACTTTGGGAGGCCGAGGTGGGCAGATCACCTGAGGTCAGAAGTTCGAGACCAGCCTGACCAATATGGTGAAAACCCCTCTCTGCTAAAAATACAAATTATTTTTAAATTTTAAAAATTAGCGGGGTGTGGTGGTGGGCGCCTGTAGTCCCGTCTATTTGGGAGGCTGAGACAGGAGAATTGCTTGAACCTGAGGCTGCAGTGAGCTGAGATTGTGCCACAGCACTCCAGCCTGGGCGACAGAGCGAGACTCCATCTCAAAAACAAACAACAACAAAAAAAAATGGCACATTGCAAATTCATGGGGGAAAGAATTACTTTTAGTACCAAATATAGTGATATGTGGATAGCTATATAAAAAAAGTTAAAAGTTGGACCCATTCTTCAGACATACTTTAGAATAAATAAAAAATAGATCAGCTATTTAAATGCAAAAAAGGAAACATAATATACATACAGAAATTTTTGTTCAACATATAAAGCTAACTTTATAAATTATAATGAACACCCACTATCCACATTAATAAGTAAAATATTGCTCTTACTACAGAAGCCTCTCCTCTATGGTACCTTTCTAATCACAACCCTTTCCCTCACTCCATAGGTACTCATTATCCTAATGTTCTGACCTTTATTTTTATTTATTTATTTATTTATTTTTGTGATGGGGTCTCACTCTGTTGACCAGGCTGGAGTGCAATGGCGCTATCTTGGCTCACTGCAACCTCCACCTCCAGGACTCAAGCCATTATCCCACCTCAGCTCCCAGAGCGGCTGGGATTGTAGGCATGTGCCGCCACGCCCAGCTAATTTTTGTATTTTTAGTCGAGATGGGGTTTTGCCATGTTGCCCAGGCTGATCTCAAACTCCTGTACTCAAGTGATCCACCTGCCTCGGCCTCCCAAAGTACTGGGATTACAGGTGTGAGCCACCATGCCCAGTCTATGATATTCTGACTTCTAAGGAAATTGCTCTCTTGGATTTCTTCATATCTCTAAGAGTCTAAACACGACTGTTGAGTTTTGCCCTTTATCATGTTTTATATAAATGAAAGGGTGCTATATCCCTTTTTATGTATCTTGCTTTTGTGTCTTTTAATCAAGATTATGTTTGCGTAATACTTCTATGTTGGCACGTGTGACTATAGTTCATTTTGGGTTTTTTTGTTTTGTTTTGTTTTTGAGACAGTCTCCTTCGGCCTAAACTGGAGTGCAGTGGTGCAATCTCAGCTCACTGCAACCTCCGCCTCACCAATTCAAGCGATTCTCCTGCCTCAGCCTCCCGAGTAGCTGGGATTACAGCTGCCCACCACCATGCCCGGCTAATTTTTGTATTTTTAGTAGAGACGGCGTTTCACCATGTTAACCAAGCTGGTCTCAAACTTCTACCTCAGGTGATCCACCCAGCTAGGCCTCCCAAAATTCTGGGATTACAGGTGTGAGCCACCACGCCCAGCCCATTTTGTTTTTTTAATAATATTCTTTTTATGGATCTACCCCAATTTGTTTATCCGGTCTACTGTTGATAAGTAGTCGGGTTGTGTCCAGATTTTGGCTCTTATAAATAATTACACTATGAACATCCTTGTATATGTGTATGGTGTTATGTCCATGCCTTGTTCCAAATTATATAAGAGCATCTTGGGTACATGTATGTCTGTGTAAATTCTTGAAAAGAATGTGCATTCCACTGTGGTTGCAAGCCATGGTCTATAAATGTCCATTAGTTCAAGTTTTGTTAATCATGTTGTTCACATCTTCTGTATCTCTCTGTTCTGACATTTTAATATGTTTGTTCCATCAATTACTGAAACGATTGTTTTCGTTTTGTTTTTACAATATAACTTACAGATTTTTTTCTTCTTCTTGTGGTTCTTTTTTTCTTTATATATATATTTTTGTTTGTTTGTTGTTTTTTGAGACAGAGTTTTGCTCTTGTTGCCCAGGCTGGAGTGCAATGGCACGATCTCAGCTCACAGCAACCTCCACCTCCTGTGTTCAAGTGATTCTCCTGCCTCAGCCTCCTGAGTAGCTGGGATTACAGGTATGCGCCACCATGCCCGGCTAATTTTGTATTTTTAGTAGAGATGGAGTTTCTCCATTTTGGTCAGGCAGGTCTCTAACTCCCGACCTCAGGTGATCCACTCGCCTCGGCCTCCCAAAGTGCTGGGATTATAGGCGTGAGCCATCGCACCCGGCTCTTTATGTTTTTAGGCTGTATTATTAGCTGCACATAAAATGTAAAATGATTACCTTCCTTTTAAATTGAGTGCTTTATCCTAATGAAGCAACTCACTTTATCCGTAGTATACTAACCCTTTCTGTCTTAAAGTCAACTTTCTCTGGTATCAATATGGCTCCCCCAACTTCATTGTGGTTAAAACAATCTGATGCATATGATCATATTTATCTTCTTATTTGCCTTCTTGGGATTTACCAAGCCACTTAAATCTGTGGATTGGTACTTTCACCAATTTTGGAACACTTTCAACCATTATCTCTTCAAATATTGCCTCCATTACTTTTCCCTTTTCCTTCTATAATCAAATGTGTTAGGCTTCTCCACATCTCTAAGCTCTCCTCTGTATTTTGCATATTTTTTTCTTCTGAGCTGAAATTCTGAGTAATTACTTCAATCTTCTCATTAACTAATTCCACTACCTTGTTTTACCTGTTTCCTAACATATCTGTTGAGTCTTCATTTTAGCTATTACATTTTTCATTTTGAGACAGTCTGGGTCTGTTTGGTTATTTTTCAAATCTTCAAGGTCAGTCTTGTAGGTTCACACTGTCTACAGATATGCCCAAGCTTTCGTCACTTATTCCTTTGAGCACATTGAGGATATTTGTTTTATAATCTGTATGTGGTCATTTGTGGGACTGTCTCTGCTGGTTTGAGTTCATGTTGCCTTGTTACCTGTATCTGGGTTATCATCATGGATGGAGCGCTGGCCATTGTCCTTGAAAAACTCTGTGAGGATTCTTGAGTGCTTATGATGATGGTAGCCTCTTCCTGAGAGATCTGTTATTTGTATCTGCAAGTACTTGAGTGAACTACCAATTGGGAACCATCTCAAACCAACTTCGAGTCTTGGGAGTCCCCATCCCATCTCATTTGGGCATACCTAGAGTGCAGATCTGCTGGTTTGTAGCCTTATCATGTCAAGAATAATAATTTTGGCCAGGCACGGTGGATCATGCCTGTAATCCCAATAATTTGGGAGGCCAAGGAGGGCAGATCATGAGGTCAAGAGATTGAGACCATCCTGGCCAACGTGGTGAAACCCTGTCTCTACTAAAAATACAAAAATTAGCAGGGCGTGGTGGTATGCACCTGTAGTCCCAGCTACTTGGAAGGCTGAGGCAGGAGAATCGCTTGAAACCAGGAGGCGGAGGTTGCAGTGAGCTGAGATCATGCCACTGAACTCCAGCCTGGCGACAGAGTGAGACTCCATCTCAAAAAAAAAAAGAATAGTAATTTTATCTCTATCCCATTTTCTTCTCTTCCATACCAAGGGAATATTTATGCCAACGCAACTCTGTGGCTGGGATGCTGGATAGGTCAGTTGTAGTTTAATTTACCCTGAGAGTGTATCCTTTGGGAATCCTGGCTATTATATGGAGAGAGAGAGACTTCTAACACCCCCTACTTTAGATGTGCTTTGGCCTTGACTTCTGCCTCTTCATTCCCCTACTTAAGGCCATGGGACTGAAGCCCAGCTCTGACATAAAGCTTGGCTAAATATTTTTAAAATAAAAAATAGATAAAAAATCAAATAAGAGAATCAACTTTTTTTTTTCTGCCACCTACAATTAACTACTATTTATTGGCTGGGCACCGTGGCTCACACCTGTAATCCCAGCACTTGGGGAGGCCGAAGTGGGCGGATCACTTGAGCCCAGGAGTTCCAGACCAGCCTGACCAACACAGCAAAACCCCACCTCTACAAAAAAAAAAAAAAAAAAAAAATACAAAAACTTAGCTGGGCGTGGTGGAGAGGGCCTGTAGTCCCAACTACTCAGGAGGCTGAGGTGAAAGGATCACCTGAGCCGCAGGAGGTGGAGGCTGCAGTGAGCCACGATCCCACCATTGCACTCCAGCCTGAGAGAGAGTGAGACCCTGTCTCAAACAAACAAAAACAGCAAAAATAAACAACAACAAAAAATCCCACTACTATTTATTTGATTATTTTTAGTTATTTATTTATTTAGAGATGGGGTATCACTGTGTCCTCTAGGCTAGAGTGCAGTGGTGCAAGCATAGCTCACTGCAGCCTTGACCACACACCACAACATCTGGCTAATTTTTTTTACTTTCTTTCTTTCTTTCTTTCTTTCTTTCTTTCTTTCTTTCTTCTTTCCTTCCTTCCTTCCTTCTCTCTCTCTCTTTCTTTCTTTCCCCTTTCTTTCTTTCTTTCTTTCTTTCTTTCTTTCTTTCTTTCTTTCTTTTTCTTTTCTTTTCTTTCTTTCTTTGAGACAGGTTCTTGCTGTTACCCAGGCTGGCCCTGAACTCCTGGCCCCAAGGGATCCTCCCACCCCAGCTTCCCAAGTAGTCAGGATTGCAGATGCAAACCACCTCACCGGGCTAATTAACTACTATTTATGTCTTCTTATATTTGTTTTGCTATATTATTTTTTAAATTGTACATGCTCTTTTGAAATAAGTTAGAAAAGGAAGAAATATAAAAATATGAACATTTAAATACTTGTGTTGTCAACATTAAACATCATTCTAGATACCACGAATGCACACACAGCTCTTCGTGCATATGTGCTGATAAAAGATCAATGATGGGCCGGGCGCGGTGGCTCACGCCTGTAATCCCAGCTCTTTGGGAGGCCGAGGCGGGCAGATCACAAGGTCAGGAGATGGAGACCACCTTGGCTAACACGGTGAAACCCCATCTCTACTAAAAATACAAAAAAAAAGTTAGCTGGGCGTATTAGTGGGCGCCTGTAGTCCCAGCCACTCGGGAGGCTGAGGCAGGAGAATGGCATTAACCCGGGAGACGGAGCTCGCAGTGAGCCGAGATCACGCTACTGCACTCCAGCCTGGGTGACAGAGCAAGACTCCCTCTCAAAAAAAAAAAGATCAATGATGGATGGATGGAGGGTTAAAAAGAGAAAGATCAAGATGCTTTTGTAAAAATGATAACTATAAATGCTGTAACTATAAAAATGGGCTGAGTGTGCTGACTCATGCCTGTAATCTTGGCACTTTGGGAGGCCGAGGCAGGTGGATCACTTAGTTCAGGAGTTTGAAACCAGCCTGGCCAACATGGTGAAACCGAGTCTTTACCAAAAATACAAAAAAAAGTAGCCGGGCATGGTGGCACATGGCTGTAATCCCAGCTACCTGGGAGGCTGAGGCAGGAGAATCGCTTGAACCTGGGAGGCGGAGACTGCAGTGAGCTGAGATCATGCCTCTGCACTCCAGCCTGGGCGACAGAGAGAGACTGTCTCAAAAAAAAAAAAAAGAAAAGAAAACTATAAAAATGATAACTAAAATGTTAAATTTTCTTGAATTTAGTATAATAAAAATAAAAGGATGTGAAATTGTTGAATTTCTTGTGTCTTTTCACCACAGATGAACCTAATTCCTAAAATTTGTCTGTAGGTTAATTTTTGTTGTTGTTGTTGTTTTTTGTTTTTTGTTTTTTTTTGAGATAGAGTCTCACTCTGTTGCCCAGGCTGGAGTGCAGTGGTGCAATCTCGGCTCACTGCAAGCTCCGCCTCCTGGGTTCACGCCATTCTCCTGCCTCAGCCTCCCGAGTAGCTAGGACTACAGGTGCCCACCACCACGCCCAGCTCATTTTTTGTATTTTTAGTAGAGATGCGGTTTCACTGTGTTAGCCAGGATGGTCTCGATCACCTGACCTCGTGATCCGCCCACCTCGGCCTCCCAAAGTGCTGGGATTACAGGCGTAAGCCACCGCACCTGGCGGTTAATTTTTTTTTTTTTAAGGAACAAGTGTAAACAATAGAAACATTAAGATATTGGAGTCATTATGCTTTTTAGAAAACATAATATGCTTCGATTTTAGACAGTATGTATAGTCTCTTCTGTGAAAGAGTTTTTATTCTTTCTTTCTCTTCCCTGTTATATCATTTTTACTTCATCTAGGTTATTGCATTCACATTAATTTCCTTGACTACAATTGTCATGGCTGTTTTTGCTCTATATTCAGATGAACTCAAAGTTATCACAGTATTTTCACTTCTTGCTTTTTTTTTTTTTTTTTTGAATTCTTTTTTGAGACATGAATGTTTGTTGTCAAGCATTCAGAAGGGCACCTGGGGGCTAATTCCCTAAGTCATTTCATGTTTGAGAATATGATCTTATAAATGGAATGACAGTAACTGCAATTGAATATTCCTGGCAATACCTTTGTTCCATAAAAGCTTTGTAGGTTAATAATTCTCAAACTTCAATATGCAAAGGGAATTTTCTGGGAACTTGCTGAAAATGTAGATTCAGTAGGTCTGGCATTGGGCCTGAGATTCTACATTTTTAACAAGCTTCCAGGTAATGTTCATGCTACTGATCTGCAGACTACGCATTGAGTAGCATGTTTGTGGACTTTGCTTTATCATCTTTGGACTCCAAAGGCTGTTATAGACAAGTCTAACACCAACTTTTTTTCTGTCCTCTTGAATGTGGTTTGCTTTTTCTACCTGGATGCCTAGAGAATTCTTCTATCATGGAGATTCAGTCACCATGTTGAATATGAGCATTCTTTATCAGACTTTCCTAGGAAAAAAGTGTATCCTTGTAAATTGAGAGATGAAGGTTTTTCTCTTGAAGTCTATTTTTATATACATCTTCTGTACCATCTGATGGGGTCTCTATTTCAGGGAAAGAAATTACTTTTATTGAATTATTTTAGTCTGTGTCCTGGATCACTCTTTTTAAAAAAAAAAAAAAATTCTTTTTTGTAGAGCCTGGGTCTCACTATGTTGCCCAGGCTGTTCTCAAACTCCTGGCCCCAAGCAATTCTCTGGCCTCAGCCTTCTAAAGTGTTGGGATTACAGGTGTGAGCCACAGTGCCCAGCCACGTGTCCTGAATATTCTTAGCTTCATTTATTTCTTTATTCTCTATATTCTTTATATTCATTTACATTGATTATCTAAAGCCTTTCCTCTATGTCAGTAATTCAATTCTCAATAGTATATATTTTGTTAATTGTTATTTCAGATTTTTTTAATTTGGTGGTGTAATTATGTTGTTTTGAATCTTGTAATGTTTTTCCTTGGATGAATATTATCACTTTTTATGTTGTTGTTGACCTATGATTTCCTTGAAGGTGGCTGTTTGCCACTTTCATGCTACATTCCCTCTTCGCCCATAGGATGCTTATATTGTTACCAAGCTATTGTTTTTGCTAAGATTTGCATGGCTCTACCTGGACCTCGTGTTTGTCCTGATATAGCACAGGTGACTTCTTGTCTCTTTTTCTACAGTGCATGTCATCTGTTTATTCACCTTTTGCATCATCCCACTCGATTTGTGTGGCCCTGAGTTTTGTATACATTGGAGACTGAGCCTCCTTGTTCATTCCTCTATCTCGCCCCTGCCCCTTCAGCAATAGTTTTTACTAATCTTCAGTTCAAAGAGAAAAAAAGCAAATGAACCAACTCAATTTGATTGTCCTCAGATTTGGGGGAGGATTCTTTCCAATATGCCTTTTGGCAGTAGGAGGTTGGGGTGGGGGAGGCATAGGAGCAAGGTTTAGAGACAAGTACTTCTCTGTTTCTCTTTATAGACTTTTCCATCTCTTTCTCTGTTGACCCCTTTCACTTCTGGATCACAATTGCTGATGCCTTTTTTCCCCCCTAGTGATCCTTTAGAAATTTAAGGCAGGTGATATCACCCCATGGTTTCAAATTCTCCAGTAGCTCCCTATTTCATTGAGAGTGAAAATCAAAGACTTCTGACTGGCTCACTGGGCCCACAAGGATCTGCCTCCACCCTCACCCCATTACTTTTCTGCCTTTGTCCACTTTTCTTGACGTGGCTCATTCTGCTGAGGCCAGCTGATCTCCTGTTCTTCAAGCAGGGGCGTTGACTTGCCTCAGGGTTTTCTACCTGAAACATTCTCCCCTCCCCCCACCCCACCCCACATGCTCAGGGCTTGCTCCTTCCCCTCCTTTAAGTCTTTGCTCAAACATCACCTCAAACTGACCTCTGACCAAGCTATTTAAAACTGCAGCCTTCAGCCCTTTCCCTGCTTGATGTTTTCATTTCTCTCCTAGCGCCTACCACTTTCCAATACACCATGTCATTTACTTCATTTCATTCCCTGTCCCCCTCTCGTGCTCTGATCCTCACCCCCTCCCAACGTGAGCTTCCCAAGGACAGAGAATTTCCTGGCTTTAATAGTACCTGGCACTTAGTCAGTATTTAATAGATGTTGGTTGCATTTCTTTATTTGTTTTGAGGACTAAACTCAAAAGATTTTGGGGGCAAAAAATTTAAAAAAAAATTTTATCTTGCCCAAGTTCCTATCTAAGGAGTCTGGGGAGTCATGCCCTAAAAAGTCATAAATTCAGATGGATTTTAGTTAACTCTATATATCACGATTTACTTTCCAACCTGACTCCAGCATAACATTACAAGACAAAGAAAAAAATCAAAATATTTTACCCCAAAACATGTTTATTTGCCATATTTTGAAATGGCCCTGGCCGGGCGCAGTGGCTCACGTCTGTAATCCCAGCACTTTGGGAGGCCGAGGCAGGCAGATCATGAGGTCAGGAGTTTGAGACCAGCCTGGCCAATATGGTGAAACCCCGTCTCTACTAAAAATACATAAATTAGCCGGGCATGGTGGGGCGCGCCTGTAGTCCCAGCTACTCCAGAGGCTGAGGCAGGAGAATTGCAGAAGAGTTGCTTGAACCTGGGAGGCAGAGTTTGCAGTGAGCCGAGATAGTGCCACTGCACTCCAGCCTGGGCGACAGAGTGAGACTCCATCTGAAAAAAAAAAAAAAAGAAGAAGAAGAAAGAAAGAAGGAAAGAAAGAAAGAAAGAAAGAAAGAAAGAAAGAAAGAAAGAAAGAAAGAAAGAAAGAAGAAAGAAAGAAAGGAAGAAAGAAAGAAAGAAAGAAAGAGAGAAAAAGAAAGAAAGAAAGAAAGAAAGGGCTCTGCAAAGCTGTTCTTTGTAGGGGAAAATTTGTATCTGTATAGAATCTCAATTAACATAACTAGATCTTTTTCTTCCAGATCCTCCCAATCCTAAAAAGATTAACTAAGATCTGAGCAGGAAACATTTGTTATCTATTGTCTCTAAAGGCAGCCACTATAAAACTTCAAAAGAAATTTGCTCTCCATAATCTTTATCTTAACTTGAACATGCCCTTTCTGTCTATCCCAGGTCTTTAGACAAACCCAACCAATCGTCATCCAGAAAACGTTTAAATTCACCTATTGCCTGGAAGTCCCTCACTGCTTTGAGTCGTTCCACCTTCTGGACCAAGCCAATGTATTTCTTTCTTTTTCTTTTCTTGTTTTGTTTTGTTTTGAGATGGAGTTTCGCTCTTGTTGCCCAGGCTGGAGTGCAATGGCGCAATCTTGGCTCACTGCAACCTCCGCCTCCCAGCTTCAAGCGATTCTCCTGCCTCAGCTCCCTGAGTAGCTGGGATTACAGGCATGCGCCACCATGTCCAGCTAATTTTTTGTATTTTTAGTAGAGACGGGGTTTCTCCATGTTGGTCAGGCTGGTCTCAAACTCCCCACCTCAGGTGATCGGCCCGCCTCGGCCTCCCAAAGTGCTGGGATTACAGGCGTGAGCCACCGCACCCGGCCCAATGTATTTCTTAAATGTATTTGATGTCTCAAGCCTCTCTAAAATGTATAAAACCAAGCTACGCCCCGACCACCCTGGGCACATGTTCTCAGGACCTCCTGAGGGCTGTGGCATGGGCCTTGGTCACTCAATTTGGCTCAAAATAAATCTCTTCAAATATTTTACAGAGTTCAACTCTTTTTGTCAGCAGTTTGCACGTTTCTTTTGCTCATCCTAGTATTGAGGAGAGATGTTCTTTAAGGACATTTCTATTGTCACTTACACCCTTCTCATTTCATCTTACAACCTATTTAATCTATTTCAATGAAGCCCAGTCTTGTTCCTAGAAAACCTGTTCGAGTGTGTAATAAGCTTGTAATCAGGAAGCCTTCCTATTTATCCAAACCATATTTCGAACGCTAGCCAGCTCAGATTTCTTTGCTCAATGGAATAATATAGAAATACATACAGAAAGAAAATATTCTTCACTTATCTGCACTGCAAGGTCTGTTTATTTTTGTGATAAGTTAGGCTTGGAGGCTTTTAAAAAATATGACAGTTGAACATTTATTTTTATATCTATCTATCTATTTATTGATTTATTTTGGGACAGGGTCTCACTCCGTCTTCCAGGCTAGAGTGCAGTGGCACAATCACGGCTCGCTGCAGCCTCAACCTCCAGGGCTCAGGTGATCTTCCCACCTCAGCCTCCCGAGTAGCTGGGACTTCCAGGCATGTGCCGCCACGCCCAGCTAATCTTTTTTTTATTTTTGGTGTCTTTCACCACGTTGCCTAGGCTAGTCTCAAACTCTTGAGCTCGAGCAATTCGCCTGCCCAGGCCTTCCAAAGTGCCGGGATTACAGGTGTGAGCCATCGTGCCCAGCCTGGAAGTTAATTTTTACTCCCTTACTTTGACTCTTATTTGCCCTTTCCCCTTATATTTTCCCCCATGGTGACAAAAGCCATATTATTAATTAATCTGCAACAAGTGAGTGATCTCTGTGACAGAACTGTGAATAGTGGGAAAATGGTTCCCTTCAAACTCCACTGCATATGTTTCCAGGAGTTTTTCCTGAGTCTCTGCACCCCTAAGCACTTCAAGTAGTAATAAATCTCTGCTAGCCCCTTCGCGGATTTCAAAAGCATTTAATATGAAATCAAAACATGGTTTTAAGTGAGATATCAATACTTGAACATTTATAATACAATATATGTATTTTAATGAAATGTAAGTCTTTCTCTCGATTCTACTGTGGTCTTCACTATTTTTAAACCATCTCAGCTAAATCTTTTATGTTATTGTATTTTTAATTCTGGTTTGATCCCTGGAGGTGAAGGCTACAGTGAACCATGATTACACCACTGCATCTCAGCCTGGGTGTCAGAGCAAGACCCTGTCTTTTTATAAGGAGAGAAAGAGAGAGAAAAAGAGAGAAAGAGAAAGAGAGAAAGAAAGAAAGATGAAAGAAAGAGAGAAAGAAAGAAAGAAAGAGAAAGAAAGAAAAGGAAAGATAGAGAGAAAGAAAGAAAAGAAAGAAAGAAAGAGAAAGAAAGAAAAGGAAAGAGAGAAAGAAAGAAAGAAAAGAAAGAAAGAAGAAAGAAAGAAAGAAAGAAAGAAAGAAAGAAAGAAAGGAAGAAAGAAAGAAAGGAAGAAAGAAGAAAGAAAGAAAGAAAGAAAGAAAGAAAGAAAGAAAGAAAGAAAGAAAGAAAGAAAGAAAAAGAAAGAGAAAGAGAAGAAAGCTGTGAAGATAATACTTGTTAACCACAATGAAAGCTCATTTGGTCAGTAGATTAAATACAAATAATAATTCTATCATTATGTCTCAGGCAGTGTGCTATAAGTGATTATTATGTGTCATCTTATTTCATCCTTACAGTAATCTGATTTGGGTAAATTTAAGGATAATTTCTGGCTGGGTGCAGTGGTTCATACCCATAATCCCAGCAGGGGGATCCTTTGAGCCAAGGAGTTCAAGACCAACCTGGGCAACATGGCTAGAACTTTGTCTCTACAAAAAATACAAACATTAGCCAAATGTGGTGGCATGTGTCTGTGGTCCCAGCTACTCTGGAGGCTGAGGTGGGAGGATTGCTTGAACCCAGGAGGTGGAGGTTGCAGTGAGCCATGATCACGCCACTGCACTCCAGCCTGGGTGACAGAGCAATATCTTGTCTCAAAAAAAAAAAAAAGGATAATTTTTTCTTTTCCTCACAGATTATGTGTACATAGAGGATACTTTGTAGAAAGGTTAAAATCATGACTCAAATACAAACATAAAATGAACATGTGCAAGATTTTATTTAACTTATTAATTAATGAGGCAATGAATAAGACGTTAGAACTGAGTCAAAGGAGAATTCAAAGACTACACATGTATAGTAATTAGGAATGCTGGAATGAATAAATAAATGTAAATGTAAAACAAGTTAATATCCAGGCCGGGCGCGGTGGCTCAAGCCTGTAATCCCAGCACTTTGGGAGGCCGAGGCGGGTGGATCACGAGGTCAGGAGATCGAGACCATCCTGGCTAACACGGTGAAACCCCGTCTCTACTAAAAAATACAAAAAAATTAGCCGGGCGTGTTGGCGGGCGCCTGTGGTCCCAGCTACTCGGGAGGCTGAGGCAGGAGAATGGCGTGAACCCAGGAGGTGGAGGTTGCGGTAAGCCGAGATCGCGCCACTGCACTCCAGCCTGGGGGACAGAGAAAGACTCCGTCTCAAAAATAAAAAAAAAAAAAATATCCAAAGGCAATGTTCAATTGCATATCAGTGAACACAATTTGCATTTCTGCAGATAAGAATCATTTGTATCACTATCAGTATTTTATATCTTACGGAGTTATAAAATAGCTCAAAGACAATGAAAGGTGGAGACAGCCCAAAGGTTGTTCTAGACAGGACACTCAGTACTGTTTGTCCATTTCAAAGTAAGAAAGGAGTTCAGCAGGACTGGTTTCACAAAGTACAGGTCACAAAAGCCCGCAGATAAAACAAGATGCGTTAAAGAAGGCAGCCAAAACCTAGATGGCAACGAAAGCAACCTCTGGTCGTCCTCACTGCTCATTATATGCTAATTATAATACATTAGCCTACTAAAGGAAACTCCCACCAGCCCCATGACAGCTTACACATGCCATGACAACATCAGAAGTTACCCCACATGGTCTGAAAGGGGGAGGAACCCTCAGTTCTAGGAATTCCCCACCCCTTTCCTGGAAAAGTCATGAAAAATCCACCCCTAGTTTAGCATATGATCAAGAAATAATCATAAAAATAGCCAACCAGCAGCCTTCAGGGTTGCTCTGCCTATAGATTAGCCAACCTTTTATTCCTTTACTTTCCTAATAAACTTGCTTTCACTTTATTTCATAAGCTCACTCTTGAATTCCATTCTATGCAAAGCCAAGAACCCATGCAGGCTCCCAGGCTGAACCCCAGTGTTGGGGTTCACCATATGACAAAAGAAGTCTTTCACTGTTACTCCAACTTTATAGATTTTAGAACTCAATACACAGCCTGGCCACAATGACAAGTCCCCATCTCTACAAAAAATAAAAAAATTAGCTGGAAGGCCGGGCACAGTGGCTCACGCCTGTAATCCCAGCACATTGGGAGGCCAAGGCAGGCAGATCACCTGAGGTCAGGAGTTGGAGACCAGCCTGACGAACATGGAGAAACCCTGTCTCTACTAAAAATACAAAATTAGCCAGGTGTGCTGGCGGGAGCCTGTAATCTCAGCTACTTGGGAGGCTGAGGCAGGAGAATTGTTTGAACTGGAAGGTAGAGGTTGTGGTGAGCCGAGATCGTGCCATTGGACTCCAGCCTGGGCAACAAGAGTGAAACTCTGTCCCCTCACCCCCCAAAAAAACATTAGCAGGACATGGTGGCACGTACCTGTGGTCCCAGCTACTCAGGATGCTGCAATGAGAGAATGTCTTGATCTCTGGAGGTGAAGACTACAGTGAACCATGATTATACCACGGCATTTCAACCTGGGTGACAGAGCAAGACCCTGTCTTTTTATAAAGACAGAGAGAAGAGAAAGAGAGAAAGAAGGAAAGAAAAAAGAAAGAAAGAAAAAGAAAGGAAGGAAGGAAGGAAGGAAGGAAGGAAGGAAGGAAGGAAGGAAGGAAGAGAAAAGAAGAAAAGAGAGAGAGAGGAAGGAAGGAAGGAGGAAGGGAGGGGAAGAAAGAAAGAAAAAGAAAAGAAAGAAAGAAAAAAAGAAAAGAGAAGAGAAGAAAAGAAAAGAGAGAGAGGAAGGACGGAAGGAGGAAGGGAGGGGAAGAAAGAAAGAAAGAAAGAAAGAAAAGAGAAGAGAAGAAAAGAAAAGAGAGAGAGGAAGGAAGGAAGGAGGAAGAGAGGGGAAGAAAGAAAGAAAAAGAAAGAAAGAAAGAAAGAAGAAGGAAAGAAAAGAAAGAAAGAAAAGAAAGAAAAGGAAAAAAAGAAAGGGAAAGAAAAAAGAAGGAAAGAGAGAGAGAAAAGGAAGGGAGGGAGGGAGAGAAAGAAAGAAACTTGATACATAAAAATAAAAGATCAATTTAATATATACAAGATCTTTAATTTTTGGAAAACAAATGATAATCTTTAAATAAAGCAAATAGGCCAGGCACGGTGGCTCACACCTGTAATCCCAGGACTTTCAGAGGCCGAGGCAGGTTATCACTTGAGTCCAGGAGTTTGAGACCAGCCAGGCCAATGTGAAGAAACCTCGTCTCTACAAAAAATACAAAAATTCGCTGGGCGTGGTGGCACATGCCTGTAATCCCAGGTACTAGGGAGGCTGGCTGAGGCATAAGGATCACTTGAACTGGGGAGGTGGAGGTTGCAGTGAGCTGAGATCGTGCCACTGCACTCCAGCCTGGATGACAGATGTCTCAGAGAAATAAAATAAATAAAAATAAAATAAATAATAAAAATATAAATAAAGCAAATAATCACAGAAATTAGATCTCAACCAAATAGTACAGATCAGTCTTCACAATTTATAGATGAAGATCAGTCCTCACATTTTATAGATGAAAGTATCCAAGGTTAAATAATTTGCCCCAAATCAGAAAGCTGGCTGCTGGCAAGGCTAAGAGAGGAACAGGGAAACTTGGGCTTTCTAGAGAATTATCAAAATAAACAGAAACAAAAAATTAAAAACCTTGTGTATTAAAATTACCTTTAAATATTTTACACTTAATGAATTACCCATCTAAGATAAGAATAAACTGAAGCAAACATCAGTTAGGAAAATTTCTAAGGTCATAGGGCTGGATAAAACCAGAGATTGTTTTGGTATCAGAAAACCTATTTTTGACCGGGCGCAGTGGCTCACGGCTAAAATCCCAGCACTTTGGGAGGTCGAGGTTGGAGGATCACTTGAGGTCAGGCGTTCAAGACCAGCCTGGCCAACATGGTGAAACCCCATCTCTACTAAAAATACAAAAATTAGCTGGGCTTGGTGGCACGCGCCTATAATCCCAGCTACTCAGGAGGCTGAGGCAGGAGAACCGCTTGAACCTGGGAGGCGGAGGTTGCAGTGAGCCAAGATTGCGCCACTGCACTCCAGCCTGGGTGACAGAGTGAGACTCTGTCTCAAAAAAAGAAAAAAAGAAAAGCTATTTTTTTCCATCAGGGCAAATGTGGTGAACTCATATTGCTTAATTACATAATGATCATTTTTACATTTGTACAATTATAATCATTTTTAAATTACAAATATGTTCTCTATTAGGTTTTACTGACAAACTCAGTGTTTCTTTGATTCAATTGCAGCGTAATCAAGGAAGCTTTTTCTGAGAAGATATACTTATTCACAGACATTTTCTTTTTAATTAAGTCAAAGTATTCCCTTGCCTTATAGATAACATTAACAAAGAGATTATTACTTCAATTACAGATGTGAGGGTTGATTTAGTAAATTAAGGATGTGCCTTTTTTTTTTCTTTTGAGATGGAGTTTCACTCTTGTTGCCCAGACTGGAGTGCAATGACACAAACTCTGCTCACTGCAACCTCTGCCTCCCGGGCTCAAGTGATTCTCCTGCTTCAGCCTCCCGAGTAGCTGGGATTACAGGTGTGCACTACCATGCCCAGCTAATTTTGTATTTTTAGTAGAGACAGGTTTTCTCCATGTTGGTCAGGCTGGTCTAGAACTCTCGACCTCAGGTGATCTGCCTGCCTCAGCCTCCCAAAGTGTTGGGATTTCAGGCGACAGCCACCACACCTGGCCAATGTGCCTGACATTTAATCCAACACATAGCTAAACTGAGTTCTACAATATTTAAATGGAAAATTAAGTCATTTAGCGGAGTGTGGTGAGGCATGCCTGTAATCCTAGCTACTCAGGAGGCTGAGGCATGAGAATCGCTTGAGCCTGGGAGGCAGAGGTTGCAGTGAGCCAAAATCACGCCACTGCACTCCAGTCTGGGTGACAGAGCAAGATTCTGTCTCAATAAAAATTAAAAAAAAAAAAATAAGTCATGTTCAGATTTGATTTATGTGTAAAAAATTTTTATTAGAGTCAAGAGTCATTTTTCTCAGGTACTTGGGCTGCTGAAACACAAATATAGGCAATCAATGCAACTTCATTTAACATTCAGACACTTTAACAAGTGTGTAAGTATTGGAGACTCGTGGATCTGCTTGTTCAGATTAGCATAACCAATATAACAATACAGTAAATACTACTAATAATATCTACAATAAATATATACAATATATAATATACAATAATATACACAATATATTGCATACAATAATTGTATATAATATATACAATAAATAACATATATAATAAATACCAATATTACCAATATAATTATACAATACTAATAATATATACAATAAATAATATATACAATAAATAATATATACAATAAACACCAATATTACCAATATAGTAATACAATAAATAGATACCATAACTTATTATTGTGGAAAATACGCAAAGTCTCCTGAGCCATAGAGCTCTGTTCTTTGGACTTACCAATCTATGTCCCTATAGTTATAACCCTTAAGTTAGAGTGAAATAATCACTCTAACTTGGAGGAAGCATTTCTTCTTTGATTAGTCAATGATCCGTCAGCAGTAGTTTGGGAGAAAGATTGTTTAACTATTCTATGACCTAAAGGCTGGCACACATCTGTTGTACAAAGAAAAGGAGTGTTGCAACCTTCCTTTGGAACAGAGATTGCCCGTTTTTGTGCTAATACATGTTTGGCTTAAAAATTATTTCTGTTGGCAAGGGCATAGGCTTTTCCAACATACTGAGATTTTCTTTCCAGGTACATCTTACATTTGGAGAAAACACACATGTAGGAAGGACTGCTATGAAGGCTTTTCACTGTACTTGTGATTTCGATTGACCTCTCCAGTACCAAATTGAATTTTAGACACCACAATTTGAATTTTATGTTGAAAACTTTGGGTCTGTAGGAAAAGAAAAACTATCATTAAAATTGCAAAGTGGGCGGGTGTGGTGGCTCACGCCTGTAATCCCAGCACTATTCTGGGGAGAGGAGGGCCCGGGGCAGATCGTTTGAGTTCAGGAGTTCAAGACTAGCCTAGGTAACATGGTGAGACCTTGTGTCCACCAAATATAAACAAAAGCTTAGCAGGGTGTGGTGATGCATGCCTGTAGTCTCAAGTACTTGGGAGGCTGAGATGGGAGCTTGAATCTGAGAGGCAGAGACTATAGTGAGGTGAGATGGTGTCACTGTACTCCAGCCTAGGCAACAGAGTGAGACCCTGTCTCATTTCATCTTATCTCATTTCATAAAATAAAATAAAATTCCGAAGTGGATCTTGAGAATATAGAGTGTTTTAGTCTGCTCAGGCTGCTATAACAAAATACCATAGGCTGCAGGGCTTCAACAATAGACATTTATTAATATTTCTTCTGAAAGCTGGGAAGTCCAAGATCGAGGTGCTGGCAGATTCTGTGTCTAGTGAGGGCAACTTTCTGGCTCATAGACAACCATCTTCTCCTTGTGTCCTCACATGGCAAAAGGAAAGAACTCTGACCATTTCAGAGTTCTCTATAAAAGCACTAATCCCATTCATGAAGACTCCACTATCATGATGTAATTATTTTTGAAAGGCCCTGCCTCCTTATACCATATGCTGTTAGGGTTGCAGCATATGAATTAGAAACTAGGGAACCCAAACATTTTGTCTGTAGTACTAACCCACATCCAATTCATAAGCAAATCCATAGGCTCCACCTTCAACATTTATTCAGAAGTTAACTTTGATCACCACCTCCACAGCCACCATCTTAGTCCAGGACATATCACCATCTCTTTCTTGGGTTATTGCAGTAGCTTAACTTGTCTCCCTGACTGTGCCATTTCTAAGGCAGTCTGTTCTCAACCCAGCAGGTGAGAGTGAGTGATCCTTTTCAAGTAGAAGTCAGATCACCTTATGTCTCTGCTCAAATATTCTCCAATGGCTCCCATCTCACTTTGGGTAAAAGCCGAAGTTCTGGCCGGGCACGGTGGCTCATGCCTGTAATCCCAGCACTTTGGGAGGTGGAGGTGGGTGAATCACTTGAGGCCAGGAGTTTGAGACCATCCTGGCCAACATGGCGAAACCCTGCCTCTACTAAAAACACAAAAATTAGCTGGGCGTGGTGGTGGTGCACTCCTGTAATCCCAGCTTCTTGGGAGGCTGAGGCAGGAGAATCGCTTGAAGCCGTGAGATGAAGATTGTGGTAAGCCGAGATGGCACCACTGCACTCCAGCCTGGGTGGCAGAGCAATACCCTGCCAAAAAGAAAAGAAAGAGAGAAAAAGAGAAAGGAAAAGAAAAGAAGAGAAGAGAAAAGAAAAGAAAAAAGAAAAAAGAAAAGAAAACAAAAGAAAAGAAAAGAAAAGAAAAGCTGAAGTTCTTACTATGATCTACTGGTTGTCTTAGCCCTGGTTTCCTCCCCACCCGAAGTAGAGCCTGGTATAGGGGCTGTGTGCAGGTAGTTTATGGTTAAAAATGATTCCCCAAATGAAGACTGTTTGAAAAGTGAAACAAGGAAGGAAGGAAAGGAAATCCAAGTGTGTGTTATTCAGCTGACCTCCACAATGGGCAAAATTGGAGCTGGATCCCTCTGAGGAATCTCAACAAGCTATCTCTGTATTCCCTCAGAATGGTCCTGCAAAGGATAGAAGAAGGATGTAATTATCCATTTGCTCCCATCCCCCATAGGGACTCCTGGCATGCACAGGGCTAAGGGGTTCATGCAAGAGTTCCATGCCACAGTAGGGAAGAAGCAAGAGATAAGTAGCCATCAGAAGAGGTGCTGTGGGATTATATCTGTGCTACTAGTTGCCTAGGTAGTAGCTGGACTTAAAGGATAGCTGATAGCATGTAAGGTGCAGCTCTAATGGGGTCTGATACAAAGCCCTATCTTGCCCTCACTTCACTACCTCTCTGACCTCATTCTCATTCTTTCCGTCAGTCACTCTTTCCCACTTCCTCTGCCCTGCTTGCTGCTGTTCCTAGAACAAAATGGACATGCACCCTCCTCAGGGCCTTTGCACTTACTATTCTCCCTGCCAGGAAAGACAACTGGCTGGCTTGAAATTCACACGGCTGGCTTCCTCACCTTCTTCAAGTTTCAACTCCAAAGTCACATTTTTAAAATTTATACATAATATTTTACATATTTTCAGGGTACATGTGATATTTTGTTGCAGCAAATGTGTAATGATCAAGTCACGGTATTTGGGGGCACCCATCACCTTGAGTATTTATCATTTCTATGTGTTAGAAACATTTCAAGTTTTCTCTTCTAGCTACAGGTTTTTTGTTTTGTTTTGTTTTGTTTTTTTGAGATGGGGTCCTGCTCTGTCACCCAGGCTACAATGCAGTGGCAGCGATCTCAGCTTACTGCAACCTCAGTCTCCAGGGTTTAAGTGCTTCTCCTGCTTCAGCCTCCCAAGTAGCTGGGATTACAGGTGCCCGCCACCATGCCTGGCTAATTTTGTATTTTTTTTTTAGTAGAGACGGGATTTCACCATGTTGGCCAGACTGGTCTTGAACTCCTGACCTCAAGTGATCTGCCTGCCTCAGCCTTCCAAAGTGTTGAGATTACAGGCATGAGCCACCGCACCCAGCCTCTCTTCTAGCTACTTTGAAATACACAATAAGTTGTTGCTATTAATATTATCATCCTACTCTGCTATCTAATATTAGAACTTGCACCTTCTATCAACTGTATCCATTGACCAACCTCTCTTCGTCCCCTCCCCTCAACTCATACATCCTTCCCAGCCTCTGGTATCTATCATTCTGTCCGCTACATCCATGAGATCAACTTTTTAGCTTCCATATATGGGTGAAAACATGAAAAATTTGTCTTTCTGTGTCTGACCTATTTCATTTAACATAATGACCTCCAGTTCCAGCCATGTTGGAGGCAAATGACATGATTTTATTTTTTTATGATTGAAAAGTATTACATTGTGTATATATATTACATTTTATTTATCCATTCACCTGATGATGATCACTGAGTTGATTCCATATCTTTGCTTTTGTGAATACTGCTACAATAAACATGAATGCAGCTATCTCTCTGATATACTGATTTCTTTTCCTTAGGATAAATGTCCAGCAGTGGGATTGCCGGGTCCTATGGTTGTTCAGGTTTTTATTTTTTTGAGAAACCTCCATACTGTTTTCCATAGTGGCTGTACTAATTTACATTTTCACTAATAGTGTATAAGAGTTTGCTCTTCTCTGCACCCTCACCAATATCTGCTTTTTTTTTTTGTCTTTTTAATAATAGCCATTCTATGGCCAGGTGCAGTGGCTCACACCTGTAATCCCAGCACTTTGGGAGGCTGAGGCAGATGGATCACCAGAGGTTGGGAGTTTGAGACCAGCCTGACCAACATGGAGAAACCCCGTCTCCAAAACCCCCAAAATACAAAAATTAGCTGGGTGTGGTGGGGCATGCTGGTAATCCCAGCTACTTGGGAGGCTGAGGCAGGAGAATCACCTGAACCCAGGAGGCAGAGGTTGCAGTGAGCTGAGATTGTGCCATTGCACTCCAGCCTGGGCAACAAGAGCGAAACTCCATCTCAAAAAAATAATTTAAAAAAATAATAGCCATTCTAAGTGGGGAAAGATGATATGTCATTGTGGGTTTGATTTGCATTTCCCTGGTGATTAGTAATGTTGCACTTTTTAAAAAAATTTGCCTGTTGACCATTTGTATGTCTTCTTTTGAGAAATGTCTGTTGATGTCCTTTGCCCAATTTTTAATGGGATTACTTGCCTTTTTTACTGTTGAGTTGTTTCAGTTCCTTGTATAGTCTGGATATTAGTCCCTTGTAGGAAGAATAGTTTGCAAACATTTTCTCCCATTCAACAGGTTATCTTTTCACTCTGTTGATTGTTTTATTTGCTGTACAGAAACTTTTTAGCTTAGTAGAGTCCCATTTGTCTATTTTTGTTTTTGTTGTCTATGCTTCTGAAGTCTTAGCCATGAAATCTTTGCCTACAATGTCACATTTTAATTGAGGTATCCTTAGCTATCTCATCTGAAATTTAGATTCCCACTCTCCCAATGCCATAGCTCTTCTCTCAGTTTGCCAGGACTTAGACTTCTATGAATCCATGAATGTGGGCTGGCTCTGCAAACACTGCTGTGAAGGCTACATTTTTTGTGGACCACCTGGGCACAGGTAGGTTGGTCTGCCTGGTTTGTACTGCAAGAGCAAAATAACACAGACTGGGTAATTTATAAATAATAGATTTTTTTTTTTTTTCTCACAGTTCTGGAGACGAGCAAGTCCAAGATCAAAGCACTGGCAGCTTCTTTGAGGGTCTGTTCCAGTAAAAGCATCTTCTTGCAATAACATCCTCACATGACAGGGGGGGAAGGGCAACAGGACATGAATGCTGTGCCCTCACCTGGTGAAGAGAGGGAGAGCAAAAGGGTCTCAGCTAGTTCCCTCCAGCCCTTTTCTAAGGTGCTAATCCATTCATGAGTTAACCACTTCCCAAAAGACCCTACTTCTCACTACTACCACAATGGGGATTAAGTTTCAACACATGAATTTGGGAGGACATTGAAACCACAGCATCTCTCTTGCCAACTTAATTATTTTTCTCCTTCACATGGGGTAACATTTCATATGCTTTACTTTTTATCTTGTTTATTTTTTTTCCCTCCTCCACTGAAACTCTGTGTGTGTGTGTGTGTGTGTGTGTTGTGTATGTGTGTTTTGTTCATTGCTCTACCTTTAGCACCTAGTACAGTGCTTTGCACATAGTAGGCACTTAATAAATATTTGTTAAATAAATGAATAAAATGAATTGAAATGAATCAAGATACTGCTGGCAAACCTTAAATTCTCTTATTTATGAACAGTGTGGACAGTACAGAGGGAATGGTGTACCATAGTTTGAAGCTATGATATTCTGAACAGAGGTACTTGACTCAGAAACAGAGCAGCTACGTTTGCCAGGACTTAGACTTCTATGAATCTATGAATGTGGGCTGGCTCGCGAACACTGCTGTGAAGGCTACATTTTTTGCAGAGCACCTAGCACAGGTAGGATAGTCTGCCTGGTCATTTATGATACCTGCAAGCAATGTAGTTGGTAGTTTTATGTGGCTTAGATGTTCTGAATTATCCGGGGATCATGAATTTCCAGTCAAGCCAGGGGCCATCACCAGCATCCTGGAGAACACAAAGACGTTTCACCCAAGAGCATTGGTTCTTTTCACTTGCAACCACGGGTTGAATGTGGGCCTTAGTGGCACGCATTTCACTGTAGATGCTAACGAGCAAATGTGGCCAGGTGGCTGGTCTCTTCCAACCAAACACACTAGGCAATCGGTTCAGCTGGCTATCAGCTTTGGGAGTTCATAGTACCTGGCTCCAACACATCCTAACAAACGCTTCTATAACTACCCACAGAGGGCAGCGCTTTTCTAGGCTATGTCAAAATATTGCTCTAGTGTGGCTGCTGAGTTCTTATTCCTGAATGAACCATTGAGTAATCTGTGCTCTCAGCTTAGGACATGCATTTATACAGTCAGCACAGGTGGGCCAGGAAGCCTGTCTGGTTTTCACTAAACTAGACCCTGTGAGTTTTACAGTATAGTTCACCTTCCACAGCAGAGAACGGCATGACCAAGTATACAATGTAATTTCTATGCAAAGGTGGGAAAATTAACCTCAGGCCTTATTTAGAAACTATTTTATTGTGCTGTGATATAAAATAATGACTTACTATGCCAAAAATTCTAGAAAAAATGTCAGCAGGGAAAGTTGTGTATTTATAATGTTTATTCAAAACAACTGTTTATATAAGCAGTATTGTTGTTTACAGAACCAAGATGAAAGTCAAAGGGTGGATTTCTCTAAAAGTTTTACATTTGTCATATGAACTTAATACATAATGGGGTAAGCTAGTAATGGCATCTAATGGCAATTAATATGTATTTTATTTTATATACATGAAACATCATGTTTATTGAAATTGTTATGCAATTCGAATTAAACTGGTTTGGCTCTTAGGGATTATCATCTAAATTTGAATGTATGTTTTTAAAATGAGTTTGGTTAGCCCTTTTATGTTTGCTTTTTGTTTGTTTTCCATTGGAGAATTTTATTGGCTTGTCATGAATTTTGAGCAGAAAGTTAACAGGTATCTAGTTAGTAAAAATGTATTTGTTTATTCCAATGTTTATCCAATCAAATGTATTTTCTAATAAGTTAGAAGACCAAAAGAATCTGGCAACTTCTAGCTTTTTATTCAAGTCTTTGTATTCCTGCTGCTACTACTCTTATTGACTCTAAAATAACATTTTTCTTTGAGTCTGTTTTGAGTTTTGCTTTATTTTTTGATTTAACTGTATTATTGTTATTTTTTAGACTCGCTCTGTTGCTCAGGCTGGACTGCAGTGGTGTGATCTTGGCTCACTGCAACCTCTGTCTCCCAGGCTCAAGCAATCCTCCCAAGCACAAGCAATCCTCCCACCTCAGCTTCCTGAATAGCTGGAACCACAGGTGTGTGCCACTACGCTCAGCTAATCTTTGTATTTTTGTAGTGATGTGGTTTCGCCATGTTAACCAGGCTGGTCTCGAACTCCCAAGTTCAAGCGATCAGCCCGCCTCAGCCTCCCAAAGTGCTGGGATTACAGGAGTGAGCCACCACCTTCGAGTCCAGGCTTCAAGTCTGCTTTGAATGCACTGTTATCACATCTAGTGCTCACAACTGAAAAACAACATCTATAATAATCTGCGTTTTGCAGATATTGAATAGTTATCTACCCTCGGTCACATTGCCAGAAGGTGATAGAATTAGAATTAAAACTCAGGAGTTTATTTCCACACCAGATACTCTTAACCATTTTATTAAAACTTGACAAAACTTAAATATATATATATATATCTCCATATATTGTGCATTTCTTATTAATACCACTTTATTATGTTTATTGAAAAAATATTCTCCCAACTGAAAACCTTTGGTAAGGTATAAGATCTCTCCAGTGAATAAAACTTCCATTCTATGTAGTGTGTGTGTGTGTGTGTGTGTGACAGAGAGGATGTTTTAACAGCCTGTTGCTCTGTTGCCCAGGCTGGAGTGCAGTGGCACAATCATAGCTCACTGCAGCCAGAACTCCTGGGCTCAAGGGATCCTCCTGCCTCAGCTTCCCAAAATGCTGAGATTACAGGTGTGAGCCACCATGCCTGGGCTAGTTGTGTTTTTTTTTTTTTTTAAACTTAATTAGAATCTCAAGATGACAAATTTGTAATGCAATAGTTCACCCTGAATTTATTCTCACCTCCCAAGCAGGAAGGATTCTCTTCTTCTTCAGAAGGCCTATGTCATTCTATCAGTATCACTTTTATAGAATTTCCTCCTTGCAACACATTATTTCTATAAATGTCTTTTCTCCTCTTCCAGGTAATAATAAACTCTGGGAGCAGGAATTCTGTATTCTATGTCCGTATACCTTTTATCCACTACAAGAGTATACTCCATACTCATTTTGTATGCCTAATAGTAATATCATGGCCGGGTGTGGTGGCTCACACCTGTAATCCCAGCACTTTGGGAGGCCAAGAAGGGTGGATTACCTGAGGTCAGGAGTTTGAGACCAGCCTGGCCAACATGGCAAAACCCCATCTCTACTAAAAATACAAAAATTAGCCAGGCGTGGTGGTGCATACCTGTAATCCCAGCTACTCTGGAGGCTGAGGCAAGAGAATCACTTGAACCTGGGAGGCTGAGGTTCCAGTGAGCCAAGATCATGCCACTGCACTCTGGCCTGGGCAACAAAGCAAGACTCTTCTCAAAAGAAAAAAAAAAAAGGAGTATCATATATGACCTTTGCCACAATCTCCTTCTATGCACACACAAATACACACCCTGCCTAACTCAATTCATTGGATTTTGGGGGTGGAATTGATGAATAACACAAGAAAAGGAAAAAAGAAAGAGAAATGTCGGGGAAGGAAATAACTAATAAAGGAGGTCTGTTATGGGTTGTACCCGTTTGAGGAATAAAGGAATTAAAACTCCCAAAAGAGGACAAATATTAACAAAAATGTACAGACAGATGCAAAACAACAAATCCTCCTTTGCAATCCAGAACTAATTGTTTAGTATGATTTTTGATACACATAAGAAGGAGTATTAGGCCAGGTGTGCTGGCTGGCGCCTGTAATCCCAGCACTTCAGGAGGCCAAATGGGAGGATTGCTTGAGACTAAGAGTTCAAGACCAGCCTGAGTAACATAGTGAGACCCTCGTCTCTACAAAAAAAGCAAAAATTAGCCAGCCATGGTGGCACACACCTGTGATCCCAGCTACTCAGAAGGCTGAGGTGGGAGGATCAACTCAGCTTAGGAGGTCAAGGCTGCAGTGAGCTGTGATCACACCACTGCTCTCCAGCCTGGGCGACAGAGCAAGGAAAAAATAAAAAAGGAATAGTCTGATATCCAAGACAGGTTAAAGTTATGGGGGTATTGATAACCATAAAGATTGGCTCCAAGTCTGTAGAGCTGATCATTTAAAAGCATAAAACCAGCCTGGGCAACATGATGAAATCTCCTCTATAAAAAATACAAAAATTAGCCAGGCATGCTGGCATGTGCCTGTAGTCCCAGCTACTCAGTAGGCTGAGGTGGAAGGATGGCCTGAGCCCGGGAGGTTGAGGCTGCAGTGAGCCATGATCATGCCACTGCACTCCAGCCTGGGTGACACAGTGAGAATCTGTCTCAAAAAACAAATAAATAACAAAAATAAAAAATAAAAAGCATAGGACATGGGGAAATTTTCAGCTATGTTGATTTACTATTCCAGTTTCATGTTGGCATAATACATCGAGATGGACTTTTTTTTTTTTTTTTTTTGGTTAAGGCTTTTATCTTGAGGACATAATGTGTGGATTTGAAGGTAGTGATATATCCCATGCTATTCTTCAGTGTGATAACTTAGGAACAAATATTATTTGAACTCATTTGGGTTTAGGGACGATGTCAGAAATTGAGAGCCGTTTGCTTTAAAAAATGTAGAGAATTTTTGAAAGTGGCATCAGTATGTCCATATTCAAGTGGAGATAAAATGAACCAAAATAAAAGAACTGTGGGCAGACAGGACAACTGTGGATTATGCATCAATTCCTTTGAAAAGTGCTATCTTGAAGATAAATCTTGACTCAATCTTTAGAGAAACTAAGATAACCTTGATGAGCAGGGAAGGAATCACAAGATATGAAATTCCTTGAAGAAAAATGTAATGACTTTAAATAATTTTGTCTAGTATTACACATAATTTTTAAAACTCTTTACACTGTATAAAGTCAGCATGTATTTTTGGCTCAAAGTTGCTCTAGTGTTTTCTGTAGAGGGAATAAAAATTAAATTTAACAGTTTCAGTTGTGGTATGCTTTAGGCTTGAAACACTGAAGGCCCTCTCCCCATCTGCCTGCTCCCCTTATAAATTTTTTTTCCCTTGCTCTTTTTTGGATACAATCTTCTTGCTTTGCTTTATCTAACTTTTGTTGTTTCACTTCAGCTAATTAATTGTATAATCTGTAAGAAATTTATATAGAATTAAAGACAAATACTGCAGGAAAGTAAATTACTAAAATAAAGGAAACCCTATAAAAAAATAAGGCAAGTATTAACATTCGCATACTCAAATACTTACCAGTTAGATTGACCTTATTTAACTCCCCCCAATGATTATAGCATCAATTAGATGATAAGGGAATAAAGAACACGTAACTCTTATCAATGAAGAACTCCTAGTTTATCAAGAGACATGTGGTTCAAAGGAAAATCTAAAATGCTAATGATACATAGGCAATCAGGAATGCTGAAATACATTTAAAAATAGCTGCAAAACTGGTGAAAGTTGTCAGTATCCATAGGGCAATAATCAGTTGCTTTCTGCCAGCACACAATTCATCTGCATTTCTATGGTCAGAAATCGTGTGTATTATTCTTAGCTCTCTAAATTTACAGAGTCATAAAATACCTCATAGATAATGACGAGAGATAACCCAGAAAGGTGTGCATGATACGACACCTGTACCCTTTTATGCCCATTTCAAAGTCTAGTAATATAATACTATAGTATAATACTAATGTAATATAATGATATTAATACACTTGGGCTTGTTGGTTTCTGTACCACTTTGTACTTGTAGGACTTACCGAGTATCTCAAAGAACTTTTGTCTATGTGGATTATAACTATCAACACTTAATGTTTTGATAATTGAAACAAAGAAAATTTTAAATATTGATTGATTTGAAAATAGCAATGATGAACATGTTGCATATTAACATTCTATCTTGGCATTGTCAGGAGGAAAAATAATTAATTTTTTCCTAAACTCCTCCTAGTTCTTAGCTGGGACTTCTATAATGAAAGATAGATTAACAAGAGAAAAATTAAGTTATTGATGAATATAGCACACATCATGCAGAGAAATCTCAATGAAAAGTAATTCAAAGCAATGGCTTAGAAACTGTAGGAAGGTAAAATATATGGGAGGAAACTAGTGCAGTAAAGTTTGTTTGCAGATTCCTCTGGTGCCATGTCTGGGCTAATAAGAGTCTAGGGTTGTCTCCAGTAAAGAAAAATTCAGGGAGAAAAGGGGTTGGATAGAGATAGCTTTTCTTCTGTTTGCTGCTTTGTAATGCCGTCAGCCTGAAAATAATTTTTATGTCAAAGCAGCATATTTTGGGGTGGCATATTCTGGTTTCCTTCAGTATTATTATATTTGTATTATTTGGATGTTACAGATACCCTGAAAGAGAATCACTGTCTTAAAATGTTAGTCGTTTCCAGAATATGAAAAAGCATAATTAAGTACTGTCTTAGTTCATGCTGCTACAACACAGTATCATAAACTGAGTGGCTTATAAACGGTTAGCATGTATTTTTTACAGTTCTGGGGGCTGGGGAGTCCACCCTCAAGATACTGGCAGATTTCAGTGTCTGATCAGGGCCAGCTTGCTGTTTCACAGGCAGCTGTCTTTTCACTGTGTCCTCATACGGTGGAAGAACAGAAGAGGAAGGGATCTCTCTGGAGTTTTTTTTTTTTTTTTTTTTTTTTGAGACAGTCTCACTCTGTCGCCCGGGCTGGAGTGTGCTGGCATGATCTCGGCTCACCACAAGCTCTGCCTCCTGGGTTTAAGTGATCCTCCTGCCTCAGCCTCCCAAGCAGCTGGGACTACAAACACGCCATCACACCTGCCTAATTTTTGTCATTTTAGTAGGGATGGGGTTTTGCCATGTTGGCCAGGCTGGTGTCCGAGCTCTTGGGCTCAAGCGATCTACCCGCCTTGGCCTCCCAAATAGGTGTGAGCTGCCCCCAGCCTGGCGTTTCTTTTATAAGGGCTCCAGCCTCTTGACCAAATCATCTTCCAACGACCCCAACTCGTAATCACATCACATTTTGGTGATAGATTTTAACATATGAATTTTGACAGAAGACAAATATTCAGTCTACATCACTGAGGAGACAACACTTTTTTTTTTTTTTTTTGGAAAAAAAAGGAAAGCACAGTTTTATTTTTCTGTCACTATTACACTTGACAGAATGTTATCCTCTTTTTATATACTGTTTCATAAAAGTAATCAATTTTATTTTTAAGACAGGGTCCTGCTCTGTTGCCCAGGCTGGAGTGAAAAGTGACTAATTTCTCTTTCACAGAGAAAACTAGGGAATGGATAACTAAGAACAGTCTATCATCGACAAGCATTTTTCAGCAGACTGGCAGCACTCATGAATACAAATAAAACAACTTGCTGCAACCACATACATCTCTTTTACATCTTCTTAAAGTGGCCAAAAAAATAAAAAGAGGCATTAAAAAGAGGTCACGAATATGACCCAGAGATATGCCTCTCTATAGCATATACAAATAAAAATCAAACATATGTAAAGACTACCTCACTGATTACCTCGATTTAATATGAATCTGAGCCTGGATGGGAATTATAAGCTAGAAGGATGGTGATTCAGACACAAAAATCAAAGACAGCTTTGAGGCTCTGAATTTGGGTGACTTGGAAGAGGAAGGAGTTTAGAAGAAAAGGGATGGGGGTGGTGCCATGGTGATCACATGCACCATGAAGGGGGTGCATATGATCACAGTAGGATAGATACATTTCCAGGAAGGTGATGTCTGGGACATCATGAGTTTGAGATGTCAAAACAATCGGGGAAAATGGCCAGCAAGTATTTGGCGATGCATCACTAGAATTTGGAAGATGTGCCAAGACATTTGTTTGGGCTGCTCTTACGGGTTACGGATTTGAGTATTGAGGTGATACTTGAGGCCATGCAAATAGAAGAAAGCCAAGAGAAAATAAACAGAAACGAATGTGATTTAGAACTTCGTTGTTATTCAGACTGCATATAAGTATTACTTAATTTGTTCTAAAATAGTGTTGCTTATAACTGTCTTAAAAATGCAAAAGCGGCCAGGCACAGTGGCTCATGCCTATGATCCCAACACACTGGGAGGCTGAGGGGTGCAGATCACTTGAGCCCAGGAGTTTGAGACCAGCCTGGCCAACATAGTGAAACCCCATCTCTACTAAAAATACAAAAATTAGCCAGGCATGGTGGAGCAGACCTGTAGTTCCAGCTACTCGGGAGGCTGAGGCAAGAGAATCACTTGAAGCCGAAAGGCAGAGGTTGCAATGAGCCGAGATTATGCCACGGCACTCCAGCCTGGGCAACAGAGGGAGACTCTGTCTCAAAAAATAATAATAATAAAAAAGAAAGAAAGAAAATGCAGAAGCCAAAAAAGATTATCACACTAGCATGATTAGACTTGAGGCCACTGACACAATGTCAAACATTATATTTAAGTATTCCTCAAGACTGAGGAATACTTAAATCCACACTCAGAGAATTATGCCAGTTTCACCTCCCTTCTATTTTGAACTTTTTTTTCTTTTTTTTTTCAGACGGAGTCGCGTTTTGTCGCCCAGGCTGGAGTGCAGTGGCGTGATCTCCACTCACTGCAACCTCCACCTCCGGGGTTCAAGAGATACTTCTGCCAGGTTCAAGTGATTCTCCTAGCCTCCCGGGTAGCTAGAATTACAGGTGCCTGCCACCACGCCTCGCTAATTTTTGTATTTTTAGTAGAGATGGGGTTTCACCATGTTGGCCAGGCTGGTCTCGAACTCCTGACCTTGTGATCTGCCCGCCATGGCCTCCGAAAGTGCTGGGATTACAGGTATGAGCCACTGTGCCCAGCCCTATTTTGAACTTTTTTATGCATTGGTTTCCTCTTAGTCTGTGACTTGCTTGATTTTTTTATTAGCTCATTAATCTCTTGTTTGCCTGAGTTGGATTTGTAACACTGTTTGGTTTACCTTGATGCCAATCTGGAAATCGATTGGGATTCTGCTTTTGTAACTAACTCATGGTTTTATTCAGGTGGTGATATGCTCATATTCTTTGCCTAGATCCCCAGAGTACATTACCTGGTGTTCAACCACCAATGAATTATTCTAGTACAACATATATCTGGGTCACCATTTTTCTTTCAAAATGTTTCAGGGAACTTATTACATGCTGTGAAAATCAACAGTATTTCTATCTTTTGAAGTATACCCATCAGTGTTTAGGACAATGTCTAGCACACAGTGCTCAACAAGTATAGGTTGAATAAATGAGTGTGGTCTTGAACACACAGATAAATTTTGAGTGATTTACTCAGGTTGTTCCCATCTTCTGTAAATTATATCATGAAATTCGAACTACCCAGTATACTTAACATAGAGATGGAATAGTCAAATTGGTGGCATTTGTACTCCAAAATAAGCTGTTGAACAACACAAATAAAAACATATTTTTGAGGGGCTGGGTATGGTGGCTCATGCCTGTAATCCCAGCACTTTCAGAGGCCAATGAGGGAGGATCACTTGAGTCTGGGAGTTTGAGACCAGTCTGGGCAACAGTGAGAACTCATCACACACACACACACACACACACACACACACACACACACACACAAATTAGCTGAGCATGATGATGCACACCTGTTGTCCCACTTATTCAGAGGGCTGAGGTGGGAGTGTTGGCAGTGGCGAACCCATACAGGTCTGCAGCAACCCCAATTCTTGCTTCCTCAGAAAAAAGAATTTGATGGAGGGGCATAAGGCAGAGTGAGAGACTGAGGCAAGTTTTAGAGCAGGAATGAAAGTTTATTAAAAAGTTTTAGAGCAAGAATGAAAGAAAGTAAAATACACTGGAAGAAGGCCAAGCAGGCAACCTGAGAGATTCAAGTGTGCAGTTTGGCCTTTGACTTGGGATCTTATACACTGGCATGCTTCCAGGGTTGCGTTACTTCTCCCCTGATTCTTCCTTTGGGGTGGGCTGTCTGCATGCACAGTGGCCTGCTAGCACTTGGAGGGGCTGCACTTGAAGTGTGTTTACTGAAGTTGTACACATGCTCACTTGAGGTGTTCTTCCCTTACCAGTCAAGCATTTCCAGAGAAAGGTCATACACCAGTTAAACTCTGCTATTTTGCCTCTTAGTGCACATGCTTGAGCCCAGTTGCTCAGCTCCTGAGATCTTATCAGGAAGATGCTGATCACCAGTTTCTGGCGCTTCTATCTATTGGGAGACTGCCTTTCCCTGCCGCCAGCTGTGACTAATTATTCTTTTAAAGAGACAGTACAACCACTGACTGACCATCACCTGATGGTCACCTGACATTCCTGATGTGGGGAGGAGCCCCTCCTGCTCTGCTCATATCAGACTAATTACCTACTGTAACAGTAGGATCTCTGGAGCCTAGGAGTTTGAGGCTGCAGTGAGCTGGGATCATGCCACTGCACTCTAGCCTGGGTGACACAGCAAGGCCCTGTCTGAATACACACACACACACACACACACACACACACACACACATATATATATATTTGAAAGCCTAGACTTTTACTTCTCAGAGCTGGGCTTTTTGGAAAGTATAAACCAAAAATAAAATTCTAAATCTCCCAACTAACTGAATAGACTCCACTTCTTGAAATCGCCTTCACAAAAATTATAAAAGTGAGAAAATTATGACAGTGAGAGAACTAACCAACCCGCATCTTGCCTTTAATCTCCAAACTGCCCTTAATTATTTCTGGGCTTAGGCCAGGCTAACTTTGAGAGACATTTAGTTTATAGTTTATTTAGAGACAGAGTCTCACTCTGTTGCTCAGGCTGGAGTGCAGTGGTGTGATCCAGGCTCACCACAGCCTTGACTTCCCAGGCTTAGCCTCCCAAGTAGCTGGGACTCCAGGTGCACGCCACCACACCTGGCTAATTTTTGTATTTTTTTGCAGAGACAGGTTTTGCCATGTTGCCCAAGCTCGCATTTTCAGGAAATTGATTGGAGTAATAAATTAGTCTCCCATGTGGTGTGACCAGCCTCGTGTCAATTAAACTCTTTTTTTATTGCAATGCCATGGTCTCAGTGAATTGGTTTTGTCAGTGCAATGAGTAGGAAGAATTCATTAGGCGGTTATGCTGTTGTCCAAGGACATTCTAAAGTAAACCTGGGCCAGGCATGGTGGCTCACACCTGTAATTCCAGCACTTTGGGAGGCCGAGGTGGGCAGATGAGGTGAGGCGTTTGAGACCAGCCTGGCCAACATGGTGAAACCCCATCTCTACTAAAAATACAAAAATTAGCCGGACTTGATGGCACATGCCTGTAATCCCAGCTACTTGGGAGGCTGAGGCAGGAGAATCACTTGAACTTGTGAGGCAGAGGTTGCAGTGAGCTGAGATTATGCCACTGCATTCCAGCCTGGGTGACAGAGTGAGACTTTATTTCAAATAAAAATAAAAAAAAAATAAAGTAAACCTGAGGCCAATTGCGGTAGCTCACGCCTCTAATCCCAGCACTTTGGGAGGCTGAGGCAGGTGGATCATGGGGTCAGGAGTTCGAGACTAGCCTGGCCAACATGGTGAAACCCCATCTCTACTAAAAATAAGAAAAAAATTAGCCAGGTGTGGTGGTGCATGCCTGTAATCCCAGCTACTCATGCCTGTAATCCCAGCTGAGGCAGGAGAATCACTTGAACCCGGGAGACGGAGGTTGGAGTGAGCCGAGATCACACCATTGCACTCTAGCCTGGGCGACAGAGCGAGACTCTGTCTGAAAAAAGAAAAGAAAGACAAACCAATCCACAATAACAAAAGTCATGTTTCAGTGTCAGGCAGAATTGTTTGTAATAATGAACCCCTCCCCTCCCCTCGCCTCCCCTCCCTTCCCCTCCCCTCCCCTCTCCTCTCCCTCCCCTCCCCTCTCCTCTCCTTTCCTTTCTTTTCTTTTTTTTTTGAGACAGAGTCTCGCTCTGTCAACTGGGCTGGAGTGTAGTGGCGCTATCTCAGCTCACTGCCACCTTTACCTCCTGAGTTGAAGCAATTCTCCCACCTCAGCCTCCTCAGTAACTGGGACTACAGGCATGCTCCAATACGCCGGGCTAATTTTTGTATTTTTAGTAGAGATAGGGTTTCACCATGTTGGCCAGGCTGGTCTCAAACTCCTGACCTCAGGTGATCTGCCTGCCTCGGCCTCCCAAAGTGCTGGGATTACAGGCAGGAACCACCGCACCCATCCCGAACATTTATTTTCAAAAGGGATCTCATCAAGCTTAAGGATAGAGAGCAGCAGTAGGAGATTCTTTAACAGCAGAAGATCAGGTTTCATCGTTACTTCCACTGAAGCCTGAAATTCAACTCTGTTGTAGAGAAAATTTGAGGACCCCTATGTTGGAAATAAGGCAAGGCATAAAAAAAAGTTACATACAAAAAAAAATGGCTTTTTGTGTGTTCCATTCAGCAGCCCTATCTAAAAGAATAAATTCAATTTACATACTGTAAACAGAAGCATCCTCCTTATTTTTCTATCTCCAACCTGTAAACATGGGCAGAATAAGGAAGGAAACACTTTGGGGATTACAAAGAACAATAGAGCTAAAATAAATAAATAAACAAACAAATAAATAAAGCCTGAATTTAGTTACCTGAGATTTTATTAGAAAATTCTTCATTTCATCTCATCATTAAGATACTTGGTGGATTTCCTAGATAATCATACACATTTAGCTTTCCTATTTTGACTTTACCCCACATTTACATATTTGTTCACTTTGAAAAAATAGTTTTTATGTTATCAATACACTGTATGCTTATTGCAAAAAATGTGATAAAAATTTATATAATCCTGCTACCCAGACATAATCACTGTTAATCTTTTGTTATATACTTCCTAAGGCTTTTCTCTATGCATCTATACATATATTTTACGTTGTAGATATCACAGTACATAAATAACTTTTTATTCTACATTTTTTCTTTCTTTCTTTTTTTTTTTTTTTTTTTTTGAGATGGAGTCTCACTCTGTTGCCCAGGCTGGAGTGCTCAATTTCAGCTCACTGCAACCTCCACCTCCTGGGTTCAAGCCATTCTCGTGCCTCAGCCTCCTGAGTAGCTGGGATTACAGACATGCACCGCCACACCCAGTTAATTTTTGTATTTTTAGTAGAGATGGGGTTTCATCATGTTGGTCAGGATGGTCTCAAACTCCTGACCTCAGGTGATCCGCCTGCCTCAGCCTCCCAAAGTGCTGGGATTACAGGCATAAGCTACCGCACCCGGCCATTATCCTACATTTTAAAATAGAACATAATCATTTTCCCATGATTAAAAAAATTAAGAGTTTTGGCTGTCTAATTTTCTGTCTATGTTGTGCCACAACACACTCAACTATTTTTTGAGTGTGTTAGGGTACAAACACAGACTTGTGTGTTGTGGTCAAACAAAATATCTTTTGAACATTGAGTTGTTTTTCAATTTTAAATTGTAAATAAAGAATGTGATGAATATAAATAAGCTCATATCTAGGGCTACATTTCAGTTCTCTCCCCTTCCTCCCCACCCATACCTTACACTATGCACACAGGATAGATTGCTAGAAGTTGAATTACTTGATCTAAGGGTAAGAACATTACTGAATTATGTTCCCCACCCAAATTCCTATGTCAGTGACTAATCTCCAATGTGGCTATATCTGGAGACAGGTCATTAGGAAATAAGGTCACAAGGATAGGACCCTAACCAATAGGAAGGACTATAGTCTTAGAAGGAAAGATATTTCTCTCTCTCCTTGCAGCCCTGCTCTGTGAGAACACAGCAAGAAGGCAGCCCTCTATAAGCCAGAGAGAGAGCCCTCACCAGAAATCAAATCAGCTGGCACCTTATCTTGGACACCAGCCTCCAGAACTGTGAGAAATAAATTTCTGCTGTTTAAGCCACTGAGTCTACAGTATTTTGTTATGGCAGCCTAAGCAAATTAATAAAAACACTTTTTTTTTTTTTAAGACAGTCTCCCTCTGTCACCCAGGCTGGAGTGAGGGGCATGATCTCAGCTCACTGCAACCTCCGCCTCCTGGGCTCAAGCAATTCTGGTGCCTCAGCCTCCCGAGTAGCTGGGATTAGAGGCATGCGCCACCATGCCCGGCTAATTTTGTATTTTTAGTAGAGACGGAGTTTCTCCACGTTGGTCAGGCTGGCCTCGAACTCTCAACCTCAGGTGATCCGCCAGCCTTGGCCTCCCAAAGTGCTGGGATTACAGGCATGAGCCACTGCCCCCTGCCAATTTTTGTATTTTTAGTAGAGACGGGGTTTCACCATGTTGGCCAGGCTGGTCTTGAATCCTGGTCTCAAGTGATCCACCTGCCTTAACCTCCTGAAGTGCTAGAATTCAGGCATGAGCCACCACACCTGGCTTAAAAACATTTTTAAAGTTCTGGACACATGTTGATAAATTACTTTCGAGAAAGATGTTACCAATACGCACCACTCTGGCAGTATATAAGAACCTCTATTGCCCTGTACCCTCATCAACATTCAAAAAATTTTTTTTAAACTTAATTCTAAGATATATATCTTTAAAGTGTTTAAAAGTTCATACTTTTAAAGTTTCGTTTCATCAGAATTGTCTTCATTTTTATGGCATTGCCTCCTGAATCTGCCCCTGTATTTTCAAGTTCCCAGTGTAGTAATATTTCATAGCGATAAAAATGTCCACTCGGGAATCCCAAAACAAAGCAAAAAAACACATACAAACATTTAAAACTTTTCAGCATTTTATCATCTCCATTTTTATAGTTATGTAAAGGAAAAGCTAAGAATTAAGAACCTGAGATGGTTCCAAAGCTATGTAAAAACAGGATAAACAATCAAAGACTATGATATAGGCGCTCTCATTTAAAGCACTCACCTATTTTGGACAGAAAGATTTCCTTTTAGTTAGAAAGTAGTCATACAGAAAAATTGCCATAGAAGCAGAAAATACACTCTCTCTTAGTGAATTTAAATAAAGCCCTTACTAGAAGAACACTCCCCTTTTCCTGATAAGCACCCTAAATTCTCATAGGTTTCATGCACAATCATTTTTCTCTCCTTCAGCTTGAAATAGAACTAAGTGATTTAAGAGATAGGTTGGAGTTTGAAACTAAATTCCACTTCCCCATCTAGTTTTACACTGAGAACACTGTAATGTTCTCTCCACAAAATGCTAATATTTGTAGCATTAATTAGTTTACTATTAAATAGTAACAGAAATTTGCCAATTAATGCCACTGATAATTATCTTGAGGACAAATTCAGGGTGTTGTGACTTTATGTCTGACTCACTTTTCCATTCTTACTCCATTCTTAACTCACCTGTTCCATTCAGTATTACTTTACAGTACATCGTGGACTGTTTTCCTAACTTGGCCTTGAGTTGGCACCAAGTGCACGGAGATGAAAATATCTTTCACGTCAGTCTGTCTTGCCTCATGACATTCTCAAGCTGTTTTCCCCATTTTAGCATTTCAAGGGCAGTTCTCTCCTACTGGGTCCTCTTAAAGAGGTGCCTGCAGTTGATAATTGAACAAAGAAAAGAGAAAATTAAATTCACCTGTTCTGATCAAGCAGGCAAAAGAGAACAATCCAATGTCAAACAAAGGATATTTCAAAAGTCAACAGACTTTTGTTGTCTGAAAATCCAGCCAGAAATATCCTCAACCCAGAAAGATGTTCTTATGGGCTTTGAGTGTGCATCTTAATGTTATTTTTATAACATCAATGTTAGTTTTCAACTACTATAAATAGAAAAAAAAAAACCCCACAACCACAACAAACCACTGAGTTGAGGAATTGGAATGATAATTTGAGCAGAGTGATGAGTGAGTAGGGTATGGAATTAAAATGTCAGTTCTTCATATAGAAAAATGTTACATTTCAGGCAGGGCACGGTGGCTCACGCTTGTAATCCCAGCACTTTGGGTGGCCGAGGTGGGCGGATCACGAGGTCAGGAGATCGAGACCACGGTGAAACCCTGTCTCTACTAAAAATACAAAAAAAAAATTAGCCGGGCGTGGTGGCGGGCGCCTGTAGTCCCAGCTACTCGGAGAGGCTGAGGCAGGAGAATGGCGGGAACCCGGGAGGCAGAGCTTGCAGTGAGCCAAGATCGCGCCACTGCACTCCAGCCTGGGAGACAGAGCAAGACTCCGTCTCAAATAAAAAAAAAAAAAAAAAGAAAAATGTTACATTTCAGAAAAAAAAAAATCTTCATGGTTCTAAAAAAGAAACTCACTTCAGTGATACTTTTTTTTTCAATTTAGAAGTGCAGGGGTCAGAGATGTTTGAACCAGAGCAAACTCCATCTTGAATAGGGGCTTGGTAAAATAAGGCTGAGACCTACTAGGTTGCATTCATTAAAGCATTCTTAGTCATAGAATGAAACAGGAGGTCAGATATATGATACAGGTCATAAAGACCTTGCTGATAAAACAGGTTGCATAAAGAAGCCGGCTAAAACCCACTAAAACCAAGATGGTGATGAGAGTGACCTCTGGGGGTCCTCACTGCCACACTCGCAACAGCACCATGACAGTTTATAAATGCCATGGCAATGTCAGGAAGTTACCATACATGGTCCAAAAAGGGGAGGTATAAATAGTCCACTCCTTGTTTAGCATATAATCAAGAAATAACCATGAAAATGGGCAACCTGCAGCCCTCGGGGCTGCTTTATTCCTTTACCTTCTTAATAAACTTGCTTTCACTTTGCTCTATGGACTCACCTTGAATTCTTTTTTGCACGAGATCCAAGAACCCTCTATTGGGGTCTGGATCAGGACTCCTTTCCAGTAACAGGGTATAAAAATTCTAATTTCTTAAATGTCTAATGTGTGCTATAAATTGAACAGAAAAGATGCAACCAAGTGTCTATAATTTACTTGAAATAAAATTAGGTTCAAATTTAATTCTTCGTCTGTGTTCATTTTAGTGTGGAAAATGCCTGTTTTTTTAAAAAAAAATTGTATAGAACAAAGATGTTTCCTTATATTAGGTTCTAATAAAATTCAATCCATACTGGAAACTAATATTTGCATAGTGTCAGTTGAGACTTAGAAAAGACTTGAGTGTAATTCAAAGAACATTTTGATGCCTATAGAAATTACATGGCTTTCCTCTTCTTTCTACTAACCTAAATGTACACTCCAGGATAAATGGTATCAGAGGATACCTTAGGAGAGGTATGGCAATTCCGTGTCCCTACACTTCAGCAAGTTTCCAGAAAATTGAATGTATTGGTATTTCCCACCAAGATATAACTTTCTCTAATAAAACACAAATGTGACATAAATATAGTAACTCACAGCTTTGTCAAGAGTGTCCAAAATCATATCTTGGCAAATTTTAGGCAAATTAGATGTTATCAAGTCCCTCATCTAAAAGACAAATAACAGGGCTGGGTGTGGTGGCTCACACCTGTAATTCCAACACTTTGGGAGGCCGAGGCAGGTGGATCACTTGAGGTCGGTTGTTTGAGACCAGCCTGGCCAATTTAGTAAAAACTTGTCTCTACTACAAATATAGAAATTAGCCTGGCATGGTGGCAGGTGCCTGTAATCCCAGCTACTTGGGAGGCTGAGGCCCAATAATTGCTTGAACCCAGGAGGCAGAGGTTGCAGTGAGCAGAGATCATGCCACTGCACTCCAGCCTGGGCAACAAAGCAAGACTCTGTCTCAAAAATAAACAAATAAATAGCTCACTGCAACCTCTGTGCTCCGGGTTCAAGTGATTCTCCTGCCTCAGCCTCCCAAGTAGCTGGGATTACAGGCACCCACCACCACATCTGGCTAATTTTTGTATTTTTAGTAGAGACAGGGTTTCACCGTGTTGGCCAGGATGGTCTCCATCTCCTGACCTCATGATCCTCCCACTTTGGCCTCCCAAAGTGCTGGAATTACAGGCATGAGCCACCGCGCCTGGCTGAATTTCCACAAATTTTTAAGAAGATCAATAACAATGGAGTAAAAATAGTGTTGTCAATAAATAACCCCTATGAGGTGCCAGACTTAGACACTTTCAAAAGTAGATTCTCTTACATTTGCAAGAAAGAGAATACATATGGCTAGCTGTCACTGAAGATTTGTAATCCTCCTTCCATAATATGGAACTATAGCTGGAAAGTGGCCACACAGCCAACACTGGCACTTGTCTGGCAGCTAGGTAGAGCCACTTAGCTGTTTCTCATAAAACAAACGTAGGCTTGAGTGATAACTGTCACTTCGGGGTCTGGACTGTTAGGAAGGGGGTCTTTCGTTCCTTTGCGCCTTTTCAACCCACTATATCCCAACTGAATGACAATGCCTAGGGCATCCTTTTGAATTACTATATGAGTAAGAAGTAAATATCAGCGGTATTTGGCCTGTTGCACATTTTTGGGTCAATTGGTTTATTTGGTCTATCAATCTATCCTAAGCCATATGTTACATAATGTGTATCAGAACAGCTAGAGTTAAAATGTTTCCTTTACTTTAATTCATACTTTTCTTCTTTTCCTTAGTTTGTAAAAGAATGAATGCAAGCCATTTTAACATCATGAAACAACAGTAAAAATAAAAATAAAAAATTATTTGAAAAATAAAAATCTTCACAAGAAAATAAAAGGTCTACACAAAAATAGGTAAAGTCAAGCAATCCTACTTAGAAAACTTATCTGACTAGATAGACTTGTCTTTTTAGAAAATGACACAAAAATATGCCAAAAATAATAGTTGAGTGACTTGAAAATATTTGACAATCTAGGAACCAGAAGTGTACAAATATGATCTTTTTTTTTTTAATTAAAGTTTCCAATTTAACAAGAACTCTTCCAAGTCGGTCCTCAGGCTGAAGTGCAGATATAGAGAAAGTTAAAAAACAGGCCCGGCCTCATGGCACAATTTGGACATAGGTTATGTTTATATTTCCTATCCTGTCCCTTCCCCCAGCATGTTGGGTGAGTTTGTACCTCTATTCCCTCTTGTCATCAAATGATTTCATAGTGTTCTCTGGCACTCCAGGGCTGAACTCATGTTAATATTCTATCTTGCAAGTTTATCTTTGTAAGTTTATCCTCCTAAGGAAATGTACTCATATTATGTTCCCTTTCCTTGAGAACTAGGGTCATAAAACAATTGCAATAAAGTAACATAAGCCACATTCTTCTAAGTATTAATAGCATAACATTTATCATGGTTGTTCACAAATCTGGCTAAGTATCAGAATCATGTGGAAGCCCTTTTAAATCTATACATTAACAGATTTCATATCTTAGAGATTCTTTTTTCAGATCTTGGACAGGTTCTGACAGTCAAAAATAATAAATACACAAACAAAAGCTCTTGGATGATCCTAATACCCAGCTAGATGTAGAATCTACTGACATTATACTGTTCTACAGTTGACTATGTAATGGATATCTCCTTCACTATTAAATTTCTTGATGGCAGGGACTATGTTTTTAAATTTTGCATCCTTTAGTAGAGTTCCTTGTGCATGTCACAGTAAGAGCTCAATGACCATTTGTGGAATTCAGTTGAATAACGGCTGAAATTTCTTGCCAGTTATAGGCATATTGATGGACTTTCTTTCCTATGTAGTAACTAAACATACTATCTTATGAGTTTCATGCTGCTACAGATACTACAAATATTCTTATTTGAATTAGTAGTATATGAAGTAACTTCTCTCACACATATAAAAAGATTAGGCATCAAAGTGTCAAATTTACAAAAACTAAAAGAAAATATAATTGACTTTTTGAGAGCTTTGGGAATTGGTGGTGATTTTTTAAGCTTAGAAAACCTGGATTAATAAAGACACGTATGTACTCCTCATATTATTTCAGCTCATTTCCAGTGCCTTTGGGTAGATATTGCTAACAGATGAAGGCACTCTTTTTTATTGAAATGGGACTTTGCTTTAGAATCCTTCTTAACCACATATTTATGCAACCACTAAGAAATTATGTGATGAGGTAGATGAATTAAAAATGAGTTGTCTATCTTTGAAATAAAACAAAAGGTAATCAAGTTTGATTTTAAGATGCCATTTCTTAATTTTTTAGGCCTTTCTTGCCTTCCATTTGAGTGATTTTTTTCTTCCCCTTTTTTTCTTTTACTAATTTACAAGTTATATATCTCTACCTTTCAGTGGTATGTTAGTGGGAGATTACCTTGATGTAATGGTGTCTCCAAGTCCTTTACCAAAGGGCTGGCCTAGACAGGCTCACAGACCAAAGATGCTGAGATCACAGTTTATTGAATCAATTTAAAGGATACAGCAAGAAGCAAGGGGAGAGGGGCAGTAGGTTAATAATGTACTTAGGAAAGGGTGCAATTAGTATATGATTGAATTAACTGAAGCCTATTCTATGAAATGTTTATATGTCCTCTCTTCTATTTTTCTGTATTAATTCTTCCTGCTAACATTGTGGTTATAAGGACCAGAATTGCAGACAAACAAAGAAGACTTGGCAGATGGAGGGTGCCTAGAGCCAATTTATATTTTCTCTGCAAGAAAGACTCAGGGACTGGTCCTCCTGGCTATAATTGTAACTCACCACTGTTACCTGTTGAGCACCCATGGATTTTATCTGTCTTGAGCAGAGGATACATGCAGCCAAAATGGGTGTTCATGAATATTTGGTGCCCTGGGTGTTTCATGAATATTTGATGCTTACCCAGTCCTTCCATATCTTCTTGTTTATGCACTCAGTACACACATACTCTACTTACGTTATATATCTAACATATATATGTATCTCTTAATTAATTCTTCCTTTCTTTCATTTTCTAGTCCCTGAATTGAATATTCTTAAATAAAGTAGCAAATACACATGACAGGTGTCTTGAAATTTTTAACATGCATACTTCATTTTACAATTTCCAAAATCAATAATAACTGTAGTCTCCTCTCAAAAAATGGAATTTAGAAACAGAGTATGTTCAACCTGACTTCCTCTTCTTTCATATTATAGCATCTTAATTTTCTTGGTTATAATACATTATTTATATATCAATACTTAGTTTCTCCAAATTTTATTCAGTTTCCTAGTTCAATATTTCTTCTTACATCTTGCTTCTTCCTTTTGGATTCAATTTCCTTCTTATTGAAGTACATCTGCCAGTAGTTGTTTCAGCCTATGTCCGTGAATGGTAAACTCTAGTGGTCTTTATCCGACAACTTTTCTCATCCTCATTTTGACAGTTTAGTTGAGAACAGAATTTCCAATAGCCCTTTAAAAATTTTATTTTAATCATTCTTTTTTACTAGTGGCACTTCTATTGTCAATTTTATTTTTGTTTCCTCATAGGTAGGCTATTGTTGTTGTTTGAGACAGGGTCTTACTCTGTCACTCAAGCTGGAGTGCGGTGGCATGATCATGGCTCACTGTAGCCTTGAACTTCCGGGACTCAAGTGATCCTCCCGTTCAGCCTCCCAAGTAACTGGGATGACAGACATGAGCCACCAAGCCCAGCTAATTTTTTAAATTATTAATTTTGGAGACACCTTGTTGCCCAGGCTGGTCTTGAACTCCTGGGCTCAAGTAATACTCCTGCCTCAGCCTTCCAAATTGTTGGATTATAGGCATGAGGTACTATGCCCAGCCTATAGGTATGTTTTCTTTCTTGCTTTGCTCTTAGGAATTGTTTTTCTTGTTTTGGTGCTCTTTAATTTTAACTAGAAGTGTTCTGATATTGATTTCTTTTAAAACATGTATCCTGTTAAGGACTTACTGCATTCTGGTTTGTATCTATCTTTGTATCTCACTTTATATCTATCTTTGTATCTCACACATTCTCTGCTAGCTTCTCTTTGAATCAGGCCTCCCCTCCATTTTATTTCTTTTCTTTCTTTTTAGAACTTCTATTAAATATGTGTTAGGTCTTGTTATTATACTCTTAAGGATGTAACTTCACTTTTATACTCTCCATTTTTTAAGGTCTGTATAATTTCCTCTGATTTATTTTCCAATTTAATAATTATCTCTTTCACTGTATCTAGTCCATCTATTTAACCCATCTGATGAACTTTTTATTTTTAATAGAAATAAGCTCTATGACAGTAGGAAATTTGTGTATCTTATTCACTATTTTATCTTTAGTACCCAGAACAGTGCTAGAACTCTGCAGATGTTCAATAAGTATCAAAATTATTAATAGATCAATAATTCCTTTTTTCACATATTTTTAATTTTTCTTATACTTTTCTTTCATTTGATTTTTATTTTCCTTTATGTTTTTAATCATTTTATGGATTTTTCTTTGATAGTCACTTCCAGGTTTTTTTTTTTTTTTTTTTTTTTTTTTGGTAGAGACAGGGTCTCACTATGTTGCCCAGGCTGGTCTCATATCTAGGCATCAAGCAATCCTCCTGCCTTGGACCCCCAAAGTGTTGGGATTACAGGTGTGTGTCACTGCACCTAGTGGTCAGATTGCTTTATTAACTCAAGTTGTTTGGGCACAGATTTTTCTATTTGTTGTGTCTTCTCATCTGCCTTTTGGTAGATCGTTTCTTTTTGTAGCATGCAAATTTTATTGAGAGCTCACCTTTACTGAAGGCCATTTATTCTGTGGGATTTTTTTGTTTCCTGAGTTGTGCATATGTCCTCATCAAGGATTTTTATATTTGCTTCTGTAGGGCCTGGCTGTTTCTCTGTTTTTAAGCTTAGGATTCTCTTTTCAAATGATAAGGTAAAATTGGATTTCCATTGGCAGAGGCTTTCAATATTCACAGGAACAATTACTCTCACCCCTACTCACCCTAGACTTCTAAGGCTTCAAAAAGTGAAAACCTCTTTAGGGTTCTAGTTTATGCAGGAATGTTAGTTCCAGATCCTCATAAGTGGCTTTAGGACCACATCTTTTAGTCCCAAACGGGGTTAAAACCTCAGCTCCTGGACCTTATTATTGTGACTTTGAATTTCTTCTTCAATTCTGGTATCTGAAGCCTTTGCTGTCTCTGTTTTAAACTCAGCTTTATATTTTAAAATACTTATACTCTATTCATTATTTCTACATATTTGGAGAAGGCAGGAGTCTCATGCCATGGGAAAAAAAGGGAAAATGGGAAAAAGATTATTTGATTCCATAGGTTTTGCTAATGAATTTCATCCAACTCACACATGAGACTATCATTAAGAAGCACCATATCATTTTGTTATTCTTAGAGTTTTTTGCAATAGTCTTATGGATATTACCATTAAACCCAATTCAATAAATAATAACGTGCAAAATATTTCAGGATATATAGATTACTAAGATAGTCTCTGCACTCAAGAGGCAAACATTGTATAGTACAGAGATTAAGTAAATTTCATAAATAATCACAACTCAGGAAGCCTAATTGCTATGGAGATGCATATAGCTCTTTAGAATAATACATGTATTATCAAACAAATTACTAAAATTGTTAGAAGAATGAAAAAGGAATCAAAACAAGGCATTTTCAAGTAATAGTAACAGGAAAAACTTCATGACAGTGGTACTAGTTGAAATGTGCCTTGAAGAATGACTGGGATTTCTGAATATAAAAACTATGAGGGAGGGGTCAGAAGGGAGGTAGTGGCTTTTCCAAGTAGAAAGAAAAGCATTAGCTTAGACAAGTAGCTAGGAGGGTGGAGGGCTTCCAATAAGGAACAAGTAATCCAATTTTCCAGGTTAGGATGTTAGAAAAGCAGTATCATTGGAAAGTAAAAATAAAGAAATGTAAAAAAACAATGGGGTATGGGGGTTGGTACAAAATGGGCAGAAATTAAAGCTAATTTAACTTAAAATGTTTTACTGTCATATTTATCTAAAGAGAAAAGATAATGTTGGGTTAATTTTTAAGGATCAATTTAAAAACCGGGATCACTTACATTTTAGGTTGGGCAAGTTTCCTCTTCTCAATGATCTGATCCTCTGATTGGTTAGTTTTACAGTTTCCAGGAAGGTAAACGGAATCAGCGTTTTGGTCTCTCAGGCATACAAGTACCATCTAGTGGCAAAGGAAGGCAACCACAAGAATGAAATTATACAGGAAACATCTGCTTGTTTATTTTGAATTTTATTTATATTATAATTAGCTAATAACAGAAGACCATGTTCTACTTGAATAGGGAAATAAAGTACCCTTTAATCAGACATTGCTTGGTTATTGGATTAAAAGAATGTGAGATCAGATAAAAATGGGTTATAAAGAGCTTACTGAATATGAAATGTTTGAAAATTTTACAAGAACTTTGTATCAAATTATATCTTGGGAATAAAACTTAAAGAAGGATCTACTTGAGTTTAAAGAGAGAGAGAGAAAAAGAAAGTCAATGTAAATGAGGAAGAGGCAGAAATACTGAAGGTAACTATTTCTTTCTTTTTTTCTTTTTGAGATGGAGTTTCACTCTTGTTGCCCAGGCTGGTGTGTAATGGCGCCATCTCGGCTCACCGCAACCTCCACCTCCCAGTTTCAAGCAATTCTCCAGCCTTAGCCTCTTGAGTAGCTGGGAGTAAAGGCATGCGCCACCACACCCAGCTAATTTTGTATTTTTGGTAGAGACAGGGTTTCTCCATGTTGGTCCAGCTGGTCTTGACCTCCCGACCTCATGTGATCCACCTGCCTTGGCCTCCTAAAGTGCTCGGATTACAGGTGTGAGCCACCGCGCCCAGTGAAGGTAACTATTCTTTTGGAATTTTCTCTGCTTACACTTTGCCTAACTCCTACTTAGCCTTCAAATCTTTAGATATGTCTTCCTCTAGACAATGTTCCTTGACACCCCAGATCTGTATTAGATGAATCACTAATATCCTTCTATGGACCACTATTCCCATGATGCCACTGACCACACTTCTTTGTCACTCCCCATTTTATAGCCCTCATTACAATCGATAATCCTAAACTGCTGGTGCCATGTCTTTTTCATCCACTGTTCTATCCCAAAGGCTTAGGATAGTACCTGACATATAACAGGTAATTCACAAATATTTACAGAATGAATGGACAGATTAATGAAGAAAGAGAATAACTGTGATGGAAATGTTCAAGGTACAAATATCAAAAGCTAGTATCAGTAAAGTTTAAATAAGAAAACAAAAAGTTTCCAGAAAATTATTAGTTGAAAAAACTGTTTTTCTTCATTGTACATTGATTCCCTACAGGACATCCATTTATTTATAGTTTCTGGTACTTTATAGTTTTCAGAGTACTTCTCTACCTCGGTGAAGAAAAAATAATAGTTCACAGCTCACGTATCATTGCAGAGATCAAATAAAAGGCTACACATAGAGCATATAGAAGAGTATGCAGCACATATTATATGCTCAACAGTGGGATTTTACTATTTCCTATACCTCATCTCATAAATTCTTTGAAGCAGCACAGAGTCAAAGAAGGAAGCTATTTTAGATTTCTGTTTTACAAATTAGGAAACTAGTGATTATGGAAACTAACCATGAGTAATATATGATCATGGAGTCACATCAGTTACTAAGTTTCTAAATCCACAACATCTAAGTAATAGTTATTGTCCCTTTTATGGCATCATGTTGCTTCCTTAGAGAGACAAGGAGAAGAAATGACATGTGGATGCTAAATAAGCACAGCATTGCAATGCAGAGAAGGAAAATACATTATAAAAAGTGTACTAGCTTTTCTGTTGCTTCCCTAACAAATTGCCACAGCCTTCAGTGATTTAAAATAACACAAATATATTATTACAGTTCTGTAAGTTAGAAGTCCAACACAGGCGGGGCACAGTGGCTCATGCCTATAATCCCAGTACTTTGGGAGGCTGATGCAGGAGAATGGCTTGAGCCCAGGCATTCAAGACCAGCCTGGGCAACACAGTAAGACCTCCATCTCTACAGAAAATTTAAAAATTAGCTGGATGGGTGGCATGTGCCTATAATCCCAGCTACTCAGGATGCTGAGGCGAGAGAATCGCTTAAGCCCAGAAAATTGGGGCTGCGGTGAACTATGATTTCCTCACTGCACTCCAGCCTAGGTGACAGAGTGAGACCCTGTCTCAAAAACAAACAAACAAACAAACAAAGTCCAACACACAGATCTCTCTGCGATAAAGTCAATGTGCTCCCAGGGCTCTCTGTTCCTTCCTGGAGGTTCTAGGGGATAATCTGTTTCCTGGCCTTTTCCAGCTTCTAGAGGCCATCCACATCCCTTCCTCCATCTTCACTGCCAGCAGTGGTGGATTGAGCTCTCCCATCACATAATTCTAGTCTCCGCTTCTGCCTCTCTCTTCTACTTTTAAGAACCTTTGTGATTATATTGCATCCACCGAGATAATCAAGGAAAATCTCCCTATTTTAAGATCAGCTAATTAGCAACCTTAATTCCATCTCCAATCTTAAATCCATTTCTCCACATAAACGAACATATTCACAGGTTCCAGGGATTAGGACGAGTGGGGGTGGGGGTCATTATTCTGCCTATTCCAGGGGAATAGTGGCAAGGGGATGAAAGGGAGGAGGAAGGTAGGGCAGTATTTTCAAATGGAAGTGTTAGAGGTGTAACTTCAGGCTATCCTCACATTGATTTTGGCAGACACTAAAACCTCTGGATGTTTTTCGCATGGCTAAGCTAGAACCCACACCCCTTTGTACTTGTGCTATTGTATTTTTCAACTTGAATGTAGAAATTTTCATATATTTTTGTTAAATTTTGTCTTTTAGGTTTTAGTTCACCGTTCAAATTGTTAAAATAATTTTGTTTTCTGGTTCTGTCTTCAGTCATATTTTCTACGCTATGTAGTTTTTGTTTCACCTGTTGATTTGACCAAAATGATTTCTTCGCCTGTGTAATTTATGAAAAATATGAACAAAAATCAGGGTACAGTTATCCAACTAATTTTGAATTTACCTAATAATAATTAAATCAGGCCCCTATTTTAGGCGCATCCACAAAGATACGAAAGACTGGATTAAATGCTTTGCTGAAATTAATTTATATCATGGCTATAACATTCCATCTTCTCTCAAAGATCAAATAAAGAAGTGTGGTGTGACTTGTCTTATTTTAGTCAGTCTGGTTCCGAATGACCAACAAATTCTAATACATTTAATTATGGACTCTGGAGTTTTACTTTTCTGTTCTACAGTTTTCAATGTCTACCTTTTTACCATGTTTTAAGCAAGTGATCTGTCATCTTTTTCATTTTTTACAGTTTCTCAGAACTCACCAGCAATAGATCTTAGGTTATTTGTAAACAGCTGTGGGATGTAATTTGTCCCTGGAAACATGAAACTTCTTTGAAACAGATAGGTGTTTTCTTACTACCTCCTCACCTGTCTCAAGTTTCAGTTCTCTTTGTATGTTGTTTCACCTTTACCAATGTAAAGTCCATTTTCTTTACTGAAAAGGGAAAGAAAAGAAAAATTGAGTCAAGTTTCTCTTTAATGTTTACATTATTCTCTTAAGTAAATTACAAACTGTGTTTATAAAATTTATGAAGGTTTATTTCTCCCTGCTCTCTATTATAATTCTTCACTCTAATTAAACCAATCTTCCCATTTTTCCCTCTTGAAGTTATCAGGTAACTCTAGTTCTCAATGATTTCTCTATAGCATTTTATAATTTGCACCACATAATTTAACAGTGGAAGAAATATTATCTTCCTTGTTTGATGCTTTTATAGTATTTTTTAAATAACTCTCAGAACAATTGTTGATTTCTTTACCTTTTTTCGTTTGGTTCACCTAGAAAGTTGGGAGATTTTACCAAACAAGAATACTGGACACTTAATAAATACTTGTCGGTTGGTTAAGTTTTAAACATCAAATTTGGCTATACATTCTTCAAATATCGGTCTCTGACTAATTTTTCTGTTTGGAGAAACAAAAAGGGTAAAATACTTAAAATTATTTTTGTTGTAATAAAACAATAGTAATAATAATAATAGTAGTAGTAATAACAAAAATCAAACTAAAACTACCTTTAGAAGTCATTCTCTTCTCCAATCCCTCCCCTGTAACCCTCCAACAATTATCAATTAATCATATTACTGAGCTATTTAATAACAATTTCAGCCACATTTGATATGCTAGTTTGGAATTCTCTTTAATGGTAAAGCTGCTTGATTCCCTGCCTACTTTGTCAGCCAAGGCTGCATTTCTTTATTTGTTTTAACTCATTCTAGACAAACGTACCAATTTGAAATACCGAATACTGAATCTAAACTCTGAATATATAAACCACATCATTTCTCTTGAAACCTTTTTTTACCCTTGTAGAAATGCTAAATGTTTAAAAACAAATAACAGTGTTTAATAATCATAGATTTTAAAAAAAGTCACGTAATTTTCAATGTATTATAATCATGCAAATTAATGTACTAAGTTGATAGTAAAAAAGGTGCTGTAACAATTTAATAATTTTGCTCTTAATTTTGGCAAAAATAACATAGAGACTCTGTTAAATAAGGCTTTGATGTCTAGCAAATTAAAAAGTAACACAAATAGAATTCATTGTTCACCAGCAGGAGGAGGGTAGGTTGTAGGTTTGTATCTAGGGTAGCAAGCCTTATTCTCTTACTCTACATTAAATACTGTCAAAATTCCGGTTCACCGTTAATTTTGTACAGCTAGGCAACTTGTTAAATCTCAATCTACAACTCCCATGATTTATGTATTCCCATCTGATTCATTTGTCTAAGAAACATATTAGTGAGATGTGGGGATTAGGGTTGCCACCATAACAACCCATCAGTATGGCTTGTTTCACTTTCCTAGACACGGAAGCTCAGAAAGGAACATCTTCCCTGAAGCTGCTTACTTAGTACTGGGACCTGGTAACTACGGACATTTAGATTGAGATTATATGGCTACATTGTTTACTAGGTACAAATAGTTTGATAAATAACCTGTTCAAATAGACAGTAAAGTATGTCAGGGTCCATACATCAATTTGTAGCAATAGGTCTTATTTAGTATTCCCTCTGTTAAATTATTCTTACAACTGCATTACATCTGTATTAGCCTGTTCTCACGCAGCTATAAGTACATGCCCAAGACTAGGGAATTTATAAAGAAAAGAGGTTTAATTGACTCACAGCTTCGCATGGTGAGGGAAGCCTCAGGAAACTTACAATCATGGTAGAAGGCACCTCTTCACAGAGCAGCAGGAGAGAGAATGAGTGCCGAGTGAAGAGGGAAGCCCCTTATAAAACCATCAGCTCTTGTGAGAACTCACCCTCTATCATGAGAACAGCATGGGGAAAGCTGTCCCCAGGATTCAATTGTCTCCTCCTGGTCACCTTTGACATGTGGGAAGTATAACAATTCAAGGTGAGATTTGGTTGGGGACACAGAGCCAAACAATATCACCATCATAATTTTGCCATTCATCCTCTAAGGGGAATTTGATATCTTCCCTTTTATGAGTAGGTAGCCCTTGTTGAGTGGGTTGTGACATTTTGTGGAGGAAATGAAAATATTTGCATATTCTTGCTTATTATATGTGTTTTCTCATTGGTAGCATTAATAATATTTACAGTATACTATGATGCATAGGACTTGGAAATTTAAATTGGTATAAGAAGAAGCTTTCGGCTGGGTGCTGTGGCTCAGGCCCGTAATCCCAGTACTTTTGGAGGCCAAGGACAGAGAATCACTCGAGCCCAGGAGCTTGATACCAGCCTAGGCATCATGGAAAAACCCTGTCTCTACAACAAAATACAAAAACTAGTCTGTGTGGTGGCATGCACCTGTAATCCCAGCTACTTAGGAGGCTGAGGTGGAAGGATCGCTTGGGCCTGGGAGGTAGAGGTTGCAGTGAGCTGTGATCACGGCACTGCACTCCAGCCTGGGTGACAGAGCAAAACTTTGTCACAAAAATAAAGAAAGAAAGAAAAGAAAAGAAAAAGACAAGTCAAGAAAAAACTCTTAACCTAAGACTATTTATAATTTAATTGAAGAGATGGTACATAAATAAAACGATGTGAACAAGATGGTAGTATGTATGCAATTGGGAGGAGAGTGAGATCATTTTGTCTGGGGTGATGAGATTTTTAGAGAATTGGGTTTTGGTCATGTCATTTTGAAACAAGAGTAAAAGCATGAGCAGACAGAATGAATGACAGAGAACATTACAAGGATAAGAAATGTAAGAAACAAATGCATAGCATAGTAGTAGAAATGAGTAGACTTCTGAAGTTAAGGCAGGTTAAGGCTACTAGTGAGAAGTGTTGGGGTGAAAGTATGGTTCAGTAACATGTTAACCAAGTTTATCCTTGACGTATATTTCTTTACTTGGCCCCAAATCCTAGGCCATTGAAAATTTGTAACTAAAATGTTCTAGATGTTTCAAAAAGAGACAGAATATATCATGGATAGTTTTCATTACATGCCTTCTTTAGTTTCCTGGTGTAGTTTCTTGAATATACTTATCTCCCTTTCCCCCACCCCCACTGCTAGATCTTTTAATCCAGGAGTCCCCAATCCCCAGGCCAGGGACTGCTACCAGGATCTGTGGCCTGTGAGGAACCAAGCGGCACAGCAGGAGGTGAGCGGAGGGCAAGTGAGTGCAGCTTTATCTGTATTTACAGCTGCCCCCGATGGCTGGCATTAGGGCCTGAACTCCGTTTCCTGTCAGATCAGCAGTGGCATTAGATTGTGATAGGAGCGAGAACCCTATTGTGAACTGCACATGTGAGGGATTTAGGTTGCGTGCTCCTTATGAGAATCTAATGCCTGATGATCCGTCACTGTCTCCCATCACCCCCAGATGAGACTGTCTAGTTGCAAGAAAACAAGCTCATGGCTCCCACTGATTCTACATTACGGTGAGTTGTATAATTATTTCATTACATATTATAATGTAGTAACAGTAGAAATAAAGTGCACAGTAAATATAATGTGCTTGAATCATCCCCAAACCATCCTCCCTCCCCCAGAAAAAACTGTCTTCCATGAAACGGGTCCCTGGTGCCCAAAAGGCTGGGGACCACTGTTTTAATCATCAAGGATTCTGAGGAACCTCTTTGAATTTTCTATTTAATTCATATCCCATAAGTAAAACTTGATTCCTTGTTTTTTCCCCCCACCCCCAAGAATTTGGAAAGCAGAGTGTATGTTGGGGAGATCTGGTTTAAATTCGAGAAACAGAGAAAACAAAGACAAGTAAAAAAAAAATACGTGATGTACACAGGATTGACAGAAGAAAAAAAAAAGTCTGTGCAAGGGAATGTGACTATACAGAAACCTGGAGAGGAAAATATGTAATGTTAGTGTTAATAACTTTTGACCCCATTTAGGTCACTTTGGGTAATGAAGCTCAAAACACTAGATTATATTTTTAGCAAAGTAAGTGCAGTATCCAGTCTCTCACAGATGTCATGTGTCTCAGGCCATTTGGAAAATTCAGCATCTGCCGCATTCCCAGACTTTGATGAGGACACTCCACGAACTACAAGCATCCTGAATGGGAGGACGTCCCAGGTCAGGGTGTGAGGGCGAATGAGGAGGCTGGAGAGAGGAGGCAAGAGTTACGGAAACGGGGCCACAGCACTTCAGATGCTGCGGCGGGAGGAAGAGGGGCTGCGGAGGACTCAAAACGCGTTCAGAGCGGCCCATCCAAATGCCAGGAGACAGATGGCAAGGATGCTTAAGAGGAGACGTGACTGGGCGAGGCAGATGAGTAGAGGGCGGTGGGCCAAGGTCACCCGCTAAGAGGCGGCAGGTTTACCACTGAGACCCGAGGCCGTGGTTTTTGCCCGTGCCTCTAGAAAGAGCGTGGCGAGATCCCCTCAGATCCCAGGCGTGGAAGGCCCTGCGGAAGAGCCACGAGGCCCGACTCTGGTGGCTCAGAGGCCCTAGACAGTCGCGCGCCACCGCTCGCCCCACCCTCAGCCGCGCTCCTCTTCCGGGCGCGATGCTTGCCTGCGTGCGCCGGGACGCGCGGGGCCGAGCGTCTGAAGCGCGCCCGTACGCGGAGCGGCGTTTTCTAGGAGCCCCGCCCTCAGGTGCGCTCTGCAGGAGGCGGGGCGCGACTTAGGCGCCGCCAGCTTCTCTAGTTGGCCGGCGCGCTGCCCGTTCTGCCTGCGCCAGGAGCGTGCGAGTGCGCGCGGCTGCGCCCTCGCACAGATCCCAGCCGGGTCACCCGCACTGAGTCAACGGACTGAGCGCGTCCAGGCCTGACAGCTCTGCGGCTGGGGCCCTGAGGTGAGCAGGGCGTCGCTGGCGGCGGCGGCGCTTGAGGCAAGCATGGGACAGCCGTCCCTGGGGGACGAGGAGGGGCTGGCTAGCGAGGGACGGCGGGGAGGGAAGGGGAGTTCGGCGTCTCAGGTGTGGGGTGAAGCGGGCTCGGAAGGGGCAGAGGCGGCGAGCTGAGGGAAACAGACCTTCCTCAGCTCCCGGGAAGCACGGATTGCCAGCCTCGGGGATGCGGTGGGAGCGCACAGGATGCGGACGTGAGGGGGTCGGGGCCCTGGGGCGGGGGCTCCGCGAGGCTCCCCCGGGACCGGGTCCGGCCGTGGGACTTCGGGACACTGCCTTTGCCTGGACGCTGTCGCTCCAACCTCAGCAACCTCAGGGAAAGAAGGAAAACAAATATTGATGTAAATTTCCGTCTGAACAGCTGGGTAATGAGCGCTTGCTCTTCCCTGCGAGGTTACGCGCGGATCATTACCTTGTGTGTTAAAAAGAGTATCAGTGAGAAGAAAATGCGCAGATCTCATGACACAGTTTGGGAGGGAAATTCCTTGATCCTAAAACAGGGATAGGAGCTCCAGGCATGGAAATACTTAATTGGATCGGAAAGCTAGGCAGGCTGGAGCTATTAAGCTGAAGGAGGGTTTCCCCTGGGCTCCTCAGGCTTCGATTTACGTTTTAGATAAATAAGTCTGAAAATAATGAAGATAATAACCACGTTTACTTTCTACGAGGGCGTTCCGAAGGCATCTAAGGGAAGAAAAGTATTTGCTGGACTACAGCTTTGAGCCAGGCTCGGTGTTAGCTCTTTTAATTCTGACAGCAACCCTGTAGGATTGGAGGGGGTTATTCCAGTTGGGCAGATGTGGAGAATGGGCCGCAAAGAGGTTAAGAAACTTATTAAGGTCTCAACTAGTAAAAGGATGGAGTTGAGATTCCAACCCGGGCTGCCAGACCCTAATTCTGGTGCTTTATCCATTATATTTTGTGTTTGCCCGGAGAGCAATATTGTATGTGTTTTAGGGAAGACTCCGTAGTAGGGAACATTATTAGGGCAGTTAGGGCTTTGTGGGTATTTGTGTTAAAATCAAACTAAAGAGGCGTTAATCTTTGCATATGTGTTGTTTGAGTGTATTTCCTTTCAAACAGATTTAGTGTAGGGGAATCTTACATTCACTATAACAGCAAATTTATTAGTATATTCTATGTGTATTGCATGTCTTATTTTTAAAGAGACAGCGTCTCGGGCTGGAGTGCAGTGGTGCGATCAAAGTTCACTGCAGTCTTGAACGTCTGGACTCAAGGGACCCTGCTGAATAGCTGGGGCTACAGGCGTGTGTCACTGCGCCCAGCTAATTTTTTGTTTTTCAGAGACGAAGTCTTGCTATATTGCCCAGGCTGGTTTGTTGCATGCCTTTTACATTCCAGATACTATACTATGTGCCAAGAGTACCGATATGAATACAATTTATAATCTCTGTCCTTGAGTTTAGTTGAGAGGGTGATTGCATAAAAGAATTTTATGATATTGTACTAAGTCATAACTTTTCTAGTATGTAAATTAGTTGGATTAAAAATAGTTTTAAGGGCAAGCTTTTAAGAACCTATTATGTATAAGAAAATTTATTGGATGATTTGTCCTCCGTGTACCATTGCATTGTTATTTTCTCCTTCATCAAGAAACACTGTCATAAAATTTAGGTTAAATTATATTGACAACTAGCATTTTTTTTTTTTTTCTATCACCCAGGATGAAGTGCAGTGGCAGGATCTTGGCTCACTGCAGCCTTGACCTCCCAGGTTCAAGTGATCCTCCCACCTCAGCCTCCCAAGTAGCTGGGACCACAGTTGCGTGCCCCTACACCTAGCTATTTTTTTTTTTTTTTTTTTAGTAGAGACAGTGTCTCTCTATGTTGCCCAGGTTGATCTTGAACTCTTGGGCTCAAGCCGTCCTCCCACTGGGATTGCCACGTGAGCCACTGCACCTGACTACATTTTGTTTTATTATTGCACCACCTTTCAGTAAATTTTAAAGCAATAGAGAAGATGAGGGCATTTATAATTTATCCCTTTTTAAGTTAAAAGGCATATTTTATAGTCCTTTTATTTTATCGATTGCTAAGCAAATGATGTAGCTAGGCAGGAGTTTATTTCATATGCCAGATATGTTCCTAATTTCTCATTCCAAAAAAATCTTAGTTTAAAAGTATAGCTAATACCAGATTGCATTTAAGTTCTTGTGGTTCAGAGTTGTAATGAAATCAGTCTTCAGTTTAGGTTGAAATGGCACATTGTTGAAATGCATAACATTACTTTGTGGTGGATTTTGGAAATCTCTTTTAATTGCTTCAGTTTTCTCAGTAAAGTAGGATTCAAGGTCATAATCTGAGGGTGATCCTACAGATGGAAGCTTCGGAGATTTGGGGATTGGGAGAGTGATGGACTAGTGAAATATGTGATTGCTAGGAAATTAAACATGACTCGTAGGTGTGAAAAGTACAGTAGAGGAAAGATATGAGTGCACAAATTAGGGTGTCTAATTTTGGATACCAGAAACTTCATAATCCATTCCCAATGCCTGCCTTTACCGTGTTATCTAGAACATACATCAGCACCTGTTCCTCCAGTTAACTTTGCCTTATGCCTCTGCCATATGGCAAGTATCCCTGTTCTTCACAAAAGTCAAGCCCTTTTGTTTGGGAGTCTAGCTTTACCATTCTTTTCTTTCTGCCTGGAAATTCCATTCCACTCCTTTCCAAGCTCTTTCTCTCTTATCACATTATATTAAATTTTCTCTCTCTGCAGAGTTAGTGACAGTGTCTAACTTTATTTATTTTTTGCCTCGTAATGTTGGATGCATAAATCCTTCAGCAAATGTTAAGTGAATATGCCACTTTTCTCACTTCACCTCTTCTTCCTTTTTACAGGAGTTGACCAACTCTTTTTGTAAAGTGCCAGATAGTAAATATTTTAGGTTTGCAGACAGTATGGTCTCTGTCTCAATAACTTTACTGTTGTAGCACAAAAGCAGTCATAGATAATACATAAATGAATGAGCATGGCTGTGTTCCAATAACACTGTATTTATAGACACTGAAATTTGAATTTCATATAATTTTTGCATGTCACAAGATATTATTCTTTTTTTTTCAACCGTTTAAAAATGCAGAAGCAGTGTTCCTCATGGGCTGTGCCAAACAGACTGAGGGTTGGATTTAGCCCCCACCTCTTTCATCATAGTTTGCACATCCTTGATCTTTAAGGACTCTCAGGAAGCCTTGATAAAGGAATCTGTGGTAAGATGATACTGGTTATAATATTTCCATTGGTGGTAGAGAAGCAAAGATAAATAAGACAGTGTTGTTTTTTTCATCAAGGATCTCATGGTCAAGTTCAAGATGAAAATATATAAATAAATAATGGTGACAGGGTATAGTTACTGCAGTTACAGTTATATTTACTGGGTATAGAGGTAAAACAAAGGAGTGATAATCAGCTCCATGTCAATGTTAATAATGACATTTAGGCAATATGATTAAAAATTGAGTTTATTTGAGCATAAAATTTGAGGATGGTCACACAGGAGGACACAGACTCCTAAAGGAAGGGGTAAATGCTCCAAAGTGGAGAGGTTTGAGGGTCCTTTACATAGGCAAGGCCTGGGGATGCTTAACAGGGTTACACCATTTTTCATACAAGGTTAGTGCATAGTTAGAGCAATTCAATTAGTTATAGGCAGTGTTTCTTTTTTGGGGAAGGGTATATTTAACATTTCACATTAAGGATGTAATGATCAAAGGGTCTTTTATCACAGTCAAGGGGTCTTTTATCCCTGGCATCATCTGGTCTGATCTAGGAACAAGAAAATAAGGAAGGAATTTCATGTATAAAAAAGGTCAGTAATTAAGAGGTCAAGCTTCATGACCCAGTCTCCAAAGTCAACCTTCCTCAGTGCCAAACAACGTTTAGAAGCCCCAAGTAGACAGACTATCCATTTTCTGTTACATCTGCTTAGGTGGATGAGAAGTAACCTCTAACAGTCATTTGTTGGAGGTAGGGAATGTGTTTTCAGCTAGCCTTTCTGGAAATCTTTTAAGGATGCTAAGAAGGTGACTGGCCACGTTTGTTATCAGGATGGCTCTAAACATCAGGATGACTCAACTTATTTATTTTATAGGGTATAATCTTAATTTGTTTCTCACAGAAATAAACATGGATATGTTTTTTAATTAGGTCTTTCTATATGAAAATAATTAAAAAAATTTAAAGTTATTTTACCTGCTACATAATAAATGGATTGTTTATTCCACAGATATTTAGTACCTCCTCTGCTGTGTAGTGAGTTGTTTTACTAGCTAAAAATATTTGAAGGAGATAATGGTATCATTAGATAAGTGATGGATTTTTGGGGGGGGGCGCGGGGAAGAGAGAGGCTCTTCTGAGGAAAGCACTGCTTTTAACAAAGGCAGTAGGTACAATAGTAGAACTACCTTAGATTTTAAAAAATACTGTATAGCTTTCAAATTTCTTAATTAAACTCATGCTTCCTAAATAATTTTTCTCTAACAATTATTTCTAAAGGTTATGTACATTTTTATTACTTTCAGTGATGTGAAATATGTTTCGTAGGACTTGGAATGTAGTAACCAGTACTTTTTCTTTTTTTTTTTTTTTTGAGACGGACAGAGTCTCGCTCTGTTGCCAGGCTGGAGTGCAGTGGCACGATGTCGGCTCACTGCAACTTTCGCCTCCCAGGTTTAAGTGATTCTCCTGCCTCAGCCTCTTGAGTAGCTGGGATTACAGGTGCCCGCCACCACACCTAGCTAATTTTTGTATTTTTAGTAGAGACAGGGTTTCACCCTGTTGGCCAGGATGGTCTCTATCTCCTGACCTCATGATCTTCCCGCCTCGGCCTCCCAAAGTGCTGGGATTACAGGCATGACCCACCGTGCCTGGCCGTAGTAACCAGTACTTTCAAGATAAATTAAGAAGTTAATTTTTGATATTGAAATTTGGATTATGCAACTCCTGGTCTTTAAGTCAATTAATACATTAGAAGAGGAAGATGGGCTTTAGTAGTCTTTCAATTTTCTTGCAATTTTTTGGATTTAGTATGAATTATTTTATCTAGAAAATTATTTATCTAGGAAAGTTAAATTTGATTAAATATTTAGAGATGTTAGGTGTTTAAAACTCATGTAATTATTATTTAAAGCCTTGCAACAAACTTAGTACATTTCTCAGGTATGCTGTGGAACTATGGAAAATAACTTTTTTTTTTAAATTTTGAACCCATATTTCTCTTTGTGCCATTGTTCTTTAACAGTTAAGAATTGGCTTTGTTAAAAAGTTTTTTAAAGTATTTCATTGGTAAGATTTTGAGTTGGAACCATATAAATTCTGCTTTGGTCTTGTATTAACTCAGCCGCTAGTGAGTGAACTCCTAGATATTGTCTGTAGGATTGTTCCCATTTAGAGGCAATTAAACTTAAACAGTTAAACTTGAGGTAGGCCATGCATCTTTTTGCTGCGTTTTTCTCTTATTCTTCCAAAAACCATCACGTAAAGCTATAAAATTTTGGAATTTTAGTATAGAAAGAGGAAATGTATAGCTCCATGCTAAATACGGGGTTTCTTGTACCCCAAGAAAAGGCACCTGAGAAGTCAAACCCTTCATAGATGTCCCCTTTTTGGTCACGCCTCATTTATAACTTTGCAGCCCTGTTTTCAGATATATGCTTCTGTTAGGAACACCACTTTCATGTCACCTCTGCTGTGTGGATCTCCACCTTTCTTTCTGGAAACCTCATTCTTTCATCCACAAGAGTTGCTCCCATCTCAAGATATTAACCCTTTATTTTTGGGTGTTCGTCAATATAGAAAACTATTGCCTTCCCACATTCTTTCTTCATCCCAATTTTCCCACCCTAACTCCCTGTTAGGCTAGTCAGTATTGTCCTTTGGGATTCCAGACCCTGCAAAACAGTGGAGGATGGGGTGAAGAGAGGGGCCTTGGTGATTACCGTATCAGTGAGAGTTGTAGTCACCCCTTTTTTTATTCTATCTTGTTTCTCTATCTTCTCCCCAAAAGACAGGTATTAATTCTCAGAGACAGTGTGGTCTTGACACCTAAAAAGGAAGCCAAATATTTTCCCCAGCACCTCATCATTTGCAAAGAATTTATAGGGTAGAGTTAGTTTTACATTATTATGCAGAACAGTCCTTGCTTATTTATTCCCCGTATCCCTTTTCAAATTGGGCCTGCTTACACAGTGTGGACTGGCGGGTTGGAGGATGCAGCAGGCAAAGAGGAGGGTGAATAGGTACGTTGTTGGGTCAGTTTACAAAGACCTGACTATAGTTTTGAAGTTTCTGTTTTAGATCAACATTAAAGTTTAAAGGTTTATGAAGAATTAATGTTAAGAATGTTTCCTTCTTTTCAATCAAACAGCTAAACCATATATTTCATACTATGAAGAAAACCAGCAATCGGATGGGCTAAAGAGGTTTTTTTTTTGTTTCAATAACTTGAATTGAATCTCAAGATTATTGAAAGTTAATATTTTCATATGATTAAAGATTTTGAGTATAAGAAAAATCAGATTGTTGAGGTTATTCATAATACTGAGTCATTGGTATAATTTGATGACAGAGTTTATACTTTCATCATTTTTTTCTCTTTGTCCTTTTGCAATTCATTCTGTAGGGTTTCTTTGACTCATGCTTCAATTTAGCTCACTAATTTGTCTTTAAATGAAGTTCACCCCGTCTTTTAGTGCTTTTTTATTTCTATCAGTTTGTTATTTCATTTCTAAGTTCTGTAATTGCTTTTTTCTTAATTGTCTTGCTCTTGTTCCAAGAATATGATATTCTCTATTAACTCTTTTAAGGATATTAGTTATACTTTTATACACAGTCATGATCAACATGTATAATTAGTCGCCATGTACAAGTCACCATTTTCAGCTTTTCGTGTATTAATTCTTTTAGTCATTTTAACAACCTAAAGAGGTAGGTACTGCTATTGCTGTATTTTACAGATAATAAAACTTAGGCACAAAAACATTAAATAACTTGCCCAAGGTCTCAAAGTTAGTATGTAGCAGAGGCAGGATTCATGTTTAGTTGGTTTGGCTTCGGAGGTCATACTCTTAACCTGTGCTACTTTGGGCATTATTAGTTCTTGTGTTTGTTAATTTTGGTGCCTTTGTAATATTGGTTAAGATGCTTTTTGCAAGAAATAGAATCTGATACTGGTTAGCTTAAGTGAAAATGAAAATATATTGGGAAGATAATAGGGCATTTTACATACTCCAAGGAAGAAAAATCAAGTTTTGAGCACAGTAGGTGTGGTACATTAGAAGAAAGCTTAGAGTAAGAATGTATACGCTTTCTTTCTTAAATGTTGCCATTCATGTAATTCAGTTTCTTTGACTTCCATCCAGTCTGTGGGTCTCTTAGTTAATTCTGCCAAGAGAAATTTTAACTGACACAGCTCAAGAGTAGTGGTGGTGGTGGTGATGGTTTGTGTGTGTTGGGAGGGTGTTTGGGGAGTTGGTGTAGTTTTGCTTTAAAAAGTTGTGATGAGAGGTGGAGTGGGTGGGCAGGTTCTTTAGACAAGGCCCTTAGAGACTCAACCTTGAGTTCAGGAAGCAGTTCTCAAAAAAGCAAAAAATTTTGTGGGTCCATCTACTCTATGAGTCTGTTATATAAAAATGAAGAGTTAAGCATCCAACATTCAAATTGGATTAATAATTTAGTAGCATTTACAAAACCAATGTGTTTTGGCAAGTAACTTGAGAATGTTCATGCTGCATTAGGTTAGTGTTTCTGTTTGTATTGTAGCAAATAATGCTTGAATGAGTACAGCTTCCTTCCTTCCTTCTTTCCTTCCTTCCTTCCTTCCTATCAACTCTTTACTAAATGTGATATAACAGTTGAGACTGTTAGAAGAATTTATTTATTGACTATTACAGAAGTTTATTTAACGAAGAGTCTAATATGAAAATGTACATGACCTAATTTTTACATCATAGTAAAACAGGCCCTTTTGAGAGGGGGACGTGGGTTTTTCTGCTGAACAGCCATTATTTATACTTGTTCCAAGGCTTCTAACATGATGATGCTATTACATTGCATTACCACCATTCCAATGTTGTTCTGTTGCCCACTAGTTGCCATCTCCACACATTAATCTATCACAAGATTCATAAAGGGATCAAATCCCCACAATATTCCTTGGACATGTCTGCCACCATTTAATTTTCAATGATAACTTCTTGTCCATAAATTTTTTCAACTCGGGAGGGTAAGCTTTGCTCATGGTGTCTACTCCACAGGTTCACAGATGCCTTGGAATGGAATGCCGGAAGAATTTATTTTAATGTATCTTCTATTCTTGACTGCTTTTGTTTTTCTGTTTTTAATTTACTTATTTAATATTTTTACAGTATGTCTAATTGTTTAATTACTTTTTTTTACTATGTAATACATAGAAAAAAAGCATGAAGAAAATAAAAGTTGTCTTTAATTCCATTGCCAATTTAAACAATTGTTTCTAGTCTTCCTTCTGTGCATATAAAGAAGATGCTCATTTAAGCCAAACTTTAATTATATATATTTACTGGAAAAGACAAACTGCCTCTCAAAAATTATGGGCCAGGTGTGGTGGCTCACGCCTGTAATCCCAGCACTTTGGGAGGCAAAGGCAGGTGGATCACCTGAGGTCAGGAGTTTGAGACCAGTCTGACCAACATGGTGAAACCCCATCTCTACTAAAAATACAAAAATTAGCTGTGCATGGTAGTGGGTGCCTATAATCCCAGTTACTTGGGAGGCTGAGGTAGGAGAATTGCTTGAACCCAGGAGGCGGAGGTTGCACTGAGCCGAGACTGTGCCATTGCACTCCAGCCTGGACAAAAGAGTGAGACTCCATCTCAAAAAAAAAAAAAATTGTGAGTTTTCTTTATCTAGGTGTAGACGGTACGCCAGCTGGGAACAGATGGTCCTTGTTTTGGAGGAGAGTTACAGCAGTGGCCCCACTAGATAGGTTTATTTAAAACAAGGCACAGCAATTTCTCTGGAAGGTTTAACAGGATTTTTTGTTGTTGTTGTTATTTCCCCCAAGCTATCTTCTCAATACTTCTTAGTATGCAGAGATCCTAGGTTACTGGGTTGAGTGTATTTGAATAGGGGCAGTGGACATTGCAGTTGAGACTCTGACCACTTCTGTTTTGAGTTCAGCTGGAATGAAACCTGTTTGAAGAATCGAGATAGCTCCAATAGAGGTCCACAGGCAGAAAGGATTTCAAGGATCTTCAAAGGGTAAATGTACCCTGGAAGAGGGATACTGGACCTGTGATAGGTACAATGATTTAGATCATTCAGTTTTATTTTTTAAAGTAATTTATTAAGGTAAAATTTATTTCCAAAGTAAAACTCCTTACCTTGTAAGCAGTTTCTCCTCATTCTTTACTCTCACTGGCCTCTGACAATCACCAGTTGGCATTCTGTCCCTACATTTATCTTTTCTGGAAGTTTCATATAAAGGGAATCATATAATATTTGACTGTTTTAGTCTGACTTTCATGTGACATAACGTTTTGTACGTTCATTTTAATTGTAGCATATAGCAGTACTTCATTCCTTTTTTTTTTTTTCTTTTGAGACGGAGTCTTGCTCTGATGCCCAGGCTGGAATGCAGTGGTGCGGTCTCAGCTCACTGCAACCTCTGCCTCCCAGATTTGAGCAATTCTGTCTCAGCTTCCTGAGTAGCTGGAGTTATAGGAATGCACCACCATGCCCAGCTAATTTTTGTATTTTTTTTTAGTAGAGACGGGGTTTTGCCATGTTGGCCAAGCTGGTCTCAAACTCCTGACCTCAAGTGATCCACCCGCCTTGGCTTCCCAAAGTGCTGGGAATACAGGCATGAGCCACTGCACCTGGCCACTTCATTCCTTTTTATGGCTGAATAATAGTTGTATGTATATGTCATAATTTGTTCATTTATCTGTTGATACGTATTTGGCCTGTTTCTGCCTTTCTGCTATTCTGAATAGCGCTACTGTGAACATGTGTGAACATGTGTGTGAACATGTACTCAGTTGAGTCCTTATGTTCATTTCTTTTATGTGTATACCTAGGAGTGGAATTGTGAGGTCATATGGTAAAACTTTTTCTCAGCATCTGAATCATTTGCTTTCCCACCGGCAATGTATTCCAGTTTCTCCGTAGTTTCTTATGAGAAGTCTGCTCTCATTCAAATTATTATTCTCTGTAGGTAATACATCATTGTTCTCTGACTGCTTTCAAGGTTTTTTATTGTCTTAATTTGCAACAGTCTAATTATAATGTGTATGGGCATGGATTTTTTTTATGTTTTCTGGGCTTCACCAGCCTTCTTGAAACTTGTGTTTATATCCCTTGCTAAATTGGAAGTTTTCAGCCATTAAGTCTTTAATTTTTTTTTTTTTTTAGCATTAGTACTCTTTCTCCTCTCCTTTTATATATCTGATCATATGAAAGTTAGACTTTTTGTTATTGTCCCATAGTTGTCTTTTTTCTTCTTTTTTTTCTTTGAGACAAGGTCTCGCTTTGTCACCCAGGCTGGAGTGCAGTGGAACAATCTTGGCTCACTGCAACCTCCTCCTACTGGGTTCAGACGATTCTCTTGCCTCCCCAGTAGCTGGGATTACAGGCGCCCACCACCCCACCTGGCTAATTTTTGTATTTTTAGTAGAGATGGGGTTTTACCATGTTGGCCAGGCTGGTCTTGAACTCCTGACCTCAGGTGATCTGCCCGTCCTGGCCTCCCAAAGTGTTGGGATTATGGGCGTAAGTCAGCATGCCCAGCCTGTCTCACGGTTTTCTGAAGCACTGTTATTTTTTAAAAAAATCTTTTTTCTCTCTGTTGTTCAGATTGGATAATGCCTATTGATAATCTTCAAGTTTACTGACTCTTTTTCTGTTGTGTTCATTCTGCTTTTGAGCCACTCCATGAGTTTTATTTATTTATTATTGTGTTTTTCTGTTCTAAAGTTTCCATTTGTATTTATTTCTTACTGTGTTTTTGTGTTCTAAAATTTCCATTTGGTTCTGCTTTAGGTCTTGTTTCTTTGCTAAGATTTTCTATTTTTCATTGCTTTCAAGAGTACTTTCGATTGTTTGCTGATGCCCTTAAATAGCTGCTTTAAAAGTTTTATCAGATAATTTCAAAGTCTGCATTATTTCAGCATTGGTATCTTTGACTTTATTTTCTTAGTAGAGTTGCTATTTTTTTTTGAGATGGAGTATTGCTCTGTCGCCCAGGCTGGCGCCACCAGAAGTGGCGCAATCTCGGCTCACTGCAACCTCTGCCTCCCGAGTTCGTGCAGTTCTCCTGCCTCAGCCTTCTGCGTAGCTAGGATTACAGGTGCATGCCACCATGCCCAGCTAATTTTTATATTTTTAGTAGAGATGGGATTTCACCATGTTGGTCAGGCTGGTCTCGAACTCCTGACTTCGTAATCTGCACGCCTCGGCCTCCCAAAGTGCTGGGATTACAGGCGTGAGCCACCGCGCCCGAACAGCTATTTGCTACATGCTTCATTTTCCATGTAATTTTGGATTGTATGAGACTTTGAGTTTTGTGTTAATACCTATGGAAAATGTTGATATTTTCTCTTAACAGACTGTCAACCAGGTTAGGTTCAGGTCATAAGTTTCTACCCACATTCTTTGAACTGTAGTTGTCATTTTAGTTTATTTTTCAAAAGCTTTTGCAGTACCTTTTTGGTCTGTCTTGTGTGTGCCTTGCAGTGAACAGTCTGGATTTGAACAGTGGTCTCTCTGTTCAGTTTCTCAAGTCTTTGTCACAATAATAGGATTGGATTTATGTATGTCCAGCTTGAGAGTTATTACAGGAATTAAAAACAACTTTTTAGAGTGCTTTCCTGAGCTCTCTTTCTATTTGTTCCCCCTTCTACTTTTTGCTTCCCTGTGGCTGCTGTTTCCATCCTCCAGCCAGATAGCTAGTGTTTATTTTCTCCATTGTGTTACACACTTGTGCGACTGCAACCACCATATCCAGGGCCCAATGGTAGGAGGTAGAGAAGAAAAGCAAAAGGGATTGGCCTCATCCTCTTACAACCATAGCTCCATTGAATAGAGAGAAAGGTTTTCCTGCCTCAGAGTGTTGGCTGCAGTAGGCTTTCCTTACTGTAGTCTGGCCCTGTTACCATGGGATTGCTTGCGTGTGGGGATACAGGAGAATTCAGAAAAGAAAAAAAGATTTGCTATTTCTACATTCTCCCTGAGCATTAAGACTTCCCTTGCCCATTCCTCAATTCAAAGCTAAGCCTTCTTCTGGAGCTGCCTCTGTGGGCGTTTCGGGAGATATCAAAGGAGAAAAAGTACCACTGTTGATACGGTGGTATTTCAAATTCTGGTCTCCCCTATTTCACATGCCTTGTTTACTTTTCAGAGTCCACGGATTGCTGCTCCATGCATTCTGTCCAGTTTCCTAGGAGAGACAGCTTGGAATATGCTTAATCCATCTTAGCTGGGACTGAAACATCTGCTTGTTTTGCCATTAAAAATTACATGCAGTTTACTGTGTGGCTGCAGGTTTGTTTGTTTGTTTTTCCTCCTTAATAGGTTTATTCAGAAAACATGCCCACTGCAATTAGAGAGGTGGGAGTTTGGAGACAGACCAGAACACTTCTACTAAAGAATTACTTAATTAAATGCAGAACCAAAAAGAGTAGTGTTCAGGTAAGTTAACTCTTTCTTATGCTTTTTTGCAGTTTATTTTGCTTGATATGTTCTATCTTGAAGTGATTATTTATTTTGCTAAATATACTTTTATTATTTTATTTTTCTTTGCTTGTAAAGTAAAAGCTTGCCATGTTAGCCACAGAAAAATAACTGAATTACCTGATGCTTTCTGAATGTTAAAAATTTTAATAATAATTTCTATATTTAGTTAATTTCTAGCATTTGTGCTTCATTTTGAGCTTTTGGGCATGTGTTTCGTAAGTTTCATGAACTAACATTCCAAAATAACTTTGATTCCAGAGTTTTATTCCCCACAACCTCATATTTTATGGACTCTAGATTGAGTTGCCCATGAGTATTAATATTATGACACAGATTTGTACCCACAGCATACATTACTTTTGATAAAGGTAAAAGAAAGGAAGAACTTTGGCTAACCAGCCTAGTAATAATTTCAAAGGGTGAAAATATATTATTCATCTTCTCCTGAAACCGGTAAAACAATTAAACAGCAAGATGATATAATAGCTCATTTCTACTAAAACTGACCGTAGAATTTAATTAAGTATGGTTTTGATAGTATACATTTAGGTATAATTAATGTATGATTTCTAATTCAGAATTGAATAAAGGCATTTTTATGGTGAATCCATATAGGGATGTTTGGTAAATTGCTTTAGATAAAATTATATGAGTAAATTTATTATGTTTTATGTCAATAATCTAAGATGTTTAAATGTTATCTTTTATGTCACCTTAATTTATTGTGTGACTTGAATTTTAAAATATTTCAGTAAAACTAAATGCAAAGGAAAAAGTAATTTAATATGCATATTGGGTTTGATGAGGTGTTCAGCACAATAATTCTTTTGGGATAGAATTGCTTTACTTTTTATTCATAAGAAAGGACAACCAAATTTCTTGTTTTTTCTTAGTATTATATTATTTGCAAAGAAATCTTGATGACTTTTGCTGCCATTGTTATATTTTGTAATCACATTGTTTCTTTTATTGTAGGAAATTCTTTTTCCACTATTTTTTTTATTTTGGTTAATATTAATTAGCATGATGCATCCAAATAAGAAATATGAAGAAGTGCCTAATATAGAACTTAATCCTATGGACAAATTTACTCTTTCTAATCTAATTCTTGGATATACTCCAGTGACTAATATTACAAGCAGCATCATGCAGAAAGTGTCTACTGATCATCTACCTGATGGTATTGTGAGCTTATATATGTTCTACTTATAATATTAAGCCTGTTCAATATCTATCAGCTTGCTTTATTGAATAAATAGCAGTCTTAACACTTAGAGATGTGTTCCTCCACCAAAGTATAGTTTTATAAAAATACTAAAATTATTTAATTCTGTTGCCTTATTTTTCTTGTGAAACATTAATTTATATTCTTGGTGGTAGGAAGCATATTTTATGTACTTTTATATTTAATTCTTAGACCATTTATAAAATAGTTTAAGTATACTTGTATAAGATACAAGCTTTGATGGGTTATTTCATTTTCATTCTGACTTTCATATAATTATGAAGCTAGCAATGTTTAGCTGAATGTGGTAGCATGTGCCTGTAGTCCCAGCTACTCAAGAAGTTGAGCTGAGGGGATCCCGCGAGCCCAGAAGTTTGGGGCTGCAGTGAACTATGATCATGCCACTTCAATCCAGCACTCCTTACTCTGGGCAACAGAATGGGACCCCCATCTCTAAAAATAAAAAATCTAAAAAAGAAGCTAGAAATATGTGATAAAGACTATAAAGCAGTCACCTTTTCAGCTTACCATGCTTGTTTATGCAAGTATGTGGTGTAAACTGAAGAAGTACCTAACTTTGGAGACTGCAACTATGACTATGGCTAAGTCCCTAACTCTGTTTTATTTATTCAGATGTATATTTTTTGTAGAGATGGGATCTTGCTGTGTTGCCCAGGTTAGTCTCAACTCCCGGGCTCAAACGATCTTCCTCCCTTGGCCTCCACCTAAAGTGCCACCTACGTCTTTTTTCTCAATGTGCACTTCTCACAAAGAAATGAACTAGAAAACAGTGTAAGCAGTGAAGTGCCAGTGAACTGAAAGTGGCTGTGAGAGAACCTAAAGCAAAAACTGGAGAAAGTGACAGAAATTCTTATACTATTAATGATTAAACAATGAAGTGCTAAATTGTAGAAAATAACAGATTAGCATGTTATTTTTTGCCATATGGGATAGTTGTAATTAGCTTATATATCATCACATTATTGGATTGTACATCATTGAATGGAAAGTGTTAATTATACAGTCAGAAGCCAAGTAACTTTTATTCCATTGGTTTCTTTCTCTGCTTATTTCTATTTAATATTTTGATTAAATACACTTCTTATTGTTATATGTTAGTGTATCGTATTAGGCACAAGTAGTATAGATTACCATGAGAATTTAGTATATAAGCTCAAAAAGCTGATTAAAAATGTTGAAATGAAATTCATTGGTAATTCTGAGTAGAAGGAAAGAATATAAACCAAAGAAATACGAGGCCGGGCATGGTGACTCACGCCTGTAATCCCAGCACTTTGGGAGGCCGAGGTGAGCGGATCACTTGAGGTCAGGGGTTCGAGACCAGACTGGCCAACATGGTGAAACCCCGTCTCTACTAAAAATACAAAAAAATTAGCCAGGCATGATGGTGGGTGCCTGTAGTCCCAGCTACTTGGGAGGTTGAGGCAGGAGAATTGCTTGAACCCGGGAGGCGGAAGTTGCAGTGAGCTGAGATTGTGCCACTGCAATCAAGCCTGGCGACAGAGCAACACTCTATCTCAAAAACAAAAAACAAAAAACAAAAACTAAGTCAGTGTATATTAACTTAGATGCCAAAATAGCGTATACATATACACACATTTTTTAGACTTCTGTCTTTTTAACAACAGAACTGTATGAAAATGGGTTATGCATACATACATAACATGACTGGTAGGATGTTGAACTAACACCTTCTTTACTCATGTAAATCCTGGAATTCCCTGTCCCTCTTAAAAGGCCTGGAAAATCTATTAATTAACATTTAAGTAATACTTTATAATCTACGAAGCATTTTTTTTGTCTTTTTCTTCTTTTTTTTTGAGATGGGATCTCACTGTCAAGCTGGTTTGCAGTGCTGTGATCTCAGCTCACTGCAGCCTCTGCCTCCTGGGCTCAAGTGATACTCCCGCTTCAGCCTCCTGAGTAGCTGGGACTACGGGTGCACACCACCACACCTGGCTAATTTTTGTATTTTTTGTAGAGACAGGGTTTCGCCATGCTACCTAGGCTGGTCTCGTACTCCTGGACTCAAGCAATCTACCTGCCTCCACCTTCCAGAGTGCTGGCATTATAGGTGTGAGGCACCACATCTAGCCTACAAAGCATTTTGATGTTTGTTACTTGATTTGTTTTTTCGCAACAACCCAGTGTCATCAGCTAGGCATTGTACATGAGGACACTAAAGTCTGAAGAGTTTAAATCGCCTGTCTGTGCTCACACAGTTAATACATGAAGAAGCTAAGTACTAATTCTATATTCTTTCCATTTCACCACATGTTTGAAGCTTCTGTAGTGAAAATTAGTTGCTTGTAAGCAAAACTACAAGAAAATATTTAAAAATTAGTCTTATCTGATGAGAAAGAGTGATTACAGTATTTTTTCCACTTATCTCCTAAGAAAGGAACAAGCAATATTGGATTTGAACGACAATTTTTATTTAAGGAGGAGTTGCGTCATAGTTACTAAAATGCCTATTTAGTTTCTGAGAAGGATTGTGGAATTTTCTTTATAAGAAATATTTAAAAATAAAAAATTCATATACTTACTAAAAAGTCATTTTTGTGCAGGCGCAGTGGCTCATGCCTGTAATCCCAACTAGTCCGGAGGCTGAGGTGGGAGGATCACTTGAGGCCAGGAGATCAAGACCAGCTTGGGCAACATAGTGACACCTCATTTCTACAAAAATTAAAAACAAAAAATTAGCCAGGCATGGTGATGAGTGCCTATCGACCAAGCTCTACTCCAGAAGCTGAGCTGGGAGGATCTCTTAACCCCTGAAGTTCGAGTGCAAGATCCCATGCACTGCAGGCTGGGTAACAGAACAAGGCCCTGTCTCTAAAAAAATATAAAATAACGAAGTTACCTTTTAGTTTTACTTCGACATAGATAAATGAACTGCATTACTAATAATTTTTATAATTTCATTGCCGCCTGAAATTAGTATAATTCATTGAGATTTTGAGAAACAGCAATTCTTGATGAAATATGAGTTCTGCATATTGTTTTATACTGTATTTCATATATTTATGACGTAAGTATAACACTGACACATTTCTGTAATCAAATGACAGCTGAGTAGTGTCTGCAACATTGTACCATTTTTTATTTATTATTATTTTGTTGGAAGAATTGTCTTCTTTTTGTTTGTTTGTTTGTTTTTTTGAGACATGGTCTCACTGTGTTGCGTAAGCTGGAGTGCAGTTGCTCAATTATGGCTCACTGCAGCCTCGACCTCCTAGCTCAAATGATCCTCCCGCCTCCACCTCCCAAGTAGCTAGAAGTACAGGCACACATCACTACACCTGGCTAATTTTTTTATGTTTTGGAGACAGAACCTCACGATGTTGCCCAAGTCGGACTTGAACTTCTGAGCTCAAGCAATCCTCCCATCTTGGTCTTCCAAAATGTTGGGATTACAGGTGTGAGCCACTGTGCCTGGCCTGTCTTCATTTTTTAAGAAGTAAATATAGCAAAAGTGCTTATAAAATATTCCATTTATCAAAATAATTGTAAACGTGATCTACTGTATTGTGGTATTTTAATTTGTGAGCTAACTATATTGTTATGATATCTTACAGTAATAATTACTGAAGAATATACAAATGAAAAAGAAATGTTAACATCCAGTCTTTCTAAGCCGAGCAACTTTGTAGGTGTGGTTTTCAAAGACTCCATGTCCTATGAACTTCGTTTTTTTCCTGATATGATTCCAGTATCTTCTATTTATATGGATTCAAGAGGTAAATAGCCCTACAATGATCATTGAAGATCAATTGAATGCATATCTTTGCTGCTTGCAGTTCATAGTCAAAATTTGATACAGTTCAATATTGGCATTTTCAAATATTCTTACTTGTTCCAATAGGAAAACTGAGAAGTATAGCATAAAAATATTTATTTATAAATATCTATCTACTTCTACACATAAAATATTTTTATATAATATCCATTTCGATTTAATACATTTATATATATTAAATACAGTAGCATAAAGCAAAATTGCATTTTGGGTTATATGACTTTCTAAATATCTTTTTTTCATGTAATTGTTTTTACTTATGGTATGTACAAATCTTTAAAATCTTAAGGTCTTCTACTAGTGAACTTTATTAGTTTTACATTTGAAACATGGGAAACAACCTTTGGTTGTTTAAACCTATGAAGAAATATTATCAACCACAAACATTTATTGAGCAATGTTAAAGTCGCTATGCTAAATACTGAATTTGTGGTTTTATTTCAAAAAGCCCTTCTGAAAATTCTTTTTTCCTGTTTGCTTGACTTTGACTTTTCATTGCTCTGGAAGTGCTTTGGAGCTAAGTCATGTAGAATGATTTACTTTAAAACAAAAAAGTAACTTGTTTTAAATAACTACAATTAATTTCTTTACATTTTTATTCATTTACTATTTAGTATTCTAACACATATAACTTTTATTTCAAAATTTCAGGTAAATGATCAGAAATCTTATAGGTATTGTTTACCTTTGCAAGTCAGCTTATTTCTTTGGTCCTATAGAGATTGATTGATTGATTATATTATTTTGGTATCTCTCCATATAATATCTTTAAAACAATGCACTTACATGTTGTACAGAATCTTAGATCTCATATTCTTCCCCCCCATAGCTGGCTGTTCAAAATCATGTGAGGCTGCTCAGTACTGGTCCTCAGGTTTCACAGTTTTACAAGCATCCATAGATGCTGCCATTATACAGGTAAATATGATAAGGGAAGAAATACAAAAACTATGCCATTTTAAAATAAATATTTCCTAATTCTTTACAATAGTATTTGGTTTGACTACTGTCAAATGTACAAAATATGTAGCTTACTACAACTCCTTTAAGAAAAAAGATAAAAAAGAAGTCATATTTTCTGATTTGGTACTTTTTGTTGTGTTTCATATTTTAGCAGAAAAACTGGCCATGAAATTTATTTTTAAAAATCTTACTTTTGTGTCTGGGCTAGATAGCAGTAGATGAAGTTACCTTAGAATTCAAACTATTCAAATTAACCATATTTCATTCTTCCATGTTCTGTATGGATCTGTGGCTTTTTTTTCCATTTGCTCTTTCTAATTGAATTTACTATGCTACAAAATTTACTATGCTACAAAATATTGTAATTTCAAAATGTATATCAACCATCTTCTCTACTAAACTATATGTTTAAAGTGTGTATGAATAATGATAGAACTGGAATCAAAATCTAAGCAGGAGTCTTGTCTCTGTTGTTACATTGCTATGTAGTAGAATGACTATAATAATAATACTTTACTTGACAGCATTGTCGTAAGAACCAAATGAGATGATTTATGTAAAATTGTCTTGTAAACTTTTGCAGTATACTATAAACATATTAGGGACATGTAATATTGCACAAATTCAATAATACAGAAATTTAAGGTAAAGATAGTGAAATACGGATCTATTACATTGATGATGTTGTATCACCTATTTGTGTTTTGGCCAAAGTTTTTAGCCATCCACAGCCCAGACCACACTGGATGAATAGGCAGGACAGATTTCAATTTAGGCATTAATTGAAATGTTAGAAGTATTATGTAGCATAAATAGTTTTATTATTTGGTCTATATGTGCTCTATATGTGCTGCATATATAGACTTTAAAGCAATAGAAGGGCTTGGTATTTAGAAGAACATTTTTTAAACAATCATAGGAATGATGGCACTAATAATCACTCCTAAATTCCTAAATTTTGAAGATGTATATTTTTACTAAGATACATATAATTGTCTGCTTAAGATGATAATTGTGCAATTTTATTTTATTTGACAAATTATTTAATCAAAATTTATACACTTACCGACTTTAAACTTTATGGTATACTTTTAGAATAAATTGAAAGCAATATTCTACTCAGAATTATGATATTGGGGTCACTCACTTTATTTCAGGTATGTAGCTTTTTGAGGATTGTATTTGTACTAGGTTATTGACCAAATTTAGGGATATAGCTGTCCCGTTTTACTAGGGGCTACTATCATAACTAAATTAATTTAATGTATTTACATTTTCTAATTATAGTTGAAGACCAATGTTTCTCTTTGGAAGGAGCTGGAGTCAACTAAAGCTGTTATTATGGGAGAAACTGCTGTTGTAGAAATAGATACCTTTCCCCGAGGAGTAATTTTAATATACCTAGTTATAGCATTTTCACCTTTTGGATACTTTTTGGCAATTCATATCGTAGCAGAAAAAGAAAAAAAAATAAAAGAATTTTTAAAGATAATGGGACTTCATGATACTGCCTTTTGGTATGTTATTGAAAATTTATTACTTAACATAATTAAAAGTTGTATTAAATATACAGATTTTCAAAATTGTAATTTTGATATTTACCTAACTTGATGAAGCGCTTATTCTATTTTCTTACAATGATTGCCTTAGTCTTGGAATTTGAGATTAGTCAACAAGTTTCAGCAACTAATTGGCTTCATTTAACGTAAGGAAGGAAGAATGTCAAAAGCTTATGTTGACAATACGTGTTTAAATTTTATTTCACATTTTATTTGAATCATGGGCACACTCGTGTATATTTCAGAGTATTTCAGTATACTCCATGTGTATTTCTGTGTATTTCAGACTTCAGGAAATGTCAAATCTTGGAACATTAGAAATTAATTGCCTGTTACAGTTCTTCCATAATATGGCATATATATAATATTAAAAATTTAGTTACAGTGATTAAAGTCTGTATATGTGGTATATGGATTTTTTTTCCCTCGAAAGTTTTAGTTATTTGGGTGAATTAAGATGAATATGCGGTGGCTCACGCTTGTAATCCCAGCAGTTTGGGAGGCCAAGGCGGGCGGATCACGAGGTCAGGAGATCGAGACCACGGTGAAACCCCGTCTCTACTAAAAAAAAAGTACAAAAAAAATTAGCCGGGCGTGGTGGCGGGCGCCTGTAGTCCCAGCTACTCGGAGAGGCTGAGGCAGGAGAATGGCGTGAACCCGAGAGGCGGAGCTTGCAGTGAGCCGAGATTGCGCCACTGCACTCCAGCCTGGGCGACAGAGCAAGACTCCGTCTCAAAAAAAAAAAAAAAAAAAAAGATGAATATGGAAATAATTTTAGAGAAAGAAATGAGAAAAACATGTTTTCACTAGTGACCTTTAATGTATCAGCATTTTTATAGTGATAATTTTACAAAGGCATGCATTTTTATAAATAATTCTAAGGGTAGTTTCCTTACTCTTTTCACTATGTAATGAAGTTTGTTCTGGGGGGGAAGTCTAATACTGTGCATGTGAGCTGTTATTATAGTCTGTTTTACAAAATTTTATTCCAATTATCCCAATGTAACAATGAATCATAACACTTTACATAATGGAATTATTGTATATAACATATTTCCTTTGCTTGTTTTTCTTTCATTTGTTATTTTAGAAATTATTAGTTTTGGATTTTTTTTTGAGACAGGGTCTTGCTCTGTCACCTAAGCTGGAGTACAGTGGCATGATCATGGGTCACTGTGGCCTCAAACTCCCAGGCTCAAGAGATTGTCCCACCTCAGTCTCTCAAGTAGTTGGGACTACAGGTGCATGCTGTCATGCCCAACTAATTTTTAATTTTTTTGTAGGGACGGGGGTCTTGCTATGTTGTGCAGGCTGGTCTCAAAGTCTTGGCCTCAAGTGATCCTCTCATCTTGGCCTCCCAAAGTGCTGGGATTACAGGCATGAGCCACTGTGCCTGGCCAAAGGATTGGTTTTTAAAATTTATTGGGTTATTAAAGTATTTTATGGAGAACCGGTAGATGGAAGAATTTAGGCAAATCGTTCTCTCAGGGTCTCAGTTTTGCCTCAGTAAACTGACGGATTCAATTTTGATAATTTCGCTACCTTTTTAGCCTTAACTCAGTGATTTTATGACATCATTAAATCCTGAGCTAACTTGAAAAAATATGTAAAATAAAACTTAATACTGCAGCAATTCCATTGAGCTCTGATTCGTAAAGAAGTCTTGAGTAAAAATAGTGAATTCATTACTGATCTTGTTGATTTCACATTGTATAATTGTAGTAATTATGTCATTGATTAGTGAGGTAAGGTAGCCTTTATTGTTTATAGTTACAGAAGCCGTCAGAGATTTAATTGTAGCACATGCTGTAAAGAAAATTGTTATCTTGACTCATTAAACTCTTACATTTTAAGAAAATCAGAGACATTGTGTGCTATTGAACTTTTGAGAATATTAGATTTAAATTAATTATGAATTACTATTCATTTTGAAAGCTTTTTTAACTCTGGAAGATAGTATTTTTTACCAGATTACACTTTTACCTATCACTTAACCAATACTATATTTTTAATTACTTATAAGACTATTAATATTCAATACATAAGCATATGCAGAAATGAACAGTGACTTAATTTTAAGAATAAAATGGCTAAAATCTAAAATTTTGTTTAAAATGATTTTTTAACTGTCTAAGCCTATGCATTTGACCATAAATATATCTGTATTCTCATTTTAGGCTTTCCTGGGTTCTTCTATATACAAGTTTAATTTTTCTTATGTCCCTTCTTATGGCAGTCATTGCAACAGCTTCTTTATTATTTCCTCAAAGTAGCAGCATTGTGATATTTCTGCTTTTTTTCCTTTATGGATTATCATCTGTAAGTATTTTAACTTGTGATAGGAATAAAGAACTGTCAAAATGTTTGATAATACAGCAAAGTATTTTTCTTCAGTTTACTTGTAGTCAATTTGCCATGAAAGACAGATTTTACTAAGTTATTGATAGGTGACTTAATAAGTAAATGATGTAGCATCACTGTATCCCTGTATTTTTAGGAATGTTACAGAATAGTTTTAGGTTTAGATTTAGCTTTTGTCATATGATGTATTTCACATACAACTCCTCTGAGTCTATCTGTTGTCTTTATATAATGATGTATATAATTAAGACTGTCGAGTATTGGACTATTTTTGTTTGTCTTCATGAAATCCTTACTCTTCAAGTTAATTTATGCTCCAGGATGATGATTTTTAAAGATACGTATTTGCAAATGTAACTCTTTAGCAGTCTGAATGAGGGGTTTTAACGACCAGCCTTTGTTTTAAGTGGTTCCATCTTCCATTCTGATTGGTTTATGTGCCCACCCTGTATCAGTTGTTAAATATTTTCACTATCATTTCTGCTCTTTAAAATAATAAATTAGAGGTAACTGACATACTTCCATATGTAATTGCCTGTTTTTTGGTTTTTTTTTTAATGTTTAATTTTACTTTTTTGAGACAGGGTCTCACTCTGTGGCCCAGGCTAGAGTGCAGTGGCACACTCATGGCTCACTGCAACCTTGACCTCCCAGGCTCAAGCAATCCTTCAACTTCAGCCTCCCAAGTAGCTGGGACTACAGGTGTGTGCCACCACACCTGGCTAATTTTTGTATTTTTTTTTTTTATTTGTAGAGTCGAGGTCTTTCTATGTGTCCAAGTTTGGTCTTGAACTCCTGGGCTCAAGTGATCCACTTGCCTTGGCCTCCCAAAGTGCTGGGATTACATGAGTGAGCCACTGCACCAGGCCTTCGGTTTTTTTTTTTTTCTTTTTAAACTGGTTTTTTATCTTATAATAAATTAAGTTTAAAAGATGGGTCTTGTACTTAAAATTTTTGTTGATTTATTATTTTCACTTATTTTATGCATCTTACTGCAGAAACACATGGCTATTTATGGTTTATATAATGTAGAGGTGGTCATGTTTACCTATGATACAGATAAAAATACAGTCTTTAATATTTGTTAGTTTAAGACCAGGTGTGGTGGCTCGCACCCGTAATCCCAGCACTTTGGGAGGCCAAGACACGAAGATTGCTTGAGGCAAGAAGTTTGAGACCAGCCTGGGCAACATGGTGAAACCCTGTCTCTACAAAAAAATACTAAAATGCTGGATGTGGTGCCCCACGCCTGTAATCCCAGCTACACGGGAGGCTGAGGTGGGAGGATCACCTGAACCCAGGAGGTGGAGGTTGCAGTGAGCCAAGATCGCACCACTGCACTTCAGCTAGGGTGACAGAGCAAGACCCTGTCTCAAAAACAAAATCAAAAAACAAACACAAAAATATTTGTTAGTTTAAATTTTTAAAAGGTATGTCACTATTTGTATGAAAATAAAATATCTTACCATAGCATTTATAGATTATAGTTGTATTTTAGTGAATGTATTTTTCATGAAAATAGCTTGTTCTTTCAGAAGCAAACTTTAATTTTGTTTTCATACCAGTATATATGAACATTGCACTAACCTTAATATTTGTATTTTATAGGTATTTTTTGCTTTAATGCTGACACCTCTTTTTAAAAAATCAAAACATGTGGGAATAGTTGAATTTTTTGTTACTGTGGCTTTTGGATTTATTGGCCTTATGATAATCCTCATAGAAAGTTTTCCCAAATCATTAGTGTGGCTTTTCAGTCCTTTCTGTCACTGTACTTTTGTGATTGGTATTGCACAGGTAGGTAATATATTAATCTTGGATTCACTAAATATTTTCTTTCTGTTTTATGTAGCTTCTTATACTACCATGAATACTACCTTTGATTTACCAAAAAAAAATTATTTTAAAATTTTAGCATGAGAAAGAAATGATTTCTACAGTATATTTTATATCTAGTTTTATTTATGTTTGTCCAATTTTAAGTTTTTAGTTAAATTCTGTTTATAAATTTTTCACTTTTTACTTCAGTGTATCTCAGTAATTTATTTCACTGCAGAAACTCATTTTGATAGTAATGTGTTTAAATGTCAAGTAATTCTTATTGCCTATGGCCTGTTTATATTGCTATCATTTGTACATTTATCTCAGAAGAATGCATGGGAGAAAATTGTGTGTGGAGCAGAACAAATTTACTGTGAGTGTAGTGGTGGAATAAGTAGGCCTGGTGGATTTTGTTGGCCCAGGCTTCGTGGAATTGTCATTCTAAATAACATTCAGACTTAAAATATTATTTTTATTAGTCCTTACAGGAGTAGTCAGGTTCTAAATGGAAGAAGTCTTATAAGAAACGGCTTTGTAGTGGAACATAAATTTGGCTAATGTACAAAGAAAAAATGTAATTACTAAATATAAGAAATTCATGTTGGTTGGATAGAAATTCTGATTTATGAGATATAATTAAATATTAAGTTAATCATTTTACTTTTTTGAGACCTAAGAGTGATTGTTATACATTTTGAGAGTTCATTGAGTCCCCGAGTCCGTGTTCTGTAGGAACGAAGAATTATAGATTCATAGATTTTTGTTGTGAGTGGGATGGCCTTTCAGTGTCATTGAATTTATCTTCTTCATTTTATAAATGAGGGAACTGAAGCCTGGAATAGTATAATTAAAACATATTCACTTAATGGCAGGGCTAGGACCTAAATGAGGCTTCAACCTCCAGTACATTTCTCTTTCCATGCTATCACAAGTATCTACTATGAATACTTTAATAGTTGTGTTAATTAATCAAAATACTTGCTTTCTTTTCACTCTTGGAAAGATGCTAACCATAATTTTATTCCCTAATACTTAATTTGTTTGGCTTCCATATGGATCATAACCCTTTTGTTTGCATTTGTTATTATTAATATTGTAGTTTATTTTTATTTCATTTGTTAGTAATTACATTAGAATTAAATGCCGCTAGAGTGAATATATCCCAGTTAAAGAAGCACAACATTAAAAACATGATTGAAAGGAATTGGTTTGATAAACTTATATCTTTGTAAAATCTTTATTGTTTTCCTTATAAATTTGTATTATTAATTTGGTAAAGTGTTTAATCTGTTAAAAGGCCCAGTTGGTTACTGTCACTCTGGATATGCTAAATAACTCTAAGCAGTGTTAGCTTTTTCTTGTTTTTGTCATTTTTATGTAATAAAATTAGTGTTTCTATTTTTCAGGTCATGCATTTAGAAGATTTTAATGAAGGTGCTTTATTTTCAAATTTGACTGCAGGCCCATATCCTCTAATTATTACAATTATCATGCTCACACTTAATAGTATATTCTATGTCCTCTTGGCTGTCTATCTCGATCAAGTCATTCCAGGTATGCAGACGGTTTTTGAATTTTACTTTAAAGATTTTTAGGCTTTTTTGCCCACATAGGGTCAGCTTAATTTTAAGATTTTTTTTCCTAGCCAGGGTACCCTAAGTCATATTCATTGTTAAAGCTTTTAATTTGACTTTAAATAAGTATATTTTGTACCTTAGTCTGTGGCCACTAGTGAACATAAAGAGATTGTGTAAAAAGAGAGCAGTTTGTTTTGAAAGCCTTAAGTCTCTAGTTGATCTTAACTTGGTCCTTCTTTATATCAGTCTTTTTTAATTGAAGTATTTTATTTTACCCTCTAAGGTCTAAAACTATGAAGTGATCTTGTAACTCCTACCATTTTCTTTATCTCCTGTCCACATCTATAGCCAATATAGCAAACTCCTATAGATTCAATAGTAATATTAAGTATTGAGCATATTTCCTTTTCCCCTTATATTCCTCATTACCTGTGTCTGTATTCTACACCTGTACTGTCCTGTATGGTAACTACTAGCCATGTGTGGCTTTTAAAATTTAAATTGATTACAATTAAATCAATTAACAATTTATTTTTTTCAGTAGCACAAGCCACATTCCAAGTGCTCAGTAGCCATGTATGGGTGTTAGTTACTAAATTACATGGTGCAATCTAGATGTTCTGTAGAACATTTCGACCATTATAAAAGTTGTATTGTGTAATACTAGCCTAGACTAGGGGTTCCCAACCCCCAGGACACGGATCTTACTAGTTGCCTGTGGGGAACTGGGCTGCACAGCAGGAGGCATGTGAGTGAAGCTTCATCTGTATTCACAGCTGCTCCTCATTGCTCGCATTACCACCTGAGCTCCACCTCCTGTCAGATCAGCGGCAGCATTCGATTCTCATAGGAGTGTGAACCCTATTGTGAACTGCGCATGTGAAGGATCTAGGTTGCATGCTTCTTATGAGAATCTAATGCCTGATGATCTGTCACTGTCTCCCATCACCCCCAGATGGGACCGCCTAGTTGCAGAGAAACAAGCTCAGAGCTCCCACTGATTCTACGTTATAGTGAGTTGTATAATTATTTCATTATATATTACAATGTAATAGTAATAGAAATAAAGTCCACAATAAATGTAATGCATTTGAATCATCCTGAAACTATCCTTGCCCCCTGTCTGTGGAAAAATTGTCTACCACAAAACCGGTCCCTGGTGCCAAAAAGGCTGGGGACCACTAGTCTAGACCATTGCAGTGTCTCTCATCTAGTTACATACCTCAAGTCTGTCTGAGCACTTCACTCTTCTTTTTTTGAGGTTTTATTATTTTTTAATAGATTTTTGGGGAACAGGTGGTGTTTGGTTATGTGAGTAAGTTCTTTAGTGTTAATTTCTGAGATATTCGTGCACCTATCACCCTAGCAATGTACACTGTACACAGTGTGTAGTCTTTTATCTGTCACCGCCCTCCCACCTTTTCCCCGAGCCCCCATAATCCATTGTATCATTCTTATGTCTTTGCGTCCTCATAGCTTAGCTCCCACTTATGAGTGAGAACATACAATATTTGGTTTTCTATTCCTGAGTTACTTCACTTAGAATAATGGTCTCCATTTCCATCCAGGTTGCTGCAAATGGCATTATTTTGTTCCTTTTTATGGATGAGTAGTATTCCATTGTGTGTGTGTGTGTGTGTGTATCACATTTTCTTTATCCAGTTGTTGGGATGGGCATTTAGGTTGGTTCCATATTTTTGCAATTGTGAATTATACTGTTATAAACATGTGTGAGAAAGTATATTTTTCACATAATGACTTCTTTTCCTCTGGGTAGATGCCCAGGAGTGGGATTGCTGGGTCAGTCGGTAGCCTTACTTTTAGTTCTTTAAGGAATCTCCACACTGTTTTCCATAGTGGTTTTACTAGTTTACATTCCCACCAACAGTGGAAAAGTGCTCGCTTTTCACCACATCCATGCCAACATCTCTCATTTTTTGATGTTTCGATAATGGCCATTCTTGTAGGAGTAAGGTGGTATCACATTGTGGTTTTGATCTGAATTTCCCTGATCATTAGTGATGTTGAGCATTTTTTCATGTTTCTTGGCCATTTGTATATCTTATTAGAGCTATCTATTCATGTTCTTAGCCTACTTTTTGATGGGATTGTTCGTTTTGTTCTTGCTGATTTGAGTTACTCATAGATTCTAGATATTAGTCCTTTGTCAACATATATATTGTGAAGACTTTCTCCCACTCTGTGGGTTGTCTGTTAACTGCTGATTATTTCTTTTGCTATGGAGAAGCTTTTTAGTTTAATTAAGTCCTATCTATCTTTGTTTTTGTTGCATTTGCTTTTGGATCCTTGGTCATGAAGTCTTTGCCTTTTTTCTGATGTTATCTTCTCAAATTTGTATGGTTTCAGGGCTTAGATTTAAGCCTTTGATCTATCTTGAGTTGATTTTTGTAAAGGGTGAGAGATGAGGATCCAGTTTCATTCTTCTACATGTGGCTTGCCAGTTATCCTAGCACCATTTGTTAAATAGAGTGTCCTTTCCCTGCTTTTATATTTTTGTTTGCTTGCTGTTGGAGCAGTAACGGTTCCCAGAGGGATGCCAAGTACTGATAAAATCAATTGGAATCCTCTGTACTTGGCATCAGATCCCTTTGAAATGTGGTCAATCTAGAAGAAGAGTAGATATTTGAAAAAAAATGAGGAATGTAGGTATTTTGAGGGGGGAAAAGGGAGAAAATGGAACATGTTGCATGGGCAGTTACCACTGTATACCATTTCTTTCTTTCTTTTGAGACAGGGTCTTTGTCTTTTTTGAGACAGGGTTTTGCTATGTCTTCCAGGCTGGAGTGCAGTGGCATGATCACGGCTCACTGCAGCCTCAGCCTCCTGGGCTCAAGTGATCCTCTTGCCTCAGCCTCCGAAGTAGTGGGACTACAGGCATGCACCACCACATCTGACTAATTTTTTGTATTTTTTGTAGAGACAAGGTTTTGCCATATTGCCCAGGCTGGTCTCAAACTCTTGGGCTCAAGCAATATGCCAGCCTCTGCCTTCCAAAGTGTTGGGATTATAGGTGAGAGCCACCATGCCTGGCCTCATTGTATACCATTTCTAAGTCTCAGATTTCTATCCTGTTGCTTTGTTGCTCTCCCTAATTCTGTAGTCTTTTCCATGAAGCATATCCACTTTTCTAGATACTACCTATTTTCAAAGACCATTTAAGATGGTGCCCATTCAAGTCTTCAACACATTCAGCCTACATTGTGTTCTTGCCATTTGCTATCTACTTGTACTCATAAAGGTATTAGTTCCTTTAGCATAGAAAATGTGCTTTATTCACCTTTACATCCCACTCAGCAATTCTGAAACTATTTATGGACTAGAACTATTTATCAATAAAACTTTGATTCATACGATATTGATTTAATACGATACACCTAAACTTTATTTACTTATTACTTTTTAATGACAAATGAACATTGTGTATATTTATTGTGTACAACATGATGTTTGGAAATATGTATATGTTGCGGAATGGTACCTAAACTTTAGATGCAGGTTGTCGTATGTTTGAAATTCTTTATGATTTAAAAACTAATCATGATAACTCGGTTTTTTAATGTTTATTTTTCAGGGGAATTTGGCTTACGGAGATCATTTTTATATTTTCTGAAGCCTTCATATTGGTCAAAGAGCAAAAGAAATTATGAGGAGTTATCAGAGGGCAATGTTAATGGAAATATTAGTTTTAGTGAAATTATTGAGCCTGTTTCTTCAGAATTTGTAGGAAAAGAAGCCATAAGGTATGGTTCAATCTTTGGCAATTTAGGTATAAGAACTGCTAATGGAACCTGCCACATTTATAATCCTGTTCTTTAAATATGTATGTAAATATGGTATCTTAGATTTGGTACGTATGCCATGATTTTAAAACATTAATAACAGCTACTTTTCTCTTTTTCTTATTTTCTTTGCAACCATTTGGAATAAAGTTGGTGCTAGGTTTGAAATTTTGTTTCTTTCTTTCTGTTTTTTTGAGACAGAATCTCGCTCTGTCGCCCAGCCTGGAGGACAGTGGCACAATCTCGGTTCACTGTAACCTCTGCCTCCCAGATTCAAACAATTCTTGTGCCTCAGCCTCTCAAGTAGTTGGGTCTACAGGCGTGCACCACCATGCCTGGCTAATTTTTATATTTTTAGTAGCAACAGGGTTTCACCATGTTGGCCAGACTGGTCTCGAATTCATAGCCTTAAGTGATCCACCTGCCTTGGCCTCCCAAAGTGCTGGGATTATAGGCGTGAGCCACCACACCTGTCCCCTGAAATTTTATGTTTGAATGGAAAATTTTAAAAGTAATAAAACCTGATGTTTATGCAATTAATGTTTAAAGCTTTTCCCATTATATAGACTGAAACATGATAAATATTAACTATAATTTTATTCATGCTACATTGTTTTATACAGCATATTAAATTGTCGTCTGTTAATTTCATAGACTTTTAGGGTTTTGGGTATAATTAGAACATTTCATTACTTTAATTTTTAAGAACCAAAGAAATGCATTACTATTCTTTGTTAGGTCAGTCAGTACCAAATTTAGAAATAAAATTAGGTGAAAGAAAAGAAATAAAATAAAATGACATTAAAAAGTGAAGCATAATAATTTTTAAAGTTAAGAAAAATGTAAAAATTCCAGAGAAAGTCAAAATACTTAAGATGTAATTCATTGGTCAGTGGCCTGCTTTCTCAAGGGTAAATTTTAACTGATTAACAAGTCATTTCCTTAAAAAAATATGAAAAAATTAGGTAGAATAAGAAAATCACTTCACGTTTATTAATGGTTTGAAATTTGTGCTGACATGAAATGACATCTGGTTTATATCACCCTTCATTGATGTAACAAGTGTTTGATAATCAGAAATGAAAAAATTCATAAATTGCTTAAATCAAATGCTTCACTTAGTTTTAGAAGTTGGGTTGGCATGAAAAATGAATCAATGACACTTACAATGGAAAGGAATACTATGCTTTTCTCTTGTACCTTCTTTAAAATAATTTTATAGTTGATCCCTGAAAAACACAAGTTTAAACTACACCAGTTCACTTATATGTGGGTTTTTTTCAGCAAATATATTGGAAATTTTTTTGGAGATTTGCAACAATTTGAAAAAACTCGCAGATGAACTGTTAGCCTAGAAATACCAAAAACAAATAGGTATGTCATGAATGCATAAAATATTTATAGATACTAGTCTAACATTTACTACCATAAAATATACACAGATTATAGTAAGTTATGCTTTATCAAAGCTTAATGTACACAATACTGACAGACCTACATTATGCCAATGCCCAGTTGAGAGAAATGTAAACAAATGTGAAGACGCAGTATTAAATCATAGCTGCATAATATTAACTACAGTATTACTGTACTATTGCAATAATTTTGTAGCACCTTCTTTTACTGTTATGGTGAGCTTATGTGTTCCAAGGATATACTTCAAATGCCATGTGACTCAATTATCTCCTTGTGAGCTGTTCATCTCTCCAGTAAATTGCATATCATGATAAAAAGTAATGTCTCAGGGTTCTTGCTTATTTTTTAGCATGTTTAGTGCAATACCGTAAGCTTTGAATAGCATCATGGGATCCATGGGAATTGCCACTGGTGATGCTGGAAGTGCTCTCAAGAAGCAGAGAAAGGTCGTGACATTATAAGAAAAAGTTGAATTGCTTGATATGTACTATAGATTGAGGTCTGTGGGTGCAGTTGCCTGTCATTTCGGATAGACTATGCATCTTGTTCATCTTATAAATAGATGATGTGAACTGATGGCATTGATAAATACAGTATAATACTGTAAATATATGTATTTTTTCCTTATAATATTCTTAACATTTTCTTTCCTCTAGTGTACTTTATAAAAATACAGTATTTAACATGTAAAACCTACAAAATATATGCTAACCAACTGTTTATGTTATCTTCAAGACTTCCTATCAATAGTAGGCTATTAATAGATTAGTTTTAGGGGAGTAAAAATGTTATATGTGTATTTTCAACTGTGTGTGGGAGTTGGCACTCCTAACCTGTGTTTTCAAGCATCAATTGTATTTTTATTATCAACATTATTTGGTTCATTGTTTTAGTAGGAAAGTACTTTATTATTATTTTATTATTCTTATAAAATATGATAGCATTGATAAAAATATACATGGTAAACACACATACTTATAAATTGCTTTAAATACGTAAAATATAAAACTTTATATTTCAGAATTAGTGGTATTCAGAAGACATACAGAAAGAAGGGTGAAAATGTGGAGGCTTTGAGGAGTAAGTAGTTTTCCTAGTATTCAGGCCATAGTATTTAAAGTACAAATAGAAAAATAATTTGCATAGCTTGTGGGAAATTTAAACTTCTCTACCATGATTTTCTGTCTTGCTTTTATTTTTATTTTTATTTTTTATTTTTATTTTTGAGATGGAGTCTCGCTCTGTCACCCAGGTTATAGTGCAGTGGTGTTCTCTTGGCTCACTGCTACCTGCGCCTCCTGGGTTCAAGTGATTCTCCTGCGTTAGCCTCCTCAGTAGCTGCAATTACAGGTGCACGCCACCATGCCCAGCTAATTTTTGTATTTTTGTAGAGACAGCGTTTCACCATGTTGGCCAGGCTGGTCTCAAACTCCTGACCTCAGGTGATTCGCCCGCTTCAGCCTCCCAAAGTGCTGGAATTACAGGCATGAGCCCCTGCGCCCAGCCTTTGTCTTGCTTTTTGAGATACTTTCATTTATGTGATTACTATTCAAAATAAAACTAACAACATAAAATTTGTAAAAGTAAAATGTAATATCTATTAAAATGAAAAATACTCAATTATTTGAATAAGGCTATGTCCTTGTTTCATTTTATTATTTTGCATGTATATACAATACATGTTAGTTACTTTTTGAAAAATTCATTTGGCCTATCATAGGGTTTTTCAGCCTCAGCACTACTGACATTTTGGTCCTGATAATTCTTTGTTGTGAAGAACTGTTCTTTATTGTAGAATGTTTAGCATTGTGTCAGTGTGTTAGTCAGTCCCCAGAACCAATAGAATACACACACACACACACAGACACACACACACACCAGTATGATTGTAGGGTGGGGGATTAGGGGAGGTTTGTTTTAAGTAGTTCATGAGATCGTGGGGCCTGGTAAATGTAGAAATCTGTAAGGCAGGTTGGAAACTCAGGCAAGTGTTGAAGTTTCAGTCTTGAGTTCAAAATTTGTGGACAGGCTGACAGGCTGCAAACTCACGTAGGAGTCTGTTACATTCTTGAGGCAGGACTCTTCCAAGGAACCTCAGTTTTTTCTCTTTTTTTATTTTTATTTTTTTTCTCATAGTTTTTTTTTTTTATTATACTTTAGGTTTTAGGGTACATGTGCACAATGTGCAGGTTTGTTACATATGTATCCATGTGCCATGTTGATTTCCTGCACCCATTAACTCGTCATTTAGCATTAGGTATATCTCCTAATGCTGTCCCTCCCCCCTCCCCCAACCCCACAACAGTCCCCAGAGTGTGATGTTCCCCTTCCTGTGTCCATGAGTTCTCATTGTTCAATTCCCACCTATGAGTGAGAACATGCGGTGTTTGGTTTTTTGTCCTTGCGATAGTTTACTGAGAATGATGTTTTCCAGTTTCGTCCATGTCCCTACAAAGGACATGAACTCATCATTTTTTATGGCTGCATAGTATTCCATGGTGTATATGTGCCACATTTTCTTAATCCAGTCTATCGTTGTTGGACATTTGGGTTGGTTCCAACTCTTTGCTATTGTGAATAGTGCCGCAATAAACATACGTGTGCATGTGTCTTTATAGCAGCATGATTTATAGTCCTTTGGGTATATACCCAGTAATGGGATGGCTGGGTCAAATGGTATTTCTAGTTCTAGATCCCTGAGGAATCGCCACACTGACTTCCACAATGGTTGAACTAGTTTACAGTCAGTTTTTTCTCTTAAGGCCTTCAACTGATTGGATAAGGTTTACCATTATTATCAAGACTAATCAAGTTTAAGTCAGATGATTATAAAAGTTAATGACATCTACAGCAACATCTACATCAGTATTTGACCAAATAACGGCACCATAGCCTAGCCAGGGGGACCCATAAAATTAACCTTCACAAGCAGCATCCCTGGCTTTGATCACCAAAGAGAGAAGGAGTTCAGCCTCAAGAATGAAACAAATTCTTGCATGAGTTTCCAGCCTGTCAGCCTGTGAATTTTGGACCCAAGACGGCAACTTTAACTCTTGCCTGAGTTTTCAACCTGCCCTACAAATTTTTGGGACTTACTAGACCCCACAGTCTTCTGAAGCAATTTCTTAAAATAAACCTTCCCTGATCCCCCAACCTCACACTCATACTTGCTCCATTGTGTGTGTGTGTATTCTATTGGTTCTAGAGACTGACTGACTGACATACTGCTAAACATCCCTGGCACACTGCTAAACATCCCTGACACACTGCTAAACATCCTCTCCCAATTGTAACAATCAAAAATGTCTCCAGGCTTTACCAAATGTCTTCTACGAGGCAAATTAATTAAGGAGAAAGTAGGTATAGTGGTATATTAATAGGGTTTTAGTTTGCATTTGCCTAATAAGTAATGTTATTAATCACCTTTTTATATGATTATTGGCATTTGGAGGTTTTTCTTTATGAAATGCCTATTCAAGTTCTTTTCACATTTTTGTTTCAAGACCTTTGTTAGATACAGGTATTTAAATATTTGTTCTCAGTCTGAGGCTTGCCTTTTAATTCTACTAACAGTGTCTTTTGACAAACACAAGTCTTAATTTGAATGAAGTCCAATTTATGAATCTGTTGTTTTATGGTTACAGTGTGTTTCACGTCTTTTTATTCAACATTGGAGAGTACATATAACCTCCAATGTAAGTTATTGGAACAACTAGTTAATTATAATTATAATTATAATTGTAATAACAATTGCAACTAATTGTTTCTAATGCAAAGAAGCAAGAGAATGAAATAAAAGGCATCCAGATTGGAAAGGATGCAGTAAAATTATTTGCAGTTGACACAATGATCTATTTTTAAAATATTTTAGATTGACAAAAAATAATAGTAGAACTAAACAATGAGTTTTGCAAGATGATGGGATACATGATAAATAATGGAAAAATCAATTGTATATCTATATGTTACCAACACATAATTGGAAATTAAAATTAAAAATAGCATTTAGCATCAAAAATATGCTTACAGGTAAATAAGGCAAAAATGTAAAAGACATATCCTGAAAAATACAAAATATTGCTGAGAGAAATTAAAGAAGATTTAAATAAATAGAAATACCACGTTCATGGGGCAGAACACTTAACGTTTGGTTGTTGAGTTCTCTTTCTTATTTTAACTTAGATTACTGGCCTTAGGATCTGAGACTTTTTCCTTCTTGTTTTATATGTTAGCCTTCTTAGTCTAGTTTTTGTTGTTGTTTGTTTGTTTTTGAGACAGGGTCTTGCTCTGTCCCCCAGGCTGGAGGGCAGTGGCACAGTCTTGGCTTATCATAGCCCTGACTTCTCAGGCTCAGGTGATTCTCCCACCTCAGCCTCCTGAGTAGCTGGGACTACAGGTGCCACCATGCCCAGCTAAGTTTTGTGTTTTTTGTAGAGACGGGGTTTCGCCATGTCGCCCAGGCTAGTCTCAAACTCCTGGGCCCAGGTGATCCTCCCGCCTCAGCCTCCCAAAGTGTTGGGATTACAGGCATGAGCCACTGTGCCTGGCCAGCCTAGTTTTTTGGTAAGCCATTTCTGCTTTATCATTTCAGGTCCCCATCTCCTGTCTTCCTTCATTCCTTTACATATCCATTCAGTGATATTGCTTCATTAAATCTAACCTTTCAAGCTATCTCTATACTATTGGTTAATTTCTTGGTTTTTTTTTGCCAGTTTATTTAAATGCCTATAAATATCCTCGGGAACAAATTTTTGTTTGTTTTAATTCCGTTGGTAATTCCCAAAAATTGGGACACAGAAAATTCCCAAATATTTTGTATACTCCTAAATCTTACTGTATGAACAAATAAAGTTTATTTTTATTTACTTTCCTTACTGTTTATATCATTGACTGTAACAAAGAAGCTATTTTACCTGCTATCAAATATGCTGGTAACTTATAAATATGTATTTATAGATATAGTGCCTTGAAGATTGCTCAAATATTATGAATTACCATGCATAGCTGAACAGACATAAAAATCACATTTGAGTCTTCTTTTTTCCTGAACTAGATTTGTCGTTTGACATATATGAGGGTCAGATTACTGCCTTACTTGGCCACAGTGGAACAGGAAAGAGTACATTGATGAATATTCTCTGTGGACTCTGCCCGCCTTCTGATGGTGAGTTTTCTGTCTTAAAGAAAAAAAAGACTTCATTATATATATTCTTTAAATGTGTATTGAATAATTTTCGTCAATGGGACCAACTTCCATATCTGTAAAGGTGTTTTCTTTTTTTCTTGGCTATACACATTTGGTTGTTTTTAGTAGAAGATAAAAATGATTCTATCATGTTTAATAAAGTAAAAAGGATCTAATTTTGTACATATTTCTATACATATACACACGTAGATGTGTGTGTATGTGTTTTTATTCATCATTTTCAAGGAAGGATAAGTGAGTAACTTATTGGAAATTAAATCAGAACTATAGACTATTTGAGGTTGAGAAAATAAACACAGATACCTAAATATACAGCAGTAGTTCAAAAGGAAATAATCATAAGTGTTCATACTATCTTCTAAAATGGAATTTTAAAAGCATACCTCAAAAGTATAATTTTGATATGTGATTGTTCGGTAGGTGAAAATTCATTATAGTAGCTCCATATTTTGACAGTAACCAAATAAAGTGGCAGTACAATAAATATTTTACTTCCAGAAGCGCTGAATTGTATTGAATCTGCATTTCAACTCTTTAAATGTTATTTAACTTTTAAAATTAGTTTGATTTTGTTCTTTGTCCTTAGTTGTATCACTTTTTGATAGTAGTCATAATATCTTACATTTGTATAAGAATTTATTATTTTTCTCATGATTCTTCATAATGCATGATTGTTTTGATTTAATAGTTCTTTAGTGGGATATATTAGTGTTCACTGTATAAAAAAGGAAAGCTGGAATTTAAAGAGATTAAGTAATTTGGCCATGACCACACAGCTAGTTAGGATAAAATTTATAGTTCTTTAATCCCTCCGCTATTGCATAGTGTCTAGAAAATTGTTACTGGAATACAAGTGTAAATAATATATCAATAAATATTTATGTTTAGTGTCAAGCTTTTAGTTTCTTGATTTTCCCACTATGTTATATGACCTGTAAGTGATGGAAAATGAAATTGAAATATAAGTGGATGCAGATCACCAATAATATGGAAGGTGTGTTGTGCCTTGTAAATTTATATTAATTTTTACCTTATATGTCTGTTATAACCAAATAACAAAGTTATCAGGATACTTCAAAACATACACATTATAAAATAATTAATGTACATTTAAATATATATTCTGCTTTTAGGGTTTGCATCTATATATGGACACAGAGTCTCAGAAATAGATGAAATGTTTGAAGCAAGAAAAATGATTGGCATTTGTCCACAGTTAGATATACACTTTGATGTTTTGACAGTAGAAGAAAATTTATCAATTTTGGCTTCAATCAAAGGGATACCAGCCAACAATATAATACAAGAAGTATGCTATTCATATAGAAATCTTTACTTTTATTTTCTGTAATCAATAACCTTTTGTAATGACTTGTGCAATAAAAATATGCTTGAAAATCTAAATATAACACTTGTTCTGAGCCAGTAAACAGAAAGCTATTACAAAGAATTAGACAGAATTTGGAGTAAATGTTTTAGCACACATAAAAGTTTGTTTCATCTGGAGGATGCTTGCCTGCCTTATTCCTCCCTTCTCTTGCTCTCATCTCCTCTACCCCCTCCCACTTCCACACATACATTAAGAACCATCACAGTGATCTCTTATTCCTTCCCTACCACCCAAGAAGGCAAAAAAGTAAAACTTTCCCTCAAGAGTCTTGTTACCTGTGGTTTTCATAATTATATACGAATATATGTCAAAGGCAGTTCCATGCTAAAGGATCATTTTTAAAGTTGATATTAAAATTATTTAAAAACATGTTACTTAAATGTTTAACACATTAAAACTTAAAATATTTAAAAAGTAATATTGATAATTATGTAAATGGTATGATTTTTAAAATAACATTGTTCATATTTTTAAAATAACATTGTTCATGCTTTACCTTTACAGGTGCAGAAGGTTTTACTAGATTTAGACATGCAGACTATCAAAGATAACCAAGCTAAAAAATTAAGTGGTGGTCAAAAAAGAAAGCTGTCATTAGGAATTGCTGTTCTTGGGAACCCAAAGGTAAATAAATGTTACTTTTACAAATGAGCTCATTTTAAATTATGTCGAATTAAAAAGCAGGTTGTAGAAAGATATAATACATTATGTAGAGGTTAAGTATACATAAAATACTGTATGTTATTATGGACATAATCATAGTAATGAGATTTTAAAACTGAAGTCAGAAAGATGTATAACTTTAATTTTAGTAGTTTTCAAGGTACTAAAGGTTTTTGGTTACATGGATGAATTATATAGTGGTGAATTCTGAGATTTTAGTTCACCCATCTCCTGAGTACTGTACGTTGTAGTCAATATGTAGTTTTTTTTATTCCTCACCCCCTTCCACCCTTCCCTTTCTGAGTTAACATCTTTATAATAACTAGTTACTTTTAGGAAGGAGAATGGAAGAATAGACTTTAACTATGACTGCCATGCTTTTTTTCTTTCTTTTCTTTTCTTTTCTTTTCTTTTCTTTCTTTCTTTCTTTCTTTCTTTCTTTCTTTCTTTCTTTCTTTCTTTCTTTCTTCCTTCCTTCCTTCCTTCCTTCCTTCCTTCCTTCTTTTTTTTTTTTAATTTGTAGAGAAGAGACCTTGCTATGTTGCCCAGGCTGGTCTTGAACTGGCCTCAAGCGATCCTCCTGCCTTTGCCTTCCAAAGTGTTGGGATTACAGGCATGAGCCACCACGCCTAGCCTCCATGTTTTATTTCTTTAAAAAATGATCTGAAGAAAATGTGGCCAAAAATAACATTGCTGAATTGGAATGATAGCTATAATAGTATTACTCTCTTGTTCTCTATAGTTTAAAAAAATATTTGTTATAGTTAATAACAAAAGTTAAGAAATAGAACAAAATCAAAGGAGTAATTCAGTTTGTCACTGTCCTGCTTTGATTTTGTATGTATTTGTTTTATGCTGTTCTCTGTCGTAGAAACAGAGAAACAACTGTTGTCCTACTTTACACAGGGCATCAAAACTGACAGGTGCATGCATGCATCTAGGATGATCTCCTATTGATTCCACCATCCTGCCACATGCCCCCTTGCTGTTGCAGCTGGGGAATGATTCTGGATCCTGGCTTTATGTTCATTAGTCTTCCTCTCAGCCCCCACCACCATGTTCTTTTTTATATTAAAAATAGTCTTGAAACAAATTGCTTCCCTTGAACTACTATAAAACCATATATTCTTCTCCAAAAAAGCAAGTGTTACATCTACAAATTTAATTGTTAAGGATAATAGCAATATACTTAATGTTTTGTTTTTAGTTTATTTGTCTGACTGTTGTTATACTTTTGTCTTATATATTACAGGCAGTCTTTTAGAATTAAACCAGGGAAAATATTCACATGTCAAATTAATAATTTTAAAAATTTATGTGAACTCAATTGTCAATGAAAAATCTGATCTAATATATTTCTGATTGAAAATAATAATTTGAAATGGGGCAGTTTTTTAGTGTCCACATGCCTGTTTAATATTTAGTTTTTCTGAGGATTCCCTGCCCTTCTTCACCTCTTTTCACACAGATACTGCTGCTAGATGAACCGACAGCTGGAATGGACCCCTGTTCTCGACATATTGTATGGAATCTTTTAAAATACAGAAAAGCCAATCGGGTGACAGTGTTCAGTACTCATTTCATGGATGAAGCTGACATTCTTGCAGGTGAGATTTTTGCTTTATTTTCAAAGGCTGAGATCATGGGCCAAAAAGAAGATGGACATAGAGATGCTAATTCCTGAGGTATAAATAGAGAAGCTTTTACCTAGTGGTATGTTTCCTTCACAAAAAAAGTTTTAAAAAATTTTAAAATGATATATTTTTGTGTTGAGAATCTCCAGGACCATCCCAGGTTTACTGATGTCCTAGAAGAACTCATATGACTCAGCACATAGTCATACTCATGACTATGATTTATTACAGCACAAGGATACAAAGCAAAGTTAGCAAAGGTAAAAGGTATATGAGGCAAAGTCTCAAGGAAACCAGGTAGAAGCTTCCAAGAGTCCTCTCCCAGTGGAGTAGACAGATGTGTTTTAATTTCTTCAGCATTGAGTTGTAACAACATGTGTGAAATAATCTACTTGGGAAGTTAGTATATACTCAGTGTTCAAGATTCTTATTGGGTGCTGAACATAGAAACATCGTCTGCCTAGCACATACCAAAGTTCCAGACTCTCAGAAGGAAAGAAGTTGTTCAGCATAAACCACATTGTTTGTACAGTTTAGGCACTGAGCCACTCTTATCTGTTTTGAGAATAGTAGGAACCCTCCCAAATCCAAGTTCTCAACTAACAGCCAAGAGCCAACCTTGTAAGCAGGCCTTTCTAAGGATAGAAGCCTCTGACCTGCTATGTTAACTCTTTTCTGCACAATTTTATACACATACATACATATAAAGAATCCAAGTTTAAGTCAACACATGACTTTTAATAGCTATGACAAGATATAGAAGTTTGAAATTCTTGAGCAACTTCTGTCTGCTTATAATGTAATCTAATAAAATTGGGCAAGTCATTCATGTCTTCAGTAGTACCTTTGTTTTTAAAAACCCAACAAACTAACATTTGTTCTTCTTCTGTTGATTTTTGGAGTTGTTTCTACATTTGGTTATAAAGGACATTGTGAAAGTGCTTGTATTGGTAAGCCTTTTAGGAAAAATCAGATATTTGGAATAATATATGGAAAGCAGACTCTAGAGGCAGACTCCTTGAGTGGAGTTCCTGGCTTTGTTACTTAATAGCTGTATGAAACATGTATAAGGAATGTATTTTCTTTTTGCCTTAGTATTCATATCTGAAAAATAGTTGATGATAATATAGTACCATCCTCATAAGATTGTTGTGATGATTAATGATATTATAACACGGATGACTCTCATATGAGAAACCATAAAATATAAATGCCAATTATTAATGCTGTTGATACCTTAGAAATTGAAATGTAAATATTTATCTGCAGATAGGAAAGCTGTGATATCACAAGGAATGCTGAAATGTGTTGGTTCTTCAATGTTCCTCAAAAGTAAATGGGGGATTGGCTACCGCCTGAGGTATCATTCATTTTTATTGACATTATTCTATATTATACTCTTGCTATACTGTTATTATTTTGGAGGCTTGCTGTTATATGCTTTGACCATCATTTATAGTACTAAATTTAATTTAAAGCCTTCATAATTTACTTTTGGCTGTTTATTGTATAATCATTAATTTTGATTTTTGGTATTCTCTAGCATGTACATAGACAACTATTGTGCCACAGAATCTCTTTCTTCACTGGTTAAACAACATATACCTGGAGCTACTTTGTTACAACAGAATGACCAACAACTTGTGTATAGCTTGCCTTTCAAGGACATGGACAAATTTTCAGGTATTACTTACTTTAAGTCTCTTGGTGTTTCAACTGGGATCTTATATTGGGAATAGGTTTCATTGATTTCCTTTTTGTTTCCTTCTCCATGTAGTATTGCCATGCTCCCAGGTGGCCAGAGCTAATATTCTGTTTCTGTTTTATTTTGTTTTTGAAAGCCAGAAAAAATACAGCAAAATTTTTTTTTTACAAACACCATGCAAGAAACTGTAACTAATATATTAAATACTTAAGAAAATGTTAAAAAATGTAAAAATAATTGTGTTTACTTTGTTGTCAAGAAAAAGAAATTTCTTGTAGGCCTCCTGAGAGTAAGGCATATATGTATACAGTTTGTATACATTCTCAGGTTCTTTTATAGTTTCATGATTTCATAATGAATGATATGATAAATCCTTGAATTCTTTTAATTGAGACATTATTTTTTAACTTTTTAATGAGGAACTCAAACTCAGTCTCCTTCCTCTGTTTAGGAATTGCTTGATAGACAAAAGGATGTTATTGATGTAAGTACATTGTGCAGAATTTTCATAGCATTTGTCTCATAATCAAAAAAATACTTGTTTTTTTTAAAAAAGAAATCACAGATTAAGTGGATTGAAGTACACTTGCCAACTTAATGCACTCTGCCTATCATTCTATCTACTTATACCCACCTATCTCCTATTCTTTAGTAACATTTATATAGTGCTTATTTTCTACCAGATGCTAGTCTGTGCCTTTTGCAATTATTAGTTTATTTCATTATCCCAATATTTTAAGAAATACATGAGATAAATACTATTATTGCTTTCATTTTACAAATGAAGAAACTGAGACATAAAAACATTTAAGGAACTTGCCCAAGGTAACACAGGTAGAAAGTGGTGGAGCTGAGTTTTGAACCCAGGCAAATCAGTTCCAGAACTCATGGTTTTCACCACCATACTTTGTTTGTTGACTCTTATATTTCTTTGAAAAATTGTCACGGTATTTCACTGGATTTCACAGTGTCTTCTGGGATCTCCTGTAGGATGGACCGTAAGACCTCTTAAAGGAATTCATAATGTCAGCACTTTTTCTAATAATACCAAAATGTTTGCCTTATTGACCCTCAGCTTCACATGATTATACAGTGTTTTCCAGAGACTGCATATGTGCTATCACAACAGATTGAATGCAGAAACGAATATGAGAACCCATCTGTCTTCTGTCAAGACAGACATTAAACAGAAATTGTAACAAACTGTCTCTCAGACCACAGTGCAATCAAACTAGAACTCAGGATTAAGAAACTCACTCAAAACTGCTCAACTACATGGAAACTGAACAACCTGCTCCTGAGTGACTACTGGGTAAATAATGAAATGAAGGCAGAAATAAAGATGTTCTTTGAAACCAACGAGAACAAAGACACAACATACCAGAATCTCTGGGACACATTCAAAGCAGTGTGTAGAGGGAAATTTATAGCACTAAATGCCCACAAGAGAAAGCAGGAAAGATCTAAAATTGACACCCTAACATCACAATTAAAAGAACTAGAAAAGCAAGAGCAAACACATTCAAAAGCTAGCAGAGGCAAGAAATAACTAAGATCAGAGCAGAACTGAAGGAAATAGAGACACAAAAAACCCTTCAAAAAATCAATGAATCCAGGAGCTGGTTTTTTGAAAAGATCAACAAAATTGATAGACCGCTAGCAAGACTAATAAAGAAGAAAAGAGAGAAGAATCAAATAGATGCAATAAAAAATGATAAAGGGGATATCACCACCGATCCCACAGAAATACAAACTACCATCAGAGAATACTATAAACACCTCTACGCAAATAAACTAGAAAATCTAGAAGAAATGGATAAATTCCTCGACACATACATCCTCCCAAGACTAAACCAGGAAGAAGTTGAATCTCTGAATAGACCAATAACAGGCTCTGAAATTGAGGCAATAATCAATAGCTTACCAACCAAAAAGAGTCCAGGACCAGATGGATTCACAGCCGAATTCTACCAGAGGTACAAAGAGGAGCTGGTACCATTCCTTCTGAAACTATTCCAATCAACAGAAAAAGAGAGAATCCTCCCTAACTCATTTTATGAGGCCAGCATCATCCTGATACCAAAGCCTGGCAGAGACACAACCAAAAAAGAGAATTTTAGACCAATATCCTTGATGAACATCAATGCAAAAATCCTCAATAAAATACTGGCAAACCGAATCCAGCAGCACATCAAAAAGCTTACCCACCATGATCAAGTGGGCTTCATCCCTGGGTTGCAAGACTGGTTCAACATACGCAAATCAATAAATGTAATCCAACATATAAACAGAACCAAAGACAAAAACCACATGAATATCTCAATAGATGCAGAAAAGGCCTTTGACAAAATTCAACAACCCTTCATGCTAAAAACTCTCAATAAATTAGGTATTGATGGGATGTATCTCAAAATAATAAGAGCTATCTACGACAAACCCACAGCCAATATCATACTGAATGGGCAAAAACTGGAAGCATTCCCTTTGAAAACGGGCACAAGACAGGGATGCCCTCTCTCACCACTCCTATTCAACATAGTGCTGGAAGTTCTGGCCAGGGCAATCAGGCAGGAGAAGGAAATAAAGGGTATTCAATTAGGAAAAGAGGAAGTCAAACTGTCCCTGTTTGCAGATGACATGATTGTATATCTAGAAAACCCCATCGTCTCAGCCCAAAATCTCCTCAAGCTGATAAGCAACTTCAGCAAAGTCTCAGGATGCAAAATCAATGTACAAAAATCACAAGCATTCTTATACACCAGTAACAGACAAACAGAGAGCCAAATCATGAGTGAACTCCCATTCACAATTGCTTCAAAGTGAATAAAATACTTAGGAATCCAACTTACAAGGGATGTGAAGGACCTCTTCAAGGAGAACTACAAACCACTGCTTAATGAAATAAAAGAAGATACAAACAAATGGAAGAACATTCCATGCTCATGGGTAGGAAGAATCAATATTGTGAAAATGGCCATACTGCCCAAGGTAATTTATAGATTCAGTGCCATCCCCATCAAGCTACCAATGACTTTCTCCACAGAATTGGAAAAAACTACTTTCTTATTTATTTATTTATTTATTTTTACTATTATACTTTAGGTTTTAGGGTACATGTGCACAATGTGCAGGTTTGTTACATATGTATCCATGTGCCATGTTGTTTTGCTGCACCCATTAACTCGTCATGAAAAAACTACTTTAAAGTTCATATGGAACCAAAAAAGAGCCTGCATTGCCAAGTCAATCCTAAGCCAAAAGAACAAAGCTGGAGGCATCATGCTACCTGACTTCAAACTATACTACAAGCCTACAGTAACCAAAACAGCATGATACTGGTACCAAAACAGAGATATAGACCAATGAAACAGAACAGAGCCCTCAGAAATAATGCTGCATATCTACAACTATCTGATCTTTGACAAACCTGACAAAAAACAAGCAATGGGGAAAGGATTCCCTATTTAATAAATGGTGCTGGGAAAACTGGCTAGCCATATGTAGAAAGCTGAAACTGGATCCCTTCCTTACACCTTATACAAAAATTAATTCAAGATGGATTAAAACCATAAAACCCCTAGAAGAAAACCTAGGCAATACCATTCAGGACATAGGCATGGGCAAGGACTTCATGTCTAAAACACCAAAAGCAATGGCAACAAAAGCCAAAATTGACAAATGGGATCTAATTAAACTAAAGAGCTTCTGCACAGCAAAAGAAACTACCATCAGAGTGAACAGGCAACCTACAGAATGGGAGAAAATTTTTGCAGCCTACTCATCTAACAAAGGGCTAATATCCAGAATCTACAATGAACTCAAACAAATTTACAAGAAAAAAAAACCCCATCAAAAAGTGGGCAAAGGATATGAACAGACACTTCTCAAAAGAAGACATTTATGCAGCCAAAAAACATGAAAAAATGCTCATCGTCACTGGCCATCAGAGAAATGCAAATCAAAACCACAATGAGATACCATCTCACACCAGTTAGAATGGCCATCATTAAAAAGTCAGGAAACAACAGGTGCTGGAGAGGATGTGGAGAAATAGGAACACTTTGACACTGTTGGTGGGACTGTAAACTAGTTCAACCATTGTGGAAGTCAGTGTGGCGATTCCTCAGGGATCTAGAACTAGAAATACCATTTGACCCAGCCATCCCATTACTGGGTATATACCCAAAGGATTATAAATCATGCTGCTATAAAGACACATGCACACGTATGTTTATAGCGGCACTATTCACAATAGCAGAGACTTGGAACCAACCTAAATGTCCAGCGATAGACTGGATTAAGAAAATGTGGCACATATACACCACGGAATATGCAGCCATAAAAAATGATAAGTTCATGTCCTTTGTAGGGACATGGATGAAGCTGGAAACCATAATTCTCAGCAAACTATCACAAGGACAAAAAACCAAACACCGCATGTTCTCACTCATAGGTGTGAATTGAACAATGAGAACACATGGACACAGGAAGGGGAACATCACACACCAGGGACTGTTGTGGGGTGGGGGGAAGGGGGCGGGATAGCATTAGGAGATATACCTAATGCTAAATGACGAGTTAATGGGTACAGTACACCAACATGGCACATGTATACATATGTAACAAACCTGCACGTTGTGCACGTGTACCCTAAAACTTAAAGTATAATAATAATTAAATTAAAAAAAAAGGAAAAAGGAAAAAAAAAAGACAGACATTAAAAAGATTTGCAGAAATATAAAACAATATTCTCTTCTCATTATTTTTGTTTTAAAAGATGCAGTTTTAAAAAATAAAATTGTGTTAACCTGTAATAGGTTTATTTTTTATTATTTTTTAAAAGATGAATAAGTATTTAGGTGATTTCTATATATTTTCTAATATACATATTTATTTTATTGTTCAATATAGTAACATTATCAGTTTTAATTTCAAATACTGTAAAATTTTTGTTAGCTTATAATATGATATAATATGGTAATATGATAATATATTCCCATAAATAAAATTCTTTGAGGTCCTTAATTTATAAGAATGTTAAACCTGTTAGGCTGGAGTTCAGTGCCACGATCACAGCTCACTGCAGCCTCAAACTCCTGGGCTCAAGTGATCCTCCCACCTGAGTCTCTTGAGTAGCTAAGACTACAGGCTTGCATTAGTATGTATGCCTAGCTAATTTATTTTTATTTTTTGTAGAGATGGGTCATGATATGTTGCACAGGCTGTTCATGAACTTATTTTTAAAGGATATTTTACAATAATTTATGATAATATGCTTAAAGATATACTATTCTTTCATTTTTTTTCTTCTAGGTTTGTTTTCTGCCCTAGACAGTCATTCAAATTTGGGTGTCATTTCTTATGGTGTTTCCATGACGACTTTGGAAGACGTATTTTTAAAGCTAGAAGTTGAAGCAGAAATTGACCAAGCAGGTAAAAACAGAACTAACAAAACATTTCAGGCAATGAATCAGACAGATGGTGAATAAGACAAAAATTATATAAATGTGAATTTTATTTTTTTTTGGAAGAAAGGGTAGAAATAAACAAGTAAATAAGTAATGAGATACTTAGTGATAGGAGTTATGCAAGAAATAATGGGGTGGTCTTAGAAGGCAGCGAACTTAGATTATATCATCAGGAAGGACTTTGTTGAGATGATACTTGACCTGAGGCCTGTATAACAAGAAAAATCAAGTAGGTGAAGATTTTATGGCAGAAATTTTCAGATAAAGAACTGCAACTGCAAAGGTATTAACTGAGGAATGAGTTGGATGTCTTTGAGGGATAAAAAAAGGCTACCATGGCCGGAGCCATGGTGAAGATATTACACAGCAAAGTCAGGAGGATACTCAAAGGGATAGATCATGTTTTGCCTTTGAACATCTGGAAAACAATTTCATTTGTTTTCTTATTGTAATGTGAAGCTATCAGAGAGTTTTAAAGCAAATAGGTACCATGATCTGATTTGAATTTTTAAAAAACACGTTCTGGTTGTTGCATGATGAGGGTATTATAAAGGAAGTGTGGAAGTAGGAAGACCAGTTAGGAAACTGTTATAGTTAATACTATCTTGAACTAAGGTGTCAGTGAAAATAGGGAGGCTGGGTGCAATGGCTTATGCCTATAATCCCAGCACTTTGGGAGGCCAAGGCAGGGAGATCGCTTGAGCCCAGGAGTTCCAGACCAGCCTTGGCAACATGGCAAAACCTTGTCACTACAAAAAAACACAAAAATTAGCCAGGTATGGTAGGGTGTGCCCGTAGTCCCAACTACTCTAGAGGCTGAGGTGGGAGAATCACCTGAGCCCAGGAGGTCAAGGCTGCAGTGAGCCATGATTGCACCACCGCACTCCAGCCTGGGCATCAGAAAGAGACCCTGTTTCCAAAAAAAAAAAAAAAAAAAGAATAGGGAAAGAACAGATATTTGGGTTATACTGGTGGTAGTGGTGATGAGTTGCTGATAGATTGAGTGTTAGAGGCTCAGGAGAGGGTGGAATGAAGAATAATTCTTAAGCTTTTGGCTTGATAACTGGGAATGAGATTGCCATTTCCTGAAAATAGGGGAAGAATAGGTTTGTGGATCCTTTTTTTTTTTTTTTTTGAGACAGAGCCTTGCTCTGTCATCCAGGCTGGAGTGCAGTGGCGCGATCCCAGCTCACTGCAACCTCCACCTCCCAAATCCAAGTGATTCTCCTGCCTCAGCCTCCCAAGTAGCTGGGATTACAGGCACCGACCACCATGCCCAGCTAATTGTTGTATTTTTTTAGTAGAGACAGGGTTTTGCCAAGTTGACCAGGCCAGTCTTGAACTGACCTCAGGTGATCCGCCCGCCTTGGCCTCCCAAAGTGCTAGGATTACAGGTGTAAGCCACTGTGCCCGGCCCAGGCATGAATTTTGAGTATATTGTTTGAGATGCATCTGGAGCTAAATGAAGATGTTAGGGCTGAAGATATAGATTTGGAAGTTACTCACAGGTAGATGGTGCTGTGGAATTCGATGAAATCTCTTAGCTGGCTAGGGAGTATAGATAAGAATTGAGGGGCAAGCCCCCTGGGTGAGCAGTGGAGAAGGAGCCAAAAGGGCTGACCGTGAATGAGCAATTATTACTCTACTTTTTCATGAAAGAGTGGAAATGGAAAAACCTAGAAAAATGGTGTTTAGGAAACAGGAAGTGGTCAGTTATTTGTCAATTGCTGTGAAGAATAAGATGAAGACAAAAAAGGTAGTTTTGGTAACATAGAGGACGGTGAGGGATTTGGTAGAGTGTAAGAGTGGTGATCTTGACAGATCAATTTCATGATGCAATAAGGAGCAAGGTGGATCTATTTAGTTTACGGTAAGAACATGAGTTGAGGAAACTTTCTTATGATCGAAGGTTAGCAAAATGTTTGTAGTGGCAGGTGAGGTCAGCAAAGGAAACCAGGATGTTAGTTCACAGTTGTTAAAAGAGTTGAGATGCTGCAAATACACATTTTGCATGAATGCCGAGTGGGTGATGATTAAAATCATTGTGATACCAAAGTCAAGAATCAAGCTGAATATATTATCATGAAGTAAACTTGCATTATATTATGCTAAAATAAATCTGGAACTTAAAAAAAAATTACTAGAATTTAATTATTCATGGTTTGGTAGTCAAATTTTAAAAGATTTGTGTGGGAACAATAATTTGTCAGCATCGCTAACTGTAAAGTTGCTCCTGTAGTCCTACGTTTATGATACCAGATGCTCACTTTCGAATGCAGTGAGGAGAAGCCACATATTTTTGAGTTCTTAATTTTTCTTTTGTTATTATGTCTGGATCAAAGAAGATTTATCTGAAAATTATGTATGTGATTTTGTAGTTTCTCCTTCTTTTGAAATTTTTAAATGAAGTGGGCATTCTGCTTTTAGTTCACCCTCTCAAATTGTGGAAGAATCCACAATAAAACTTTTATATTGAAAGTGTGTGGCCTTAATGGAATTAAATAACTAAAAAAAGAAGTAAGTCTCCCAAATTTGTTTTAATACCATAAGTACTAGTATACTGAACCACTACATAAAATTAATATTATATAATATTGTTTCTTTTTATATTATTATCTAAATTAAAAAATACATGTATTGGCCCAAAAGTTATAATGTTCTTCCTAAAGTTATCTAACTAGTACATTCTCTTTAATATTTGCATTAACTGTCAATATTTTTCTGCATCGAAAGTTCTGAATGTCTGTTTTTGAGTTTAAAATAAACCTCAATTGTGTAGTATTTTATTCTTGCCATTAAATAAATATATGTTTATGGTTTAATTGGTAGAATTTTAACATAAAGTACATAAATAAATTTTTATTCCAAATACATTTGGAATGTTTAACTAATTTAAATGAATATTAAATATTAAAATGAAATCTGAATGACATACCTTATTCACACTACTGAATTTGTTATACCTTTTAAATGTTGTGGTAATGATCTGTATGATCACACTGTCATTGATCATGTACAACCTCAGTAATCTCAGGAAATTATATTGAAGTAGGCATTTGGCTGTTAAACCTTCCAAAGACTAAAGATGAAGTTGAAGGGCAGAATTTGGCTGAAAACTGAGCCTGAGGCTAAATTTTAATTGAGAAGTAATGTAAAGCCAGGAGAGGACTCTCAAACATGGAGATAAGAGAGAAGTCTCGTGTATGATAAGGACATGATGCTAGGTTGTAGTCAGAGAGGAAAAGTTCACATAAAAGTTGGATATTATACAGATACAGAGATAATAAGATCTTAAATATGGACACGCATGCAGTTTGATTTTGAACTAGTGGAATTATACCATGTGTCTCCTTCACATCTGTCCTCTTTCACTCAAAATTACATTTGTGAAGTTCAACCATGTTGTTATGGGTACAGTAGTTTGTTCATTTTCATTGGTTTACATTATTCTGTTATATTCATATGTCACAAGTATTCATTCATTCATCTGTCAATAGGCATTTGCGGTCTTTCCAGGGTGTGGGTATTCTACTAAGGGCTCTACTAAGAATGTTCTTGTACATGTGTTTTGGTGAAACCTATATTTATATCTCTGTTGGGTTTATACCTGTTGGGGATCTCTTGGGTCACAGGATATACATATGTTCAGCTTTAATAGATACTGCCAGAATATACAAGAGTTCCATTTGTTCCACGTAACTGCCAGACCTATGCTTCTTTAAATTTTCCTGCTTCAGAAAGAGTGTATCTTTTTAAATGAATATACTGAAATGTTTGTTATGTTTTGGCAAATAGATTATAGTGTATTTACTCAGCAGCCACTGGAGGAAGAAATGGATTCAAAATCTTTTGATGAAATGGAACAGAGCTTACTTATTCTTTCTGAAACCAAGGCTTCTCTAGTGAGCACCATGAGCCTTTGGAAACAACAAGTGTATACAATAGCAAAGTTTCATTTCTTTACCTTGAAACGTGAAAGTAAATCAGTGAGATCAGTGTAAGTATAATTATCACCCTTATACCTGATGGATTGCTTTTTAAGGATACACATTGGTTTTACCATCTTAATTTTTAAAATGTTAACATATGTAAATAATTTATATAGTTTTGAAAGATTACCACTGTAATTTCACAATATTAGAGAAAAAAATTACAATAATTTCATCAAATACCCTGTCTTACACTTTTTAAACTAGCATTTATTGTCTCATCTATAAAGTGAGGAAATAACAAATATTCCCTAATTGTATAATTTTTGAATTACTGTCATTGTATCTTTTTCTTTCTTTCACCTGGGAGCACAGATTCAAGTTTCCTTCGATATATTAATACACTACCCTTTGTATCTTAAATTTTGTTTTGCGTTTCTATTTTTTCACTATTTTTTGCATCTATTAGTTTTTATAACTACTTTTTGTAAATAGCAGGAAAAATGAGTTTTACCTCTATTTATCCTATGAGGAAACTGAAAAATAAAGAAGGCTACATAGCTAGTAGTTCTTGGATCAAAATGACATCTTCTCAAGTTAGCTTTAGCCTTTCTCAGTTAGGTTCTCCTAGGGTACTAGGAACTGAATAATTTGGAAATAACATTAACCACTTTCATAAACCACACTCCTATCCTGTTAAGTCCAAAATGGCGGTAGTAATAAGGCTTAATCATTAAGAATAAGAATATTGTTATATGTTTGGAATATGCTAAATTTATATGCTCTTCTTTGACCAAATTCAGTGTCAAACAAATGTCAATCATGAATCTGATTTATTCCTGGGTCAGCATTACCAAAAGAAAAATGTTTATTTAAATCAGCATGTTTCAATGTATTTTATTTTATTTTTTATACTTTGAGTTCTGGGATATATGTGCAGAACTTGCAGGTTTGTTACATAGGTATACGTGTGCCATGGTGGTTTGCTACACTCATCAACCTATCATCTACATTAGGTATTTATCCTAATGCTATCCCTCCCCTAATCCCCACCCCCCAACAGGCTCTGGTGTGTGATGTTCCCCTCCTTGTGTCCATGTGTTCTTGTTGTTCAGCTCCCACTTATGAGTGAGAACATGTAGTGTTTGGTTTTCTGTTCCTGTGTTAGTTTGCTGAGAATGATGGTTTCCAGCTTCATCCATGTCCCTTCAAAGGACATGAACTCATCCTTTTTTATGGCTGCATAGTATTCCACGGTGTATATGTGCCACATTTTCTAAACACCACTCTCATAAAATACACTCAGAAAAATAATTAAAATACCAGCTGGGCTCGGTGGCTCACGCTTGTAATCCCAGCACTTTGGGAGGCCAAGGCAGGTGGATCACAAGGTCAGGAGATCAAGACCATCCTGGCCAACATGGTGAAACTCTGTCTCTACCAAAAATATAAAAAAATTAGCTGGGTGTGGTGGTATGCACCTGTAGTCCCAGCTACTCAGGAGGCTGAGGCAGGAGAATTGCTTGAACTCGGGAGGCGGAGGTTGCAGTGAGCCGAGATTGTGCCACTGCACTCCAGCCTGGCAACAGAGCGAGACTCTGTCCCCCCGCCCCCCCAAAAATTAAAATACCATAGTCAGCTTTGACTGCCATGACAAAATACCATTTACTGTGTGACTTAAACAGAATATTATTTTCTCACAATTCTGATGGCTGCAGGTCTGAGATCAGAGTGCCAGCATGGTAAGGGCTGTCTTCCTGGCTTGCAGAAGGCCACCATCTCCCTGTGTGCTCATATGACCTCTTCGTGTACAGTGGCATGCACCCTCTGGTGTCTCTTTTTATAAATGTACTAATCCCATCATAGGGACCCCACCCTCTGGATGCCATCTGATGCAGATTACCTTTACGAAGTCCCATTTCCAAACACCATCATATGGGAGTTAGGGCTTCAACATACAAATTTGGGGAGGCACAAACATTCAATCCATAACAAAATGTGTTCCATGGTCAAATACATTTAGAAAATATTACTCTTATATTCCCTATATTAAAGAGTTATTCATTAGCATAGAAAAACACATGAGGTATTCTATGGTAAAGAAATTCCTTCAACTTTGTTTTAACCTCATGTTTCCAAGTGTTATTTAATCGTGAATATTTTTTAACCTAAATCACTTCTTAACTTATTATGGAACTGGATCAATGCCATATGCTTTTGAAATCTTAGATATAACAATTTAAGAATTTTTTTAAAAAATTATGGGATATGTGAAATTTATAAATTGCTAAAGTTTGGTGATCTAAGCTCTCCAATCACTTGTTAGGACACTTATTACATGTGATAATAGAGATATTTTATCAAATAAGTAGCTGCCCTCCAGATAAAAGGGCATTGTAGTATACTTTGCTTTGCCTCCTGAGAGCAGCAATGGCAATTAATATGATAAAATTGTGATTAGGGTGATTTCAAAGATATCAGCCATTCAGAGTTTAATTGTATTTTTATTTGCTTCTCTATATCTAAAATATTTTTGTTGTTATGTGAAAAGTAAATGGGGCCGGGTGCGGTGGCTCACACCTGAAATCCCAGCACTTTGGAAGGCTGCAGCAGGTGGATCACTTGAGGCCAGGAGTTTGAGACCAGTCTGGCCAACATGGCAAAACCCTGTCTCTACTAAAGTACAAAAATTAGCTGGGTACAGTGGCACATGCCAGTTGTCCCACCTACTCGGAAGGCTGAGGCATGACAATCGTTTGAACCTGGGAGGGCATGACAATCGTTTGAACCTGGGAGGCAGAGGTTGCAGTGAGCCGAGATCACACCACTGTACTCCAGCCTGGGTGACAGAGCAAGACTCCATCTCAAAAAAAAAAAAAAAAAAAAAAAAAAAAAGTAAATGGTTAAGATAGAAACAGGACAAGAATTAATTCCTTCAGGAGTAGAGACAAATATTTGAGACATAATGTCTTGTGCTTTAACAGTTATAACTACGTGTTTACTTACTCTTATGAAAATTTAAGGGCGTCACTGATCTAAAATGTACTTTTATAACTTCTAATTTTGTCATACAGTATTGGCTTTCTTTCCAGTACTGTCATAAGATCATTTTGGGGAATACAATTTCTAATTTTTTTTTTTCCAGTTTTTTTCTTTGTTTTTTTCAGTGATTATCTTTTAACTGTCTAGAGTTTAAATCTATACCAGTGTAGGCTGGGCGGAGTGGCTCACACCTGTAATCCCAGCACTTTGGGAGGCCGAGGCAGGCAAGCTCCTTGTTTGAGCTCAGGAGTTTGAGACCAGTCTTGGCAACATGGCGAAACTCCATCTCTACAAAAAATAACAAAAATTAGTTGTGTATGGTGGCGTGTGCCTGTAGTCCCAGCTATTTGGGAGGCTGAGGAGAGAAGATTGCTTGAGCCGGGGAGGTGGAGGTTACAGTGAGCTGAGATCACGCCATTACACTCCAGCCTGGGTGACAGAATCAGACCCTGTATCAAATAAAAACAAACAAAAAAAAGTCCATATCAAGGTGAAGGGAGAGTTTTAATTGATTTTCGTATTAATGTATGTTTGTACCCTGAGCTGTGTTTTTTTTTTTTTCTTTTCAGGTTGCTTCTGCTTTTAATTTTTTTCACAGTTCAGATTTTTATGTTTTTGGTGCATCACTCTTTTAAAAATGCTGTGGTTCCCATCAAACTTGTTCCAGACTTATATTTTCTAAAACCTGGAGACAAACCTCATAAATACAAAACAAGTCTGCTGCTTCAAAATTCTACTGGTGAGAGTGTGTGAAGTTCTGTGAATGAGTGTTGGCATGGAGTGTGGGGTTGAGGGGTGGATAAAGGTCTGGATTTTAGAAATATATTTAAGGTAAAGGCATGGTCTGTGTGCATGAAATCTAAATTATAGTTCAATACGTATCTTACTGCTGCTGAAGAATGTATTACGGTAAATTTTGGTTTACAAATAAATGACAGTTTTGGCCAGGTGTGATGGCTCACACCTGTAATCCCAGCACTTTGGGAGGCCAAGGTGGGTGGATCACCTGAGGTCAGGAGATCGAGACCATCCTGGCTAACACGGTGAAACCCCGTCTCTACTAAAAATATAAAAATTAGCCAGGCATGGTGGCACGCACCTGTAGTCCCAGCTACTCGGGAGGCTGAGGCAGGAGAATCGCCTGAACCCGGGAGGCGGAGGTTGCAGTGAGCCAAGATTGCACCACTGCATTCCAGTCTGGGCAACAGAGGGAGACTCTGCCTCTAAATAAATAAATAAATAAATAAATAGTTTTTAAAAAATACTCTATACTTTGTATAATAGTAGAATTTCCTTTTTTAATAATAACGTTATTCTTACCAGCATGTTTTATGCTGGTAAGCCCATGATGAGCAAAATATACTTCAAAAGTTGAAAAACCCTCTTTACAAAAAGTTGTAGTACATAATATTTATACAGGTATGTGTCTGCGTAGAAGTGTTTAATTCTTCAAGGACAGTCTGAAGAATTAGTCAAAACTAAGAAAAATAAGACTTAAATATCTCTAATTGAATATATTAGATTTGTAATGGATATTTTTGGCTTTGCTATTAGTATTCTTACCATGTAGTTGTCAAATATGAAAAAAATTTAAACATACAGACTTGAGCAAAGCTCAAAACAAAAAACTGACATAGTGTTGTGATTTTCACAATATTAAAAGCTAATACAAACTTCATTCATATGTGATCAGTTGTTCCTATAACATCTCCTATTCTATAACAAACTCTTTGGGGTTTAACCTTTCTAACACTTCACCTACATTCTAGTATCATTCCTTTTGATTCACTAACTAATTCAAAAAAGACTTTGCCCAGTATTAAAATAATAAGCATGGCTAGGAATGATTATAAATTACATTAAAATCATCACTGTTAAAATCTGGTGCTTGTTATATTACATAACCTTCATTCTTTCCGGTAAAGATGCATTTATTGATGGATAAACGAGTGAGAACATGGAAAATTACTTGGAACATGGAAAACTAATGGAAAATTACTTGAATGGAAAATGTTAGGTTTTGCAATTTTTTTCTTTCATTAGGAAATTTCATTATGAATTCTCATTTTGGTTTTAAAATACATTTTATATTGCTAATATATAATCCTTACACTGTGATAATCTTGACTTTTTTATATGTGTCCAGGGAATTGTACATGTATCTCAAATATTTCTTTTTTTTTAAAGGACCTTGGCTTCAAATCAAATCTTTTTGCTTTGAGTTAATTCTCATCAATCTGCAGAAATTCTAGTATTTTCAGTTTGTCTCTTTATTTTTTATTATTCTTAGAGTTGCATGCTTATGCATGCCATATTTTCCTAAGCTTTGTATGTGTTCCAAAATAAAACCACTTTTTTTTTTAACCACTGGCCTCTGTGTGTATATATATTGGGTGGTCTCTTACCCACCTTGCAGAGCTTTTTGCATCTCTTGTGCTGTGGCTCCTTCACTTACAATGTGTCTCCCTTCTCAGGGTATATAGCTGTTCTTGCAAGTTAGAGATAAGAGATCAGTTAAGGTACTAGGTTGGGAGTAAAGTAGTGTCACCATTCTCTATGACACTGAGATTTAGTGCTGTGTCTGATCCACCCTGCCATACTATTCAGTTACTAGTAATGTTTTGCTTTGTTTGATTTAAATTTCTCTCAAAGTCACATTTGTCCTTCCCTGAATCCTGATTTTTGTTATGATGGAGGGGAAACCACATCTGTTCGGCAGACATGTTGGTATAGATTTAAATCCTGACAGGATTTAAAATCTTACTCTTGGCTCCAGGTACTTTAGAGAATGTAGATAGTGACGTGATTATGTGTTTGAATATATTAAGGTAGTTAAGGCAATTGACATGTCTGCCCAGAGTCTACAAAAAATCCTCTAGGGAGTGATGTTACCACACCTATACCTTTCTGAGCTTAGCAGGTTATCTTGTTACCTAAAATTGTCAGGTAGACTTTTATTCTTATTATTTAACCAAATTTCATGTACTATAGGTTAGCTTTTCAATGTTAATAATAGTTGTAGCAGCAGCAGCGGTGGCAGCAGCAGCAGCAGCAGCAACTAAAATATGCACAGTTACTATGTGTCGGGTTCTAAACTCTGTGTATATATTCAGTCATTTAATTATCTTGATCACTCTACCTATAAGGCAGATATACTTATTTTACCCACTTTACAAAAGAGGAAACAAGGTCCAGAGCATCTAGGTAACTTGCTTGAAGGATGAATAGTTTAATGTTACAACTCAACTTTAAAACCAGGCTGACTGGCTTCAGAGCCAATGTACTTACTTGTGTATTCGCTAATGAAAATAAAATGTTTCTCTGAAAATAGAATTATCTTCCCAATGTTACTAAAAGCCTCGTTTAAACTCATTCTTTATTATTTGCTTGTTTTCTAACACCAGACTCAGATATCAGTGATCTTATTAGCTTTTTCACAAGCCAGAACATAATGGTGACAATGATTAATGACAGTGACTATGTATCTGTGGCTCCCCATAGTGCGGCTTTAAATGTGATGCATTCAGAAAAGGTAAGATGAATGCAGTGAATGAATATCCATTTGGGAGTTATGTAAGATTAAAACATTTCTTCTAAAATTAATTGTTGATTTGACCTTATGAGTTAGAAATTAGATTTTACTTTTGGAAATAACTAGCTGTCTTTATTTATGATATATTTCATTCCCTCACAGATGACCAATATATAAAGTTATAGAAATTTAGTTTTTTAAAAAAGTTATATGGTTGTTTAAAATATTAAAATATCTGTACATTCCAAACCAGATTGTCTTTATCTATCATTGAGTATTATTTCTGTGAGTTGTTGAAGCAGTTTCTCAGTATGAGAATTAGCTTTGTTGGTGAGAAAAGCTTGGTACATAGTAATAATATATCTGCTTATGTACAGTATGTAATAAATGTCTTTTTTTAATTGTAGGACTATGTTTTTGCAGCTGTTTTCAACAGTACTATGGTTTATTCTTTACCTATATTAGTGAATATCATTAGTAACTACTATCTTTATCATTTAAATGTGACTGAAACCATCCAGATCTGGAGTACCCCATTCTTTCAAGTAAGCCAATGTATATACAGATAAATTTCCATATGCATGTCATATATATAATAACCATTAAAAACCAAGCAAAAATAACAAAATATGTAGAAATTTATCTTGTGAGATCTCTTAGACTTCTTAAAACTCAAGTGAGAAATGGTTTACATTAAGGTTTAGGATTCCCCGGTATGTTTCAGGGTAAAGGAGATTCTGTTTTGGTATTGATATTTGTATAAGGAATAAATGTGTTCTATATTGATCATAGAATAAAATATAAGATAATTTTTAAATGAATATTTTTTACCTGAAATCCAGATATTGGGGTGTTGAAAAAAACTTGAGAAGTCATCCAGGCAACCATTTTTCCTCTAGATAGAACTGTTGGATTGTACATATCAGAATTAAGATTACAGAAAAGTATTCAGCATTTTTTCTCTTACTCCTTTTGCTTTTCATATGCTAAAAAATAAATGGACAAATATCTGTAACAATATTTTCTATTTTCTCTTTTCATACTTTTAAAAACAGCTTCATTGAAATATAATGCCCAATGAACCTGACCATTATTTAAAATATACACCTCAGTGTCTTTTATTATGCTCACAGAGTTGTGCAGTCATCACTACAGTCAGTTTTAAATATACCATCATCCCCCTCCAAAAAAAATAACCTTATACTCATTAGTAGTCACTCATTTCCTCTCATACCCACTCCCAACCCTAGTCAACCACTAATGTACTTTCTGTATCTATGGATTTCCTTATTTTAGACATTTTATATAAATGGAATCATACAGTATGTAGTCTTTTTTGTCTGCTTTCTTGTACTTAGCATACTGCTTTGAAGATTCATCCATGTTGTAACACGTATCAGTGCTTCATTTATTTTTACTACCAAATCATATTTCATTGTGTGGAATGTATGGAATGTTTATGGGAAATACCACATTCTATTTATCCATTCATCAGTTGATGGCATTTGGGTTATTTCCACCTTTTGGCTATTATGAGTAATGCTATGAATATTTGAGTACAAGATTTTGTAAGAGCATGTGTTTTTATTTCTCTTGGATGTATAGCTAGGAGTGGAATTGCTAGATCATCTAGTAACTCTATGTTTAACACTTGAAGAACTGCCAACTGCTTTCCAAAATGGTTGCATCGTTTTCCATTTCCAGCAGCAGTGTCTGTGGAGAAGTATCTCATATTATGAAATATTTCAAACCTACAGAAAACGAACCACCTACTATCCAAATATTTCAAATGTTAATATTACATAATATTTGTTTTTAAAAAAACTTTAAAGACACAGGTGAAAACTCATGTTACCCCTCTCCAATCTTGTTTCCTTCTCCTCCGTAGAAGTAACCACAATTCACAATTTATAATTCTCATACATTTTTTTTTGATGTTACTACATATGTCTGTATCCATAACTATTACACAAGATTTTACAATTTACAATTTTCATCAACACTGACATATAATCATACTATATTTTGAAAGAAATACATGGGAGTTTTTAAAGCTAACTATTCATCTATATAGTCATATTAATATTTCAAATTTGTTTCTTCCTTCATTAGATTCTGTATGATTGGATCCAACTGTAGTCTCATTCATTTCCACTTCTGGCACTACTAGTCTACGTATTTGTGGGTTCTTTCTGGGCCTCCAGTGTCATATTACCAGAGTTTCAGACAAATTCTGCAATGTCATATGACCTGAACTTTGGAATTGACTTTATTGCTAAATAGGAAAAGGCTAGGTTTCAACAAGACAGTGATGTACTCTGTCTCTATGTCATCCCATGGAGGGGTGTGCCAGTGCGAGGGTATCTGCTAGGCACTGTGGATTCTATTCCAGTGCAAAGTACCTGCTCTGTCCCACGGGTCCATATTCTTATAGAACAAGGGGAGGAAACTGACCTTGGTGAGGGTGGATGATAATATAGTATCCTTGGACCTGGGTAATCTGCATTTGAAGTGCTAGCTGTTTATTGATTGTCCAGGAAAGTTAGCTGACTGCACCTGGATCCCTGGGGAAGCTAACGACATTGGGGCCTGTGGGAGTTAAGTCCTCTTCTGCTTGAGAGAAGAAATTCTAGTTCCATAGGAAGCTGAGCTTGGATATAGCTTTTCCCAATTAAAAAGACAATAAAGAGCAACAAATATCATTCTTAGATATGTATTATTATTGCATAGGACCACTATGGTGGACATACTAACTGCTTTTCAAATACATCATTCATTTTTATTAAATTGCAAAGCTTAATTTATATGCCTGATTATTGTGTGTTGTAGACAGGAAAATGAAAGTAAAATGATTTGCTTAGGATCAGATAGTTATTAGTAAGTGGTAGGGTTGGTAATATTGTCCACCACCACCTGTTAATACATCTGCCACTCATTCTTTCATGTAGACTATGCCTCGGTTAGATATTCTAATATGTTCTTTCTGAGGTTTTGATTTTTTTTGATATAAGATATATCCTAAGATATATCTTAAGATATAAAATGTTTCTCAGTTCCATTTGTTACTCTGTGGTTGTCTTTCAGGAAATTACCGACATAGTTTTTAAAATTGAGCTGTATTTTCAAGCAGCTTTGCTTGGAATCATTGTTACTGCAATGCCACCTTACTTTGCCATGGAAAATGCAGAGAATCATAAGGTAATGACTCAGTTAAAAATATATAATTTGCTAATAAGAAGTGTCATATAAAAATAACCTATTTGCATGATTGCAAGGCTTAGTATAATTGTTATTTTAGAAATAAGTAAATGGAATATAAATACATTTATTATGGTTTCTTGTAATAATGGTGAGAATTAATATTTATTACTTGAGACTTGCTACATGCTTTAAAAATTATATTCTCTAATTCTCACAACATTGTGAGGTAAGTTTTTTGCTACTGATTTCTTATAGATCGGGAAATCAAAGATGGGATTGTTCATATGACTTGCTCAGGTTGACTCAACTTGTTTAAATTGTGGATTTGGGAAGTGACTGTGATCTTTATGTTCTTAACTGGCACACTAACATGCCTGTCCCTTTTATCCTTTAACAGAGGTATTAAGTAGTCAAGGTGCTAAATTCTTATTAACGGGAAAAAAAATAGATGAAAGTGATTGTCATCATTAGGGCCTTGGAGAAATTGCTAAGTATGCAGAGGTTCTTTGGTATTCTTTCATTTTCTTTTTACGCCTTTCCCTTTTGTTTTCCTTCAGGCATATAGCAATCTTGTACAGTCTTTGGCTGTTCAAAGCCTCCCACTTTTTCACTCTGCTGAGATTATATCTTACTGCTCTAATAAAAATTCTGATCTTCTTCATGGATGATCTTAATTCAGTAAAAACACATTTGTCTAAATTAATTTACAGACTGTGATGAATAATGAACTCATTATTTTAATAAATTCTAAAAAAAATAAATTCTAGGCCAGGCGTGGTGGCCCACGCCTGTAATCCCAGCACTTTGGGAGGCCGAGGTGGGCAGATCACCTGAGGTTGGGAGTTCGAGACTAGCCTGACCAACATGGAGAAACCCTGTCTCTACTAAAAATACAAAAAAAAAAATTACCAGGCGTGGTGGCGCATGCCTGTAATCCCAGCTACTCAGGAGGGTGAGGCAGGAGAATCACTTGAACCCGAGAGGCAGAGGTTGCGGTGAGCTGAGATCATGCCATTGCACTCCAGCCTGGGCAACAAGAGCAAAAACTCCATCTCAAAAATAAATAAATAAATAAATAAAATAACATTCTAATAAAAATTTTATTATTAATTTGTTTAGTATAAAAGTACACATATCTCTATTTTTAAAATAATATTCAATTTTTGTTAAATATACTCATTGTAGTAATGTATAAATTACAGAAAAGTATAAGGAATATAGAAATCCATAACCCACTGCACAATAATAAAATTTACTGGACATTTCCATTTTTCTTGTTTCAACTGAAACATTTTTAATTAAACTTTTTATTTTGAGATAGTTGTATATTCATGTTTATTTGTTAGAAATGACAGAGAGATCCTGTGTACTCTTTACATTTTGTCCCAATAATAACATCTCGTAAAATTATAGTACAATGTAACAGGATATTGGCATTGATACAGTCAAGATACAGAACATTTCTGTTACCAAAAAGATTCCCACTTTTTGCCCTTTCCTAGCCTCTCTGACCTGTGGCAACCACTACTCTGTTCTCTATTTCTGTAATTTTGATAGTTCAAAAATGTAAAATGGCATCACAATAAGTTTTCTTTTGGGATTGGCTTTTTTCAAATAGCATTTTTTTTGAAATTCATCCAATTTGTATTTATCAATAATCCATTCCTTTTTATTGCTGAGTAATATTCCATGGTATGGATACATCACACTTTCTCTAACCATTTGCCTGTTGAAGAACATTTGGGTTGTTTTCCGTTTTTGGCTATTGTGAATAAAGTTGCTGTGGACATTTGCATACAGGTTTTGTGTAAACATCGTTTTCATTTCTCTGGGATAAATGCCCAAGAGTGCGATTGCTGAATCATACATATTAATTTTATAAGAAATTGCCAAATTATTTTCCAAGATGAGTGTTCCATTTTATATTATCCCTACCAGCAGTGTGTGAATGACAAAAGTTTGAATTATCCAAAATAATTGCATTTGCCTTGGCTTATATTTTTATTCTTGTATTAGAATTTACATGTGTCTCATGTTCTCATAATTCATTGAACAGAAAACTTGCCAATTTTGTTCATTTCTCCTCTTCTTAACTAATCTTTATATTTCATGCTTCCTTTATCTCTGTGGACAGCTATTTCATATAATACCTTTAGTTACTAGGAGTAGATATTTTTATAGATGACAAAAATCAACTAAATAAAATCGTTAGGTATTTGGATTTGTGAAATATTTTAGAAATTTCAAACTAAATGAGAACATGAGATAGGAAAACTATGATCATTTAAGTTTACCATTAACAAACTTGTGACGTAAATAGCACCTTAGATTTATATACTATACCAGTGTACATAAAAGACTTTGAACATTTCAAAAGCTTTCACTTAAGCTGAAAGCCTTATGTAAATCCAAAGGATACTTGGCAATTTATTAGTGTTTTTATTTATGAAAGGTTCATTTTTAAAACTGAGAATTCTTTTTCTGTGTAAACATATCTTCCCATCTGTTTCCACAGTATTTCAAAAGCAGTAATGTTTTGGCTACTTATTATTTGTATAGCTGTAACCGCAACCGCCATGACACCTGTTGCTTTATTTTAATCTCAGTTTCTTGGCAGCACTACTGTAGTCTGATTCTTAAAAATTTTGTTGAAATTGTTACATCTCAGAAATAGCCAAATTAAAGGCTAAATGGAATTTATATTTAGTGTGAGGGGGATTTTATTACCTATAAGCCTGGAATGTGACCTTTTTGGTTTTGCTGATGTAAAATTAAGAGATCTACAATAATTTATAATTTATTTGTGTGTTTCTAAAGTGTCTAAAATTATAATAAATTGTTTTTCATTTTTTTTAGATCAAAGCTTATACTCAACTTAAACTTTCAGGTCTTTTGCCATCTGCATATTGGATTGGACAAGCTGTTGTTGATATCCCCTTATTTTTTATCATTCTTATTTTGATGCTAGGAAGCTTATTGGCGTTTCATTATGGATTATATTTTTATACTGTAAAGTTCCTTGCTGTGGTAAGTTAACATTAGTTGTACTCATGCTATTTATAGATAGAATGTTATTTAGAATCTGTTATAAACATGACAGTTGACTTATTGAATAATTTGGTTATTAATTTGTTAAAGAAAATAGAGCAAGTGTCTATTGCATTTAATACATGTAATCATTTTATATGATAATAAGTGACTTTTAAAAACAATAACTTACCACCATTTTAAAATAATTTCTTGAAACTAAAGTGATCTTTCATGTAGACCACCTACTTGGGTGTAATCAGGAACATTTTAATATATTCCTTCCTTAAAATGCCTTCCTTGGTTTTTCTTATGCCTGAAAATAATTTCACAAAGGATAAGGTCTTTTATTCCGTAGTTTAAAATATAGCTTAACATTTCTCTATCTCAATAATGGGCAAGCTGCGAGCCAGATGAAGAACACAACTCCATTTACAATAGCCACAAAAAATTAAAATACCTAGGAATACATCTAACAAAGGAGATGAAATATCTCTACAGGGAGAACTACAAAACATTGCTGAAGGAATTCAGAGATGATACAAGCAAATGGAAAAACATTTCATGCTCATGGATTAGAAGACTCAATATGTTAAAGTGGCCATACCGCCCAAAGCAATCTACAGATTCAACACTATTCCTATCAAACTACCAACATTATTCATCACAGAATTTAAAAAAGCTATTCTAAAATTCATATGGAACCCCAAAAGTACCCAGATGGCTAAAGGAATCCTACGTAAGCTGGGCGTGGTGGCTCATGCCTGTAATCCCAGCACTCTGGGAGACCGAGATGGGTGGATCACTAGGTCAAGAGATCAAGACCATCCTGGTCAACATGGTGAAACCCCATCTCTACTAGAAATACAAAAAAATAGCTGGACACGGTGGCATGCGCCTGTAGTCCCAGCTACTCAGGAGGCTGAGGCAGGAGAATCGCTTGAACCTGGGAGGTGGAGGTTATGTTGAGCCAAGATTGTGCCACTGCACTCCAGCCTGGGCAACCGAAAGAGACTCCATATCAAAAAAAAAAAAAAAAAAAAAAAGGGAATCCATGTAAAAAGAACAAAGCCAGAGGCATTTCATTACCTGACTTCAAACTATACTATACAGCCTCCAGTGACCAAAACAGCATGCTATTGGTACAAAAACAGACATGTAGACCGATGAAACAGAATAGAGGACCCAGAAATAAAGCCACACATGTATAGCCATCTGATCTTCAACAAAGTTGACAAAAATTAGCATTAGGAAAGGACTCTGTGTTCAATAAATAGTGCTGCGATAGCTGGCTAGCCATATGCAGAAGAATGAAATTGGACCTCCACCTTTCACCATATGTAAAAAGTAACTCAAGATGGATTAAAGATTTAAGGGTAAGACATCAACTATAAGAATTCTACAAGAAAACATAGGAAATACCATTCTGGACATTGGGAAAGAATTTATGAGTAAATAAGTCTTCAAAAGCAATTGCAACAGAAATAAAAATTGACAAGTGGCACCTAATTAAAGTGCTTCTGCACAGCAAAAGAAACTATCAACAGAGTAAATGGACAACATACAGAATGGGAGAAAATACAAACTATGCATCCAACAAAGGCCTAGTATCCAGAATCTATAAGGCACTTAAACAATTCAGCCATCAAAAAACAAAGAACTCCATTAAAAAGTGGGCAAAAGGTATGAACAGACACTTCTCAAAAGAAGACATGCAAGTGGACAACAAATGTATGAAAAAATGCTCTACATCACTAATCATCAGAGAAATGTAAATCAAAACCACAGTGAGATACCATCTCACATCAGTTAGAATGGCTATGATTAAAAAGTCAAAACCAACAGATGCTGGCGAGGCTGCAGAGAAAATGAAATGCTTATATACTCTTGGTGGGAATGTAAACTTCAGCAACCATGGAAAGCAGTTTGGAGAGTTCTCAAAAAACTTAAAACGGAGCTACCTTATAACTCAGAAACCCCATTACTGGGTGTATATCCAAAAGAAAATAAATCATTCTACCAAAAAGACACATGAGTATGTTCATTGCAGCACTATTCACAATAGCAAAGACATGGAATCAACCTAGGAGCCCATCGACCAGTGATTGAATAAAGAAAGTGTGGTACATATACACCACGGAATACTGAGCAGCCATAAAAAAGAATGAAATTATGTCTGTTGCAGCAGCACAGATGCAGTTGGAGGCCATTATTCTAAGTGAATTAACAAAGGAACAGAAAACCAGCTATTGCATTTTCCCACTTACAAGTGGGAGCTAAATTGGGTAAACATGGACATAAAAATGGCAACAATAGACACTGGGCACTATTAGATGGGGGCAGGAGGAAGGGGAGCACGGTTGAAAAACTAACTGTTGGGTACTATGTCCAGTACCTAGGTGACAGAATGAATTATACCTCAAACCTCAGCATCAGGCAGTATACCCATGTAACAAACCTACACATGTATCCCTTGAATCTAAAGTAAAACTGGAAAGTACTTAAAATAAAATATAGCTTAAAATATCAAAGAAGAGACTGATTTGCATTCATGTTCACATGTAAATGACTGACAGTGGGCCCTTTCACTGAATATTAAGAAAAAGGGAAGGGGAGGAGCCAAGATGGCCGAATAGGAACAGCTCCGGTCTACAGCTCCCAGCCTGAGCGACACAGAAGACGGGTGATTTCTGCATTTCCGTTTGAGGTACTGGGTTCATCTCACTAGGGAGTGCCAAACAGTGGGTGCAGGACAGTTGGTGCAGCACACTGTGCGCGAGCCGAAGCAGGGCGAGGCATTGCCTCACTTGGGAAGCACAAGGGGTCAGGGAGTTCCCTTTCCTAGTCAAAGAAAGGGGTAACAGACGGCACCTGGAAAATCGGGTCAGTCCCACCCTAATACTGTGCTTTTCCAACGGGCCTGGAAAACGGCACACCAGGAGATTGTGTCCCGCACCTGGCTTGGAGGGTCCTATGCCCACAGAGTCTCGCTGATTGCTAGCACGGCAGTCTGAGATCAAACTGCAAGGCAGCAGCCAGGCTGGAGGAGGGGCGCCCGCCATTGCCCAGGCTTGCTTAGGTAAACAAAGCAGCCAGGAAGCTCCAACTGGGTGGAGCCCACCACAGCTCAAGAAGGCCTGCCTGCCTCTGTAGGCTCCACCTCTGGGGGCAGGGCACAGACAAACAAAAATTCAGCAGGAACCTCTGCAGACTTAAATGTCCCTGTCTGACTGACAGCTTTGAAGAGAGTAGTGGTTCTCCCAGCATGCAGCTGGAGATCTGAGAACGGACAGACTGCCTCCTAAAGTGGGTCCCTGACCCCCGAGCAGCCTAACTGGGAGGCACCCCCCAGTAGGGACAGACTGACACCTCACGCTGCCGGGTACTCCTCTGAGACAAAACTTCCAGAGGAACTATCAGACAGCTGAATTTGTGGTCTCACGAAAATCCGCTGTTCTGCAGCCACCGCTGCTGACACCTAGCCAAACAGGGTCTGGAGTAGACCTCTAGCAAACTCCAACAGACCTGCAGCTGAGGGTCCTGTCTGGTAGAAGGAAAACTAACAAACAGAAAGGACATCCACACCAAAAACCCATCTGTACATCACCATCATCAAAGACCAAAAGAAGATGAAACCACAAAGATGGGGAAGAAACAGAGCAGAAAAACTGGAAACTCTAAAAAGCAGAGCACCTCTCCTCCTCCAAAGGAACGCAGTTCCTCACCAGCAACGGAACAAAGCTGGACGGAGAATGACTTTGACGAGTTGAGAGAAGAAGGCTTCAGACGATCAAACTACTCCGAGCTACAGGAGGAAATTCAAAACAATAGCAAAGAAGTTAAAAACTTTGAAAAAAAATTAGAAGAATGGATAACTAGAATAACCAATGGAGAGAAGTGCTTAAAGGAGCTGATGGAGCTGAAAGCCAAGTATCAAGAAGTACGTGAACATTGCAGAAGCCTCAGTAGCCGATGCGATCAACTGGAAGAAAGGGTATCACTGATGGAAGATGAAATGAATGAAATGAAGCGAGAAGGGAAGTTTAGAGAAAAAAAGAATAAAAAGAAACGAACAAAGCCTCCAAGAAATTTGGGACTATGTGAAAAGACCAAACCTACGTCTGATTGGTGTACCTGAAAATGACAGGGAGAATGGAACCAAGTTGGAAAACACTCTGCAAGATATTATCAAGGAGAACTTCCCCAGTCTAGCAAGGCAGGCCAACATTCAGATTCAGGAAATACAGAGAACGCCACAAAGATACTCCTTGAGAAGAGCAACTCCAAGACACATAATTGTCAGATTCACCAAAGTTGAAATGAAGGAAAAAATGTTAAGGGCAGCCAGAGAGAAAGGTTGGGTTACCCACAAAGGGAAGCCCATCAGACTAACAGCTGATCTCTCGGCAGAAACTCTACAAGCCAGAAGAGAGTGGGGGCCGATATTCAACATTCTTAAAGAAAATAATTTTCAACCCAGAATTTGCTATCCAGCCAAACTAAGCTTCATAAGTGAAGGAGAAATAAAATATTTTACAGACAAGCAAACGCTGAGTGATTTTGTCACCACCAGGCCTGCCCTAAAAGAGCTCCTGAAGGAAGCACTAAACATGGAAAAGGAACAACTGGTACCAGCCCCTGCAAAAACATGCCAAATTGTAAAGACCATCGAGGCTAGGAAGAAACTGCATCAATTAACGAGCAAAATAACCAACTAACATAATAATGACAGGATCAGATTCACACGTAACAATATTAACTTTAAATGTAAATGGGCTAAATGCTCCAATTAAAAGACACAGACTGGCAAACTGGATAAGGAGTCAAGACCCATCAGTGTGCTGTATTCAGGAAACCCATCTCACGTGCAGAGACACACATAGACTCAAAATAAAGGGATGGAGGAAGATCTATCAAGCAAATGGAAAACAAAAAAAGGCAGGGGTTGCAATCCTAGTCTCTGATAAAATAGACTTTAAACCAACAAAGATCAAAAGAGACAAAGAAGGCCATTACATAATGGTAAAGGGATCAATTCAACAAGAAGAGCTGACTATCCTAAATATATATGCACCCAACACAGGAGCACCCAGATTCATAAAGCAAGTCCTGAGTGACCTACAAAGGGACTTAAACTCCCACACAATAATAATGGGAGATTTTAACACCCCACTGTCAACATTAGACAGATCAACGAGACAGAAAGTTAACAAAGATATCCAGGAATTGAACTCAGCTCTGCACAAAGTGGACCTAATAGACATCTACAGAACTCTCCACCCCAAATCAACAGAATATACATTTTTTTCAGCACCACACCACACCTACTCCAAAATTGACCACATAGTTGGAAGTAAAGCTCTCCTCAGCAAATGTAAAAGAACAGAAATTATAACAAACTCTCTCTCAGACCACAGTGCAATCAAACTAGAACTCAGGATTAAGAAACTCACTCAAAACCGCTCAACTACATGGAAACTGAACAACCTGCTCCTGAATGACTATTGGGTACATAATGAAATGAAGGCAAAAATAAAGATGTTCTTTGAAACCAACGAGAACAAAGACACAACATACCAGAATCTCTGGGACACATTCAAAGCAGTGTGTAGAGGGAAATTTATAGCACTAAATGCCCACAAGAGAAAGCAGGAAAGATCCAAAATTGACACCCTAACATCACAATTAAAAGAACTAGAAAAGCAAGAGCAAACACATTCAAAAGCTAGCAGAAGGCTAGAGATAACTAAAATCAGAGCAGAACTGAAGGAAATAGAGACACAAAAAACCCTTCAAAAAATCAATGAATCCAGGAGCTGGTTTTTTGAAAAGATCAACAAAATTGATAGACCGCTAGCAAGACTATTAAAGAAGAAAAGAGAGAAGAATCAAATAGATGCAATAAAAAATGAAAAAGGGGATATCACCACCAATCCCACAGAAATACAATCTACCATCAGAGAATACTACAAAGACTTCTATGCAAATAAACTAGAAAATATAGAAGAAATGGATAAATTCCTCAACACACACACCCTCCCAAGACTAAACCAGGAAGAAGTTGAATCTCTGAATAGACCAATAACAGGCTCTGAAATTGTGGCAATAATCAATAGCTTACCAACCAAAAAGAGTCCAGGACCTGATGGATTCACAGCCAAATTCTACCAGAGGTACAAGGAGGAACCGGTGCCATTCCTTCAGAAACTATTCCAATTGATAGAAAAAGAGGGAATCCTCCCTAACACATTTTATGAAGCCAGCATCGTCCTGATACCAAAGCCTGGCAAGACATAACCAAAAAAGAGAATTTCAGACCAATATCCTTGATGAACATCGATGCAAAAATCCTCAATAAAATACTGGCAAACCGAATCCAGCAGCACATCAATAAGCTTATACACCATGATCAAGTGGGCTTCATCCCTGGGATGCAAGGCTGGTTCAACATATGCAAATCAATAAATGTAATCCAGCATATAAACAGAACCAAAGACAAAAACCACATGATTATCTCAATAGATGCAGAAAAGGCCTTTGACAAAATTCAACAACCCTTCATGCTAAAAACTCTCAATAAATTAGGTATTGATGGGGGACATATCTCAAAATAATAAGAGCTATCTATGACAAACCCACAGCCAATATCATACTGAATGGGCAAAAACTGGAAGCATTCCCTTTGAAAACTGGCACAAGACAGGGATGCCCTCTCTCACCACTCCTATTCAACATAGTGCTGGAAGTTCTGGCCAGGGCAATCAGGCAGGAGAAGGAAATAAAGGGTATTCAATTAGGAAAAGAGGAAGTCAAATTGTCCCTGTTTGCAGATGACATGATTGTATATCTAGAAAACCCCATCGTCTCAGCCCAAAATCTCCTTAAGCTGATAAGCAACTTCAGCAAAGTCTCAGGATACAAAATCAATGTACAAAAATCACAAGCATTCTTATACACCAGTCACAGACAAACAGAGAGCCAAATCATGAGTGAACTCCCATTCACAATTGCTTCAAAGAGAATAAAATACCTAGGAATCCAACTTACAAGGCATGTGAAGGACCTCTTCAAGGAGAACTACAAACCACTGCTCAATGAAACAAAAGAGGATACAAACAAATGGAAGAACATTCCATGCTCATGGGTTGGAAGAATCAATATCGTGAAAATGGCCATACTGCCCAAGGTAATTTATAGATTCAGTGCCATCCCCATCAAGCTACCAATGACTTTCTTCACAGAATTGGAAAAAACTACTTTAAAGTTCATATGGAACCAAAAAAGAGCCTGCATCGCCAAGTCAATCCTAAGCCAAAAGAACAAAGCTGGAGGCATCACGCTACCTGACTTCAAACTATATTACAAGGCTACAGTAACCAAAACAGCATGGTACTGGTACCACAACAGAGACATAGATCAATAGAACAGAACAGAACCCTCAGAAATGATGCCGCATATCTACAACTATCTGATCTTTGACAAACCTGACAAAAACAAGAAATGGGGAAAGGATTCCCTGTTTAATAAACGGTGCTGGGAAAACTGGCTAGCCACATGTAGAAAGCTGAAACTGGATCCCTTCCTTACACCTTATACAAAAATTAATTCAAGATGGATTAAAGACTTAAATGTTAGACCTAAAACCATTAAAATCCTACAAGAAAACCTAGGCAATACCATTCAGGACATAGGCGTGGGCAAGGACTTCATGTCTAAAACACCAAAAGCAATGGCAACAAAAGCCAAAATTGACAAATGGGATCTAATTAAACTAAAGAGCTTCTGCACAGCAAAAGAAACTACCATCAGAGTGAACAGGCAACCTACAGAATGGGAGAAAATTTTTGCAGCCTACTCATCTGACAAAGGGCTAATATCCAGAATCTACAATGAACTCAAACAAATTTACAAGAAAAAAACAACCCCATCAAAAAGTGGGTGAAGGACATGAACAGACACTTCTCAAAAGAAGACATTTATGCAGCCAAAAACACATGAAAAAATGCTCATCATCACTGGCCATCAGAGAAATGCAAATCAAAACCACAATGAGATACCATCTCACACCAGTTAGAATGGCCATCATTAAAAAGTCAGGAAACAACAGGTGCTGGAGAGGATGTGGAGAAATAGGAACACTTTGACACTGTTGGTGGGACTGTAAACTAGTTCAACCATTGTGGAAGACAGTGTGGCGATTCCTCAGGGATCTAGAACTAGAAATACCATTTGACCCAGCCATCCCATTACTGGGTATATACCCAAAGGACTATAAATCATGCTGCTATAAAGACACATGCACACGTATGTTTATTGCGGCACTATTCACAATAGCAAAGAGTTGGAACCAACCCAAATGTCCAACAACGATAGACTGGATTAAGAAAATGTGGCACATATACACCATGGAATACTATGCAGCCATAAAAAATGATGAGTTCATGTCCTTTGTAGGGACATGGACGAAACTGGAAAACATCATTCTCAGTAAACTATCGCAAGGACAAAAAACCAAACACTGCATGTTCTCACTCATAGGTGGGAATTGAACAATGAGAACTCATGGACACAGGAAGGGGAACATCACACTCTGGGGACTGTTGTGGGGTTGGGGGAGGGGGAGGGACAGCATTAGGAGATACACCTAATGCTAAATGACGAGTTAATGGGTGCAGCAAAACAACATGGCACATGGATACACATGTAACAAACCTGCACATTGTGCACATGTACCCTAAAACCTAAAGTATAATAATAAAAAAAAAAGAAAGATTTTCTGAAATGGTAAAAAAAAAAAAAAAAAAAGAAAAAGGGAAAACAGAGTTACATGAGGTTGATGCTGAAAGTAAATTTACCGATTTTGTCAGAGATCATAATGACCTTATATATTAGTTTCTGCCATATAAAATAATAATGTTTTTCTTATACTTTAAAAAATAAAGTGCTGTATATTAAAATAGTAGCTAATATTTGAGAGAGATAAAGTTGTAGCTAGCTATACTTGCTTTTTATAATAATGAGAGATAGTATTTTACTTGGAATAAAAAACTACAAATAGTGTTCAGCTTAAATAATTTACTTAGGATTGTATTAATAATTATTTCTTCATATTTTAACATGACTAGTATTTCATGTCATGTGTATTGCAAGCTATTCATATTTTTATAGAAACATATTTCTGATTTACAGGTTTTTTGCCTTATTGGTTATGTTCCATCAGTTATTCTGTTCACTTATATTGCTTCTTTCACCTTTAAGAAAATTTTAAATACCAAAGAATTTTGGTCATTTATCTATTCTGTGGTAAGTCACATTTTACATTATTTCAACTTTCCATAGCAGTTTAATTAACATTAATTCTTTCCTGATTATACTAAAAATGTTACATGTCTTTTGTAATTGCAGAATTTAGATAGATAATTGGCAGCTTCTTTTTGTGTGTACATTTGTCTTCTGAATCATCCTTTCCACGTAGGAACAATATGGAAGACATTTAGCAACTAGTGTGTATCAAGGATACTAGCTACAAACAAGTGGTATTCTTGTTGCTTGCTGGCTAAATATCATCTCTTTTTCCATGTTTTATTAGAGGATTGAAAAAATAAGTTAATGCTTAGACACCAATTTGTAAGTCAGTTTGTATGAAGTTTCTAAACACTTTGTTACTTTTATTTATTTATTTTTTTCTTTAGACAGCGTTGGCTTGTATCGCAATCACTGAAATAACTTTCTTTATGGGACACACAATTGCAACTATTCTTCATTATGCCTTTTGTATCATCATTCCAATCTATCCACTTCTAGGTTGCCTGATTTCTTTCATAAAGGTAATTCTGCTAAATATTTTAATATGTTAAAAAACATAAAATAAATATGGTCTAATTTGGGGATGTTAGTTCCTGTACAGAAAATAGTAAAATGCATCAGGCTAATGGCTACTACTTGATTTAGATATTATTAATGCAGCATAAATTATTGTGAGCTCTTGTCAAACTGTAAATTCTCAAAGGAAAAGGGCTATGTTCATTACAGGTTCTCTCATGCTCAAAATGATGTATATAATTAGAAGTGTGACATGGTTTCAGTCAGTATTTATTTTTAGGAGTTTGTCGGTGATTAAATAACGTATTTTACTATAAAGGGATGAGAAAGAATAAAGTGTAAGAGATTTTCTTCAAGAAAAAATAGAGACAAAAACCAGATTCATTTTATTAAGGCTGGATAATTGAAAAAATTTCCATGTGATTAGAAAAAATATTGTTATGAATTCTTGGTTTGGAATTGCTAATTAATTCTACTTACTAATCCTACTACTCCTGCTTCCCTTTTTAGGTCTCAGTTCAGTGTGTTTAATTTATACTGATCCTCAGAAATATTTTGGGACAGGGAAGATTTTAAGTAAAAAATATAACTTACTAATATGAATAGCTAACTTATTTATAGAAAGTACATGTTTGCTAAACAAAATACATTTTTTCATTTTAATCCAAATATTTCTACATATTGCAGCATATATATTTTCAAAACTTTTTGTCTTAGATTTCTTGGAAGAATGTACGAAAAAATGCGGACACCTATAATCCATGGGATAGGCTTTCAGTAGCTGTTATATCGGTAAGAAATAAAGTGTTTTTGTGAGTTAGCATGTTACCTTCAGAATAGTTTGGTCCTATGGTTTTAACTATGTTTAGTTTTTTATCCTGTTGCATGAAAAAGAAGCTACATAAAAAGTTAAGCATGTTAGTTAACGCTAGCTAATCTGTATTTCAGTAGGGAGTACCTTTCATTTACTGAATATGTCCACTTTAATATACTTAGCCTTTTACATGTTATTAATTCTATTTAATTACAGTTCTGTCTTAGAAGCAAAAACAAAGTTTTTGTGTTTGATTATATTTTATGAAGCTGACAATAAATGAATGATACAGAGGTAGAAAATATGTGAATAATTTGCTAAAAATAATTCTGCTTTGGTTTGTATTAAAATTTATTTTTAATTATCTTTATGTAAAATATAAAAAAGTTGTGATTACTTCTTTTGGTAATGGCAAGGAACTCGATGTATGTAGTCTTAGTTCTGTTGGCAAAGGAAAAAACAACAACAACAACAACAACAACAACAAATCTTTTAGTCATGAGCTGCTACATGTTCTTCTTTTAGCCTTACCTGCAGTGTATACTGTGGATTTTCCTCTTACAATACTATGAGAAAAAATATGGAGGCAGATCAATAAGAAAAGATCCCTTTTTCAGGTCAGTTGATTTTTTAAAAATTTTAAATGTTTTTAGTATATTTACAGAACTGTGTAACCATCACCGTAACTTTGGAACATTTCCAGCACTCCAAAAAGAAACTTTGTACCCATTAACAGTCACTTTCTTATCCCTATTCCCATAGCCCCCAGTCTTGGGTAGCCACTAATCTGCTTTCTGTTTCTGTCAGATTTGCCTATTCTGAACACTTTATATAACTGGACAATGGAAATATGCTGTGGAAAACTTGAGTCAAAAGACCGACAGTTCTCTTAAATACCTTGTATTTAACTTTTATATCTATTTGCTTTTTACCATAGTTGGTTGGCATGTTATTTTAATGTTGGAAAATCATCAGATTTGCCAGATAACATCTTTGAAAAATTGCTAGGATTTGGGCACTATATTAGTGTCTAGCATATGGTTTTACACTTAGTATAATGTTTGGAGGGCTCATCATGTAGTCGTGTGTAGCAGTACTAAATTACCTTTTTATTTTTGTTGAGTAATATTACACTGTATGTGTGTACTGCACTTTTTATATATCTTAGTGAGTTGCTTTTACTTTTCAGCTATTATGAACAATGTTGCTATGAATATTTGTATACAACTGTTTGTATGGACATATATTTTCATTTCTCTTGGGTGGATACCTAGAAATGGGATTGCTGGGTCATTTGAGGAATTGCCAGACTATTTCTAAAGTGGTAATACCATTTACACTCCCGCTAGGAATGTTTTAGGGTTCTATTTTCTCCACATCCTTGCCAATGCTTGTTGTTGTTTGTCTTTTTTTTACATATTCTTCCAAATATATTAGCTAATTTGTTTTTGCTTTTTCTTCTATCCAGCCTTGCTTACATGATTCATCACTTTATTATCATTTCAGCATCCTCAACTTTTGTCTTTTTGACCTGTCCACTAAAAATTATAATTATTGGTGAATCGAATTATGTGCTGGAAAAAATAAAAGTTCCATTTGATAATACTACATATTTATTCCATATAAATTCAGCTGGTTTTTTAAAAAAATTATTTTAGATTTGGAGGTAAATGTGCATGTTTGTTAGCTGGGTATATTGCATACTGGTGGGAATTGGGCTTCTATTGTAACATTACCCAAATAGTGAACGTTGCACCTAATAGGTAGTTTTTCAACCCTCATCCCCGCCCCCTTTTGGAGTCCACAGTCCTAATGTTTCCATGTTTATGTTCATGTGTATCCACTGATAAGTGAGAACATGTTGTATTTGATTGTCTGTTTATAAGTGAGAGCTTTTAAGTGAGAACATGTGGTATTTGATTGTCTGTTTCCAAATTAGTTCACTTAGGATAATGGCCTCCAGTTCCATCCATGTTGCTGTAAAGAACATAATTTCATTCTTTTTATGGCTGTGGAGTATGCCATGGTGTATATGTACCATATTTTCTTTACTCAGTCAACTGTTGATGGACTGTTAGGTTTGTTCTATGACTTTGCTATTGTGAATAGTACCATGATGAACATATGAGTTCAGGTGTCTTTTTTATGTAATGATTTTTTTTTCCTTGGGGTATATATCCAGTAGTAGGATTGCTGGGTTGAATGGTAGTTATATTTTAATACTGTTTGGTAACATATCACATTTGCCTAGTTAGCACCTTCTTATCTCTTTCTTTTCAATAGTTATCCAAAGCTTTCTCTTTATTCCTCGTATTCCTCAAATCACCTTATCTTACTTCTTGCTTCTCAGTAAATAATCTTGTCATTTATCTCAGAAAATAGAAGCATTTAATTATGTTATAAATTTCTACAAATTTACTCACATCTTCCATCATTTTTGCCTTTTCCAAGTCCTAGAGGAAGTAGCAGCCCATCCTATTATCCAAATCTTCATTTATTCTGTATACCTGGAATATTGCTCAATTTTCTTTTTCTCTTTTTCTCTTTTTCTCTTTCCTTTCTGGATCTCAATAGTGTATTTTTTCTCTTATTCTCTTTCCTTTCCAGATCTCAATAGTGTATTTTTTTCTCTTTTTCTCTTTCCTTTCTGGATCTCAATGGTATATTTTTTGTGGGGTTGGGGAGGGTCACCTTTCTTTCATATATGAAAGAACCCATAGATCTCATTTGAATGTGAATCCATCCCTAATTCCTATTCTATATCTCTCTTTCCTTTCATAGCCAAAATTCTTCTATCTCCAGTTACTCACCTTCCATCCACTCCTATAACTCCCCGCAATCTGGGTTTTCCCTTACCTTTCCATTGATACTATTTTCAATAAGATAACTAATGATTTTGTCTTTTCATTGTCTAATAGGTCAACTTATTTAACTAATCTGCAGCCTTTAATATGATTGACATTGTTCTCTTTACACGTTTTTCTTTTCTTTTCTTTTCTTTTTGAGATGGAATCTCACTCTGTCACCCAGGCTGGAGTGCAGTGGCATGATCTCAGATCACTGCAGCCTCCACCTCCCGGGTTGAAATGATTCTCCTGCATCAGCCTCCCAAGTAGCTGGGATTACAGGCATATGCCACCACACCTGGTTAATTTTTGTATTTTATTTTTTAATACAGACAGGGTTTCTCCATGGTGGCGAGGCTGGTCTTGAACTCCTGACCTCAAGTGATCTGCATGCCTTGGCTTCTTAAAGTGCTGAGATTACAGGCAGGAGCCACTGCACCTTGCCACATTTTTCTTGTTCCTTTGTTTTCCATTATGTCTTCTCCTGTTTGCCTCTGTACTTCAAAATTGCCTTTGCAAGCACTTCAACCTCTGTCTATCCCTAAAAATGGTGTTACTGTGGGTTCTGATGTCAGCCCTGTACATCTACTCTTTCTGGGCAATTTCATTTATACTCAGGTTGTAAATTTTTTGAGGACAAGGTTCATGTTTTTTCATCTTTCTTTCTGTGTGATAATACCTGACACCTACTAGTCAAAAATAATATTGTTGAATAAATGAATGTAGATAATATCATCCAAATGCTATCAGTCATTGAAAAATAATGCTTGTGGCTGGGTGTGGTGGCTTGAACCTGTAATTTCAGGACTTTGGGAGGCTGAGGCAGGTGGATCACTTGAGGCCAGGAGTTTGAGACCAGCCTGGGCAACATGGTGAAACCCTGTCTCTACTAAAAATACAAAAATGAGCCGGGCGTGGTGGTGCATGACTGTAATCCCAGCTACTCAGGAGGCTGAGGCAGGAGAATCGCTTGAAACCAGGAGGCAGAGGTTATAGTGAGCTGAGATCGTACCACTGCACTCCAGCGTGGGCAACAGAGTGTGAGACCCTGTCTTAGAGAGAGAGAGAGAGAGAGAGAGAGAGAGACAGAGAGGAGAGAGGAGAGAGAAATATCGCTTATAATTCCACCTTTCAGAGATAATCCTAGATCTTATGTTAGTGTACTTTTTCAGTCTTTACCTAGTATCTGAATTTCTTACTATTTTAATTATTTGAAAACCTGCTGTCTTTTATATTTATTATATATATGTAGAAACCTTTCAACAAAGTCCAAAAATAGGAAGCTTCCAGAACCACCAAACAATGAGGATGAAGATGAAGATGTCAAAGCTGAAAGACTAACGGTCAAAGAGCTGATGAGTTGCCAGTGTTGTGAGGAGGTAATTTATTCTTTATGGCTAAGTCATAGTAAATATGAAATGATCAATTCCCAGTATATAGAAATTAATCTGAAAAATATTTTTCTTTGCATATGAAGCAATCTGAAAAAAACCTTCTTGGAAAAAAATACTTTGTTTACTTACTTTTGAATAAGCCAGAATTTCAGTCATAAATGGATATTTATTTGTACAGTATCCCCTTACTAGCCAATATAATTTTTGTAATATGGATATGAGTTATGTGCAGCCTGTCATTTCATGATAAGTTTTATAACTTTCTTTTTAAATACAATTTTTCTTATTAGAAACCATCCATTATGGTCAGCAATTTGCATAAAGAATATGATGACAAGAAAGATTTTCTTCTTTCAAGAAAAGTAAAGAAAGTGGCAACTAAATACATCTCTTTCTGTGTGAAAAAAGGCTGGTATTTAATTTTTTCTTACATAACTTTTCTAGAAGAGTAATTTCCACTTTTAGTATGATTTGATTATGATTTTTTTTCTTTCAATTCCTTTAGGAGAGATCTTAGGACTGTTGGGTCCAAATGGTGCTGGCAAAAGCACAATTATTAATATTCTGGTTGGTGATATTGAACCAACTTCAGGCCAGGTATGATATATAAGAGTATAGGATATGTTGAATGTGATTTATATTGTTAATTAACATAAACTTTTAGTGACATATTTGGATTTGATATTCAATTTTTATGTATATTTTTAGAATTTTTTGTACAGCCTGATCAAATTATGATCTTTTGGGTTATCTGTAAAAATAAAGTGCATGGTGAAATTTTCATAGACACATGTAGACACACGCATATACAATATTTCTGCTTTTGTAATGCTTACATGCATGAGTTATTTGTCTACCAACTTAATGGAAGACAATTTTATTAGCTTCAGGAAATATGGGAGCTTGTTTTGACTTGCCATCAGCTAGTCTTTTATTATAAGCATGTCACTGACCACTTTGTGGATACTTCACAAAACTACCCTGATCCCATTTCCTGCTTCTCTCCCCTTGCTTACTTTATGCCAGCCACACTAACTCATTACTTTCCTGGAAAATGCCAGGCATACTCTTTTCTTTGGGTTTTTGCCCAAGATGTTTTCTTCATTTGGCTATACCTTATACCCTAGAAATACATATACTAAATTCGCTTACCTCTTTGGCTCAAATGTCACCTTCCAGTGAAGCTCCCTGATCATTAGAATTACATCTTGCTTTTTCGTCCAACTCTGTATTACCCTTTCTGACCATGTCTCTGAACTCTGACTTAGCATTATATGTCCTTCCATCATCAAACATCAAAAAGGAGTAAAACATCTGGCTGGGTGCGGTGGCTCATGCCTGTAAACCCAGCACTTTGAGAGGCTGAGGCAGGAGGATCGCTTGAGCTCAGGAATTCAAGACTAGCCTGGGCAACATAGTGAGACCTCTTCTCTGCTAAAATTCAAAAAAGAAAAAAAAAATAGCCAGGCATGGTGGCACATGTTTGTAGTCTCAGTTACTTAGTGGTAATAATAATAATAATAAAGGAGTACAAATCTGACTTGATATTACTCTGGCTGTAGGAAGGGGTTTTAATTAATGTACTTGCCACTTCCTTCACAGTGTAAATTAAGCAAAATAGTAAAAATTGGTTTGTGTTTCTATAGGTATTTTTAGGAGATTATTCTTCAGAGACAAGTGAAGATGATGATTCACTGAAGTGTATGGGTTACTGTCCTCAGATAAACCCTTTGTGGCCAGATACTACATTGCAGGAACATTTTGAAATTTATGGAGCTGTCAAAGGAATGAGTGCAAGTGACATGAAAGAAGTCATAAGTCGGTAAAATAATTGTCTTTAGATTCCTTTTATTACTTAGAGGAAAGGTTTGCATTTCATATTTTTAAAATTTCATAACAAGCATTTCTGTGGACAATGATTTTTATAGAAAATGTTTATTACTTTTTCATATATTTATGATATATGAAAATATATTGATAGCTATAAATTATAGTTATAAAAAGGTCATTTTTCTATTTCTAGTTACAGGATGAATGTACCTATAGATATCATGAAACTTACTTTAATTCAAAGTGAACCATTTTATCAAGATACTAGTTTATTTAAAATGATGTAAATTGGAGACTTTTGCCCTTACCTACTTATAATAAGCTTCAACTGAGTAACTGTTCTAGAGAAAACAACATCAGGGATCACACCCGGTTGGTATTTGTGTTTATATATATCATGGTATTCTCATTTTGTATTGTTCATTTTGCAGAATAACAAATGCACTTGATTTAAAAGAACATCTTCAGAAAACTGTAAAAAAACTACCTGCAGGAATCAAACGAAAGGTACTTTCATTAAACACCAAATAATGTCTGTATTTTTATTGATAGTTTAGTACCTGATATTGTCTTGAGAGATTCCTTATAGTGAACCTTTGTTAATTTCCCACCCATCTTTTTCTTTCCATGTAGTTGTGTTTTGCTCTAAGTATGCTAGGGAATCCTCAGATTACTTTGCTAGATGAACCATCTACAGGTATGGATCCCAAAGCCAAACAGCACATGTGGTGAGTATGGTACTTGTGACACAGTACATGATACTTTAGAACAGTTTTTTTTTATTATAATAGTTTTATGTTAGTTTTATGTACATCTTGATTTTAAATCCTATTCAAATGATACAATAGTAATTAAAAATTAAATAGATTTAGCCGGGCGCGGTGGCTCACGCTTGTAATCCCAGCACTTTGGGAGGCTGAGGCGGGCGGATCACGAGGTCAGGAGATCGAGACCACGGTGAAACCCCGTCTCTACTAAAAATACAAAAAACTTAGCCGGGCGTGGTGGCGGGCGCCTGTAGTCCCAGCTACTCGGAGAGGCTGAGGCAGGAGAATGGCGTGAACCCGGGAGGCGGAGCTTGCAGTGAGCCGAGATCATGCCACTGCACTCCAGCCTGGGCGACAGAGCGAGACTCCATTTAAAAAAAAAAAAAAAAAAAAAAAAAAAAAAATTTAAATAGATTTAGAGATTTCCTTAAGCTTTTAAAACTTTGCTGTATTTTTCATGAAGTGTTCATAATATTTTACATATTCCGAAACAGAAATAAGCATGAGTCATTATTAAGATAAAGAGTTCTAGTGTTCTGAATAGTTTTTAAGTTTTTTTCTAGTCATTTAGCATACAAATGATCTTTCCCATAATAATGGTGTCTTGAATTTATGTTAAGACTCTTTCTAATACAGTCATGCATTGCCTAATGACAGAGATACATTCTGAGTAGGGCGATTTTGTTGTTATGCAAACATAATAGAGTGTACTTATATAAATCTCTGGGTGGTTATAGTCTACTACACACCTAGACTATATGGTATAGCCTATTACTCCTAGGCTATAAATCTGTAGAGCATGTCACTACACTGAATACTGTAGGCAATTGTAACCCAATTGTAGGTATTTGTGTATCTAGACATATCTAAACACAGAAAAGATACATTATAGAAGTATTATAATCTTATGGAATCACTGTTGGAAATGTGTTTCATCATTGACTGAAATGTCATTATGCGGTGCATGTAAAGTACTAATTAGTTGAACAACTCTTTTTTTTTTTTTTTTTTGAGTCAGAGTCTTGTTCTGTTGCCCAAGCTGGAGTGCAGTGGTGCCATCTTGGCTCACTGCAACCTCTGCTTCCCGGGCTGAAGCGATTCTCCTGCCTCAGCCTTCCAAGTAGCTGGGACTACAGGCAACAGCCACCACGCCCGGCTAATTTTTTGTATTTTTAGTAGAGACAGGGTTTCACCATGTTGGCCGGGCTGGTCCCGAACTCCAGATCTCAGGTGATCCACCCTCTTTGGCCTCCCAAACTGCTGGGATTACAGGTGTGAGCCACAGCACCTGGCCTTGAACAACTCTTTAAGCCTCGACTTCCATGTCTGTAAAATAATAAGGTTGGGTTTGGATGCATGTTAAGGTTTTCTTATGATTCAAAGCCTGTTTTGGTTATAACATGAAAAGGCATCAATTTTAAAATTTATTTGTTGTCATACTTTTAGCCCATGTTAACATTTGAAATCATAGATTTTTTTTTCCATTTGACAAGCTTTTAAAATGAAGGGAAAATAAATTAGAATATAAAAGTCATGGTCTGGCACAGTGGCTCACGCCTGTAATCCCAGCACTTTGGGAGGCCGGGGTGGGCGGATCACGAAGTCAAGGAGACCATCCTGGCTAACACGGTGAAACCCCGTCTCTACTAAAAATACAAAAAAAAATTAGCCGGGTATGGTGGCGGGCACCTGTAGTCCCAGCTACTCAGGAGGCTGAGGTAGGAGAATGGTGTGAACCCGGGAGGTGGAGCTTGCAGTGAGCCAAGATCAGGCCACTGCACTCCAGCCTGGGGGACAGAGCCAGACTCCGTCTCAAAAAAAAAAAAAAAAAAGAATATAAAAGTCATAGTTGGGCAGGATGTAATAGCCATAGCAATTGATATTTGGTATGTTTTAATTAACTTAAATAACCAACCGGTTGGATTTTTAAAAACCCACTTTTTTAAACAAACAGATGTGTTCCTCTCTTTTTGTTTTATTTATGTTTTATAGGCGAGCAATTCGAACTGCATTTAAAAACAAAAAGCGGGCTGCTATTCTGACCACTCACTATATGGAGGAGGCAGAGGCTGTCTGTGATCGAGTAGCTATCATGGTGTCTGGGCAGTTAAGGTCGATGTCTAAATAGCATGCCATTTAGGGGAAGAGGGTGGGGGCTGGATTTTGAATGTCATCATTTCAAAAACATGGCAATAGTTAGTAATTTAAATGTAAATATTTTAGTTTTTGAGTTAGCTTTTTATAGATTGACTTGGATGTTGAGTTTTTTAAAAATATGGCTGTCTACTTTGAATTTGAATTTACTTAATATTTCAATAACAGAATATTATTTTTAGGCATAGTACTTGTTATTTTAAAAAATTGTTATATATTGGATTAATTATATAACACAAATATGAAATAAATATATGAGTTTCTACTTACATAAATAAATAATCGAGTAAAGAAATAAGTGTGAGAGAAGAGGTGCATCTTCCTTACAGAACAACTCCAAATAATAATATATGTAGATAATACCCACTTCAAGGGAGGAGGCTTAATCTCCTATCCCCCAAGTTTGGACGGGACTTAGCCAGTTTCTTGTAAAAAATAAATGACAGAAGGAGAAAAATAGTAACTTTACAGTTGAGAAAGCTGGCAAATACTACCTTAACTAAACAATGTTGTGCAGATATCATGTATTCACTGATCGGATATGATGGAAAAAGTACTACAGCTGTGTGATATTCTCTCCAAAACCCATAACCCAAGTCTAGTCATGAGAAAAATATCAGACTAACCCAAATTGAGGGACCTTCTAACACATGCCTGACCAGTACTTCTCAAAACTGTCAAAATCATGAAAAAGAAAGAGTAAGAAACTGTCACCCACAGTTAGAGATTAAGGTGACATGACAGCCAAGAACACTATGGTATCCTGGATAGAACCTGGAATAAACAAAGGACACTAGTAGAAAATTGGTGAAATCTAAATAAAGTATGGAGTTCAGTGACAAGGAATGTACCAATGTCGGTGTCTCAGTTGTGACGAATTTACCATGGTAATATAAGATGATAAGATTAGGGAAACTGAAACTGGATGAAGAGTGTATGGGGATGCTGTATTTTCTTTGTAATTTTTCTCTAAATGTGAAAGTATATTTTTAAAAAATGTAGTTAATGTGTGAGAGATTATTCTTTGAAGCTGTCATTTTATATCTGAGCTTTCTTTTAAAAAATTACTTCAGATGTATCGGAACAGTACAACATCTAAAGAGTAAATTTGGAAAAGGCTACTTTTTGGAAATTAAATTGAAGGACTGGATAGAAAACCTAGAAGTAGACCGCCTTCAAAGAGAAATTCAGTATGTTTTCCCAAATGCAAGCCGTCAGGAAAGGTAAAATTTAAAAAAATGTGGTTATATTTCTTTATAGAGTAAAGGTTATAAAAAGTTATTATATTAAGGATTAAGTGAAAAATCATCTTTTCATTCATAGACCATATATGTATATCTCTGTGTGTGAATATATATATATATTTTCATATATATGAAATATGTGTATCTGTAGATAGATAATTTATATATATATATCTCTGTATTATCACCAATACTGGACTAATGAAGTCTGATGGCTGGTGTTTTATATCTGCCTTAGTATTAGATCTTTCAATATTCAGTAGTATTTAAATTTTTTTAACATTCTTAGTAGCAATGAGAGTTGTTTTGCATGAAAATGTTATTATTTTAAACAATTTTCATCCAAGTAAATATCAGAATAAGTTATTGAATTTAATTTTGAATTTTAAACTTATTGAACTTTAGCTTTAGAACACAATAGTAGTAATTTTTTATTTTTTCCATATTTTATCTTTTTTTTCAGTTTTTCTTCTATTTTGGCTTATAAAGTTCCTAAAGAAGATGTTCAGTCCCTTTCACAATCTTTTTTTAAGCTGGAAGAAGGTAAGTAGTATTTGAAAAGCATTTATGTTGTAGCTCTCAAATTATGAAAGAATTTTATTTAAAAAATTTAAAACTGGGCACTCGGTTTATTTTAGAAACTGGCAGATAAGAAGATCACCTTTTATTCATTTAGTCTAAGACACAGGTAAACACTAATGTCATAAGGATTTTGTAGATAAACTCTATTGTAATGTAAACCTTTTGCAATCTTCAGAGAGCACTGACACAGTTTATCACATTGCGTCTATGAGAAGGGTCAGCTTAATTATCGAGTCTTTGCAGTTAGTCCAGCAGCAAGAGCTCTGAGTTTCTTGAATCCTTACTTCATACTGGTCCATAGAGGTAGCAACACTATCAAGACTCCGGTGGCAAAGAGAATTCTGAGTGTAGCGAGCAGTGGGCAATCCCCAAAATTTTAAGGAAGCTTATAGAATCTTGGCATTTTAAAAATAAGTGGTATGTAGGATAAATATATATATGCTGGTGACAGTTGAGGGAGATCACCTCCTGGAAGAATCAGGTATTCGTATGCAGATTATTTTATGGCATTTATAAACTGTGAAACAACCTATATTTATGTAAAAGGTTTATTATTAATAATTTTCAAAATAACTACAGGATTTTTATGATTGTTCTTTATGTGATTACTGAATACAAAAAGATTTCCTGATACTGTATATATTCTTGTCGCAGCCATATATTAATGGGTTTTCTTTTGCCAAGAACACTAATTAATTATTTTTTTTGTCTGTAATATATGTATTCACATAGTCAGGTAAAGTTCTGCTTTCCTGGCGATTTCTTTATGACCAAAGAGAACACCTGAACTACTTATGGAGAATTAAATTAAAGGAATGAATAGAATAACAGAAATTTGGTATTAGCTTATATTGCAAAGGAATCTGAAATAAATATAGAAAAGTTTATGGGCCGGGCATGATGGTTCAAACCTATAATCTCAGCACTTTGGGCGGCTGAGGCGGGAGGATCCCCTAAGCCCATGGTTCGAGACCAGCTTGAGCAACATAGTGAGACCCTGTTTTTACAAAATATTTTTTAAAATTACCCGGGTGTGGTGGCATGTGCCTGCAGTCCCAGCTACTCAGGAGGCTGAGGTGGGAGGATTGTTTGAACCTGGGAGGTTGAGGCTGCAGTGAGCCATGATTGTATACTTGCTCTGTTGCCCAGGCCACTGTATACCAGCCTGGGCAACAGAGCAAGACCTTGTCCTAAAAACAAAACAAAAGGTTTATGGAGATAGGACCAATATCCAGAATCTAGTTCAAGAAGCCAGAATAGGCTACAGTGGAGTTGGAGAATGGGAGATAAGAGAGCAGGGATCAAAAGAAGACATGAAAAGAATCACCAGGAAAAAGATAATGGAGGAGAACTTAGAAAAAGTGAAATAAGACACGTAACATTAAACATACAGTACTTAGGGCTATAGAGGAATTACAGGCGTGGGGAAGAGAAAGGAAGTAAGCGGGAAAAATAACATGTTTTGGCAGCTTCAAATTTAAGTGGATTGATTACAGAGATATTTTAAAACATTGTTAGCCACTTTGGTGGGTATTGCCATTTTTTTCAGATATTGAGAAGTAAAATACTATTTTTATATTTTAATAGCTAAACATGCTTTTGCCATTGAAGAATATAGTTTTTCTCAAGCAACACTGGAACAGGTACTATAAAGTTAAATTTTTAAAAATTATTTTATAGAGGAAGGTATCTGATATTGATTGTTTTGGTTTATATCGGAGAGGGAGAGATATCGTAAACCAGTGACAAATTGTTAAGAATAATCTTAAACTTGGTATAATTTTAATCAACCTTAGGTTCTTCACTTACTAATTTTTTAAATTTTATTTTTAAAATTGATATTATTTTAAATTGACAAATGACACTGTTTATTGGGTACAGTGTGATGTTTTGATACATGCGTGCAATATGGAATGCTTAAATCAAGCTAACTTTCATTTGCTTATTTTGAATATCTGTTTTTTTCATTTTGTAAAGAAAGTGAGTCATGATGGTGGTGTTTCACATTAGTGTATTTGAAATTACATTAAGTAGTTATGAATTATTTTTTAAAAAACAAATCTATTAATCTAAAATAATATTCATCTTTGCATGTAACTTTTGGAAATAACTTAATCTGTTTGAATAATGTTAATGTTAATAAATCTCTTGATACTTGTTAATATAACTAGATACAGCCTTGTACCATTTCTGATTTAGTTAAAAGTTCTTTGAGGTACTTGAGATACAGAATACTGTGTTCATTTATTTCTTGTCACCTAGGTTTTTGTAGAACTCACTAAAGAACAAGAGGAGGAAGATAATAGTTGTGGAACTTTAAACAGCACACTTTGGTGGGAACGGACACAAGAAGATAGAGTAGTATTTTGAATTTGTATTGTTCAGTCTGCTTACTTGGACTTACTTCTTTTTCACTTAATTTTAACTTTGGTTTAAAAAGTTTTTTATTGGAATGGTAACTAGAGAACCATGAACGCACTTGAAATTTTTCTAAGCTCCTTAATTGAAATGCTGTGGTTGTGTGTTTTGCTTTTCTTTAAATAAAACTTATGTATAATTAAGTGAAGCTGCATGTTTGTATTGAAGTATATTGAACTATATAGTTTGTATGTCATCTTTTTCACCATTCAAAAACAGTGCTTCTGAATTTATGATTTAAAGGAATAGTGATAGAATAGTTTTATTTTGAAGTTATCTTTAAGTTTATGCCATCTTCTTAAATAAGTATGTAATATTCCAATCTAAATAAAAAACTAATTCATAACTAATGCATAGAAAAGATATGTAAAGCAATGTGAAAGTTTCTTGCTTCTCCTTTTTAATTTCTAAAAAAGCCACTTTGAATGGAAGTTGTCATCCGTAAAAGCTGAAGTTTGTAAACACTAGATCTCAATATAGAGATTTGAGGAAAGTTATATCCACTAGGTGGCAGTCATTGATCATAATAAGTGAAATGAGCCCTTGTTCTAGTACATGATTTTAGGCATAGGTAATTAGGTATGTGAAATTACATTTCTTTTATTTAAAGTAAAATTCAGAAGGTTTTAGTTGTTATAATTAAAGGAAGACTGTGTTTAGAATCTTATGTAATAGTCTGATTTTTTGACTCTGTGGCTAGAATGACAGTTATCTATGAAGGTGGAAGAATTAAGCCATACCTTTTCCCTCATCATTCTTGGAACATACAAATTTTTTGTCATCTTCCTTGCAAAGGGTACATTTAATTTTGTTCTTGAATAAAATATTTTATTGGGTATTTCTTTTTATTGGTAAACTTTACTGAATATCTTTCTCTTTCATAAAATTGTAAGTAGATCAGTGTGTAGATTTATTTAATAACTTAACCTCATTGACTTTGGAACATGGTGGGATATGAATAAACTCTTTCAAGGGTTAAATTAAGAATTGTAAGTGCAGTACACCTATTTCTTTTTAATAAGAACCAGAATTTCATTATTTGATAGAGTTAAAGGCATGGCTAATATTTTCTTAGAAATACTTCCTTGTAGAACCCATGTATTGGCTAAAGGTATAAAATAGTGTAAATAATGCTAGTTGACATTACATTTCAACCAAATGAAAGTATTAACTTCATAAAACAAATATATTGAGAGTGTGATTATTGTATTAGACAACAACAACAGCAATGACAGAAGGATTTGGTACTGAGTTACTTTAAATAAGCAAACCCTTTCAGTGGCATTATTAATTCTTTAATGTCGGCAAAATTTAATGAACTTTTAGCTTTATTGTGTAATAAGACATCTGTGATTTTAGGCTCTAGCAGCGGATTTAAAAGTGTTCTTTCTTGGTACAAAGTACGTGGCTGATATTTTCCCCCATTGCTGGGGCAGCTGCTATACATTTTCCTGAAGTATACATAATGTTCACATAAATACCCAGGGACCTCTCTTTTGGGATGTGCTTTTGTAATATGTGTAACCTTGAATACTTGTTTAATAAAAGCAACAAAATTATATCTATAGTTTACTAAGGCAGTCACAAAAAAACATAGTTTTTTTTAGAACCTGACCATCCTGAGAAAGTTATGTCATCTGAAGATAGAGCATGACTAATATAGAAAATTACCTGCTTTTGGGCTGGGCGCGGTGGCTCACGCTTGTAATCCCAGCACTTTGGGAGGCCCAGGCGGGCGGATCACGAGGTCAGGAGATCGAGACCACGGTGAAACCCTGTCTCTACTAAAAATACAAAAAAAAAAAAATTAGCCGGGCGTAGTGGCAGGCGTCTGTAGTCCCAGCTACTCAGGAGGCTGAGGCAGGAGAATGGCGTGAACCCGGGAGGCGGAGCTTGCAGTGAGTGGAGATGGCGCCACTGCACTCCAGCCTGGGCGACAGAGCAAGACTCCATCTCAAAAAAAAAAAAAAAAAAAAAATTACCTGCTTTTGCATGTAGATTTGGTAACTTTCACTTTACATTTGTGAATGTGTAATTGGTGCAAAGTAAATTTTTTTTCCTGCAAAGTGAAAGTTGAGTAGTCACAATCATGTTATTTATTTTGTTCATTTAGTTACTTTGCTTTTAATGTGTATGAGCATGAATACATGCTCTTGTAAACAATTTTAAAAGACATTCAAATTTTTTTTTAGTTTTTATATACTCAGAATATATTTTGGTTGTTAAATTATGTTCCCTTTTTCACAGTAACAAAATCTGACTCAGGAGAAATATAACTTAATTCTTAGGAAAACAAGGGTAAGTGAGCTGGAAAGCAAAAGAGACAAAAAGTCAAATATATTTATTTACAGTGTACAGTTCATGTTTCTGAACATATTAATTTTAAAATGTCTTAAATTACTGATCTCAAAACTTTTTTCTATATCAATACAGATAAATAAATAAATACACATATTAGGCAAAAGCAACATCACCAACCTTATATTTCCCATCCATGGTCAAATTTTAAAAGGAGAGTAAAAGCTGAGCTTTACTGAGTGAGTGTTTACTGACTAATAAGGCAAGAAAAAACATGATGAGTGTACTTTACATCTTACTTTTGTGGGCTCTTAATTTTTTTTTTCTAGTTTGTTTTCAGTAAAGACAGTGGGTTTTCTTTAAAATAATTTTTTCTTTTAAATTGGCACAAATTACCTTAGGTCAGTATTTTGGTTTTAATCATTAAAACATTTTTAGAGTAATGTAATTCAACAAATATTTTAAGTGATTATGTTTCCAGAAATGGATTCTTTGGAGAGAAGAATGACTATCAGTTTTGGCCCCGTAAGATCTTGGAGATCTATAAGATAGGTACTTATATAACTTACATAAAATATATATAATATATTACTATATAACTTATATAACTAGCTATTTTATATAACTAGCTATAATATGACAAATCCTTTGCTAGTAGTACTAACAACGTTTTATAGGAGCACAATTAATTTTACTTAGGATAAGTGTTGTTAGTATTGTTTTTATTGTTCTGTTGGTCACTCAAAATTTGATTCTAGTTGTGCCCTGAGTTTGTTAAAATACCATACTGTATTTTTGTGTAACATGTAAATAGGCGTTAATTTTTGAGAAATAGAAATGTTTATCCTTAATGTATTTTTAATTTGCTAACATTGATTTTTTATTTTCTTTCCTGAAATAGCATATTTCCTAAAATGAAAGAATTCTCAGATGAATAATTTTTATATCAGCTATTCTTATAAGGTAAAAGTTTAATTATTTTTTGTTTATAATGTATTGTATGTAAGCAATTCTCAATGCTGCTCTTTAAGAAAAATAAATATGATTATATTAATAATAAGCTTTAAGAGTTGAAAATTTAAGACAAGTCATTTTGTATACTGAAGTGAGTTCTTTGTTATTTAGTGCTGATAATTGAATAATGAGTAGCTCATATTAAAAATGATGCAAAAACCTGGCACTAAAATTGTTAGTAATTTTTTTTAAGTATCTGAGGCTAGTTTTCAAGTGCAGAAGGAACATTGACAATTACTTTATGTTTTAATTTACGTTCAGATTTTAAACATAAACTAGGTATGTTTATAGATCTTTTTGTCTTGAATGTATTTTTTTTGTAAATAGAAAGCAATCACTTTAACTTACACATTATTACATATAACAGGTTCAGTTACTCTCAAATATTTAACACTACTTACATATTTATCACTTTCCTTAGAATTTTTGAACAAATTGATTCATACAAATACTTAGGCAATATTTTAAACTTAATGAACAGATTCTTCCCAAGTGCCTAAACAAGTCTTGCAAATCAAATTACCTTTTTAAATTAAAAAATCAAGTTCTCAAGAATTTCAAGCATCGTTTGGTGTTTCTTTCATTTTTGAGATAGGGTCTCACTTTGCTGCCTAGGCTGGAGTGCAGTGGCACAATCTCAGCTCACTGCAGCCTCAAGCTCTCAGGCTCAGGTGATCCTCCCACCTCAGCCTCCTGAGTAGCTGGGACTACAGGCATGCACCACTGCACTCAGCTAATTTTCGTATTTTTTGTAGAGGTGGGGTTTTGCCATGTTGCCCAGTCTGGTCTCAAACTCCTGGGCTCAAGGGATCCTCCCGCCTTGGCCTCCCAAAGTGTTGGAATTACAGGTGTGAACCACTGTACCTGGCCTTCAAGCATCGTAAAAATAGGCAAAATACACAAAACTTCTTGGTTATAAGGCTTGCAACCACACTTGCATAAATATAGTAATATGTTGCATAACAACATTTTGGTCAGAAATGGGCCACGTAGTAAGATTATAAAATATAATACTGTATTTTTCTTGTACCTTTTCTATGTACACAAATACTTACTATTGTGTTACAGTTGCCTACAGTAGTAAGTATAGTAGCATGCTGTCCAGGTTTGTAGCCTAGGACCAACAGGCTGTATCATATAGCCTAGATGAGTAATAGGCTATTGCCTTAGCACAGTGACAAAATTGCCTGATGATGCATTTCCCAGAACATATCCCTGTTGTTACATGATGTGTGTACAAGATTCTCAAATAAATACAGTATCAGTACACTAATCAGAAGTAATTTTTTCACCGTGTCTACATATATACCTTTGCAGAGTTACACATTTGCCAATAAAAGGACTATCTCACACTATCAAAATTTATCCCTTTGATAATTTGAGACCAAGAGATGGATGCTAATTAGGTTTCTCAGTTAACGATTGGGACTGATCAAGGGGTATCTATCAACTAAAATAATGATATAAGCATAGAACCTGGATCTGCCTTCTAAGACTAAACTGGCAACTGTTGAGGTGGCCCTTCTTTTATGTTCAAACTTTGATTTTTGAGCTTTAAGTTGTGAGTTAACTCAATCTAAGTTTCAGGTTTTTGCAACCCAGTATTTTTCCCCTAAAACAAGATGTTATTTAGGTTTTATTATTACGTTTCATCTAAATTCATGATAATAGGACTTTCCAAGTTCTGTGTTGTGACTATAGTATAACATGCTTAATTAATGAAAACAAATTCCTCAGACCAGGTGCAGTGGCCCACACCTGTAATCCCAGCACTTTGGGAGGCTGAGGGTCAGTAGTTCGAGACCAGTCTGGCCAACATGGTGAAACCCTGTCTCTACTAAAAATATAAAATTAGCTGGGTGTGGTGGCACGTGCCTGTAATCCCAGTTAGTTGGGAGGCTGAGGCAGGAGGATTGCTTGAACCCAGGAGGCAGAGGTTGCAGTGAGCCAAGATCGTGCCACTGCACTCCAGCCTGGGCAGCAGAGCGAGACTCTGTCTCAAGAAAAAAAAAGAAAGAAAGAAAATGGATTCCTCACCTGGGTTGCAATTTTACTTTCCTTTCTGTTTTGTAATTCTTATGTGTCTAATTAACCATAATACTATGGTCATTTTACCGACAGAATAATACCATTATTGTTTTGGTTCACCTTATCGAATTTTTATTTATTAACATATCTTTGTCATATAGTTGTAGGAGAAGATGTTGAGTGCTAGTTGTGACATATATGTATTGGCCAGTAATTTCTTTGGCCAAATTATACTATTGATATTGTTATGTGATTATTATGTAGTTGATATTTGTTGTCCGTTGACTACATTTAAATTCTTATACATCAGTGTACGTGAAATCAAGTTTGTGATAGAATGAGATTAAAATTATACATCAAGCTTTACAAATTGGTAAGAAATCTCAACTTCTAGTGTTATCATATCTGCTGATTTTAAAAGACCTTATCTGTATCTTCTAATTCTTTAGTAAGTAGGGATCCTTTGAATTTACCTTCACCAAATTAAGATACTAGATAGTTTTTATAGCCATCTATGATGGTGCCTAAAGTCTTTAAGTTTCAAAGAAAGACTGCTTTTCATTATTATTCAGTATTCACAAATATTTTATTGTATGTCAGTTAAGAATCAAGCACTTTTCTAAGCACTAGGCATATATGTTATTGAAACAATAGACAAAAGTCTCTGCCCTCACTGAGCTTTTATTATAGTAAGACAAATTACCTACTTTAAAAAATACATAGTATGTTAGATGATGGGGAGGGAGATAAGGACTCTTGGTGCTGCAGATGAAAGCACACTGATCTCATGTAGGCAAGACTACACTGAGATGAGTTGGTACTGCAAGTACAAAGGCCCTGAGGCAAGTTGTGAGTGGCTTATTTGAGAAACAGAACCAGTGAAGCTTTAGCTAACTGATCAAGGGGGACACTAGTGGAAGATGGGATCGAAAGGGCCGTTATGGGCATTTTATTGACCTTCAGTGAGATCAGAAGTCACTGGAGGGTTTTGAGTAGAGGTGTGGCAACATTAGGCATACTTGAAAGGAACAGTTTAGCTGCTGCGTTGAAAATAAATCAGATATGAGGGGACAGAGCACAAGAGACCTGTTAGGAGGCCATTGCATTTGGTTAGGCAAGAGATGGTGAGTTGAATCAGGAAGGTGATAAAAAGTGGTCTAATTCTGAATATTGTGAAGGTAGAGATTATAGTACATGGGGTATGGGAGAAAGTCAATGACACCAGGGCTTTTTGTTTTTTGTTTTGTCTGAGCCTCTGGAAGAGTAGAATTATCAGCAATTATTATGTCTCTGAACGTATCTTCTACTAGTATCATCAAGTGGATGAAGAAGACTGTGGAAGTTTAGGTTTGAGGATTTGAGGGAAAGATCAGTTTTGTACTTGTTAAGTTTGAGATGCTCATTAGACATCCAAGTGGAGATGTCCAGTGAGCAAAGGAAATAAATATTGGGAGCAGTGTTAGTTTTGGAGCCCACTCACAAGCTGAGAGTCAAGGGTATTGATGGTACAGCAAGGCCCTAGCAGTAGTGAAACATAGGTAATGTTAACTGAAGCACACTGCCAGAAGGCAAGGGGTCTTACCCAGAGTAAGGAAATTCTGAGAACAGATCTGAGTCCCAGTGGCACAAATCTTAGCTACTGAAGAACTGAAAAGAAGGAAATTGTAAAGTGAAATTGAGTTTGTGATTGATTTCTTGGGAAAGCACTGCTGGGAAAGAGGAAGACAACTTTGGAAGGGGCCCATCCCTTGGAGGCTTGATGATGTAGAGAAGTCAGGCAGCTGAAGAGTTCTACAGAAACAAGTTAATATCACAGTCAGAAGACAGACCACCAAAATCTCACTACATGGTACTATTTACTAAAGAAATTGCATTTCACTGTACCAATAGAAGAGTGCTTTAGTTGGGAAACTAGGTTAGCCACTCCAAACCCTCCATTTCCTCTATTCCAGGACCATAGAATGGCCCATTGTTCCAAGTTCCTGTGGATGCTGAAATGAACTGCCTGTATTCCCCTTCAGAAATAAATAACTTATTTCTCCGGCTTCTGAGAGTGCTACCATCAAAGAGGTCACACTTTTCAACTCCCTAGGGCAGCCTCAACAAACTAATACAAGCCCCATTCCAGGATCTGCTCCTAACTTCCTTCCTAATGGCCAATAACAAGGATTAAGACATAAAGTAACTTGGCCAAAGTTGTGCTGGTATTTCTGAGGGAAGAAATGTACTGTATCACACAAGAGCTGCAGGAGCTAGCCACATCTACCCATAAGAGCTAGGAGAATATGCATGGGACTGAATTTTAAGGGTACATGATCAAACGTTGCAGAACATAAAGTTGGATAAGTTTATTCAGAGTACTCTTCTGGCCTAAAGGATTTTTAATATCCTGGCAAGAATCCCAAGAGATGGTTCTTAGCAAAAACACACTGTTAAGATGGTTCCTGCATGGAAAAAGCAATGGCCCACCCAATGTCATGTATAAATATTGAAAAGCCGTGGTACATGATGCAAGAAAAGGGTGAAGACACCCAGAAAATCAGGCATCATGCATGGGTGTACTATATGAGTTTAGAAAACACAGTAAATGACTAAATTCAAATGAACAAGGAATGTACTATTGAAGGGCACACCAACATCACTATACAGCTAGTGGTGGCTGTCCTATGAGCTGATGGTAAATGATACCATTATAACACTGGGCTCACAGAGAGCAATGGGGATGATAAAATCCTGACTAATAGAGGCCAGGTGGCAGCACTTAACAATTAGAAACCTAAGAAACCATGTGGACACAATTAATGTAAAAAGAACTGCAGAGCTCTCAACACAGAACAACTGTCGAAAGCCTGACACTGACAGACTTGACCAAATTTTAGCATGGCCTCTAGCAGCATAAGGCAGTGTCCGTAGTTTGATCGCAGGTCCCTACCCCCATTAAAAAACCGGTCTGAGAAAGCTCAATACTACCAGAAAAATTTACTTTTTGTTGTAGCCAACACATGATAACAGGCCCGTGATCTACTTTCTTAGAGCATTTATTTACTAAAAGGAGCTTACAGTTATAAATATGTATCTTTTGCAGCTCACACGTTTCTTTCTCCAACGACCTGGAAACCATTCTTTTTAAAAATAGTTATCAAGAAGGATAAGGCCTCTGTTTTGCAGTCTCTGTGAGAGGATAGAATCCTAACTTTGATAATTGCCAGCTAAGAAACACAGCTGACCTAATCACATTCACACTGACCAACCCTTTGTACTTTTCTATTTCTCTGACTCTGCTGAGCCCCTACAACCCCCCTACTCCCACTCGCCTTTTTAAACACCCCAATCACCTCTGTACAGATCAGAAGGCAACTCAGCTCTTTCCTCTACTGTCAGTAGTTAACAAATAAAATTTGTTTTCACTGCTTTAGCTTTTAGGCCATGTTATCTTTGACAACAGCTAGGCTGTGGGGGATGGGGACAGTGATCCACAGTTATGGAGGTATTTAATAGAACATTGCATCTCTAGGGGCCAAATGAATGGATCATCAACAGAGTACTCATTCTTTACAATTAAATCGATGGGTGATCAGGAGGTTGAAGACAACTGCCTCAACAGAAGGTCATGAGCCCTCTCTAGTTTCTGGATCTGAGCCAGTTTTTGTACCCACAACCCGTTGAAAGAGAAGTTGGGTCCCTAGGAGGAGGGACCCTGCAAATGATATATGGTATTGGTTTCCTCAGACCTCCTCCAAAGTAATCTATAGGCTTTAACTCAGGTAATTATATACTGGAGAAAGCGGAATGCCCAATCATTTTAAGGTCTGTTTACCACAGCGTCAAAGTTGACACAAGTCCAAAGACTCTAAAGTATCATCATGGCCTCTCTGACAGAGTAAGAGGCATTTGAGGTCTAGATAATAACTAAAATCCTAGCCTAGAGCTCGTTCATAGAGAATCCACTAGTCTGTAGACCTATCTGTCTTGTCTCTAGTCCCTGAATTTGTAATTGGAATAGATATACATGGGAGTTGGCACAACCTCCATTGTTTTCTTGACCTATGGGGTAAGAACTATCATAGTGTGTATACTAGTTATCTAGGGCTGCTGTAACATAGTACCACAAATTGAGTGGCTTAAAACAACAGAAACTTATTCTCTTACAGTTCTAGAGGCCAAAAGTCCAAAATCAAGATGTCAGCAGGGTTGGTTCATTTTTGGATACTCAGAATCAGTTCCATGCCTCTTTTCTAGCTTCTGTAGTTGCTGGAATTTTTTTTTTTTTTTTTTTTTTTTTTTTGTCAGAGGCTCACTCTTGCCCAAGCTGCAGTGCAATGGCGCGATCTCGGCTCACTGCAACCTCTGCCTCCCGGGTTCAAGCAATTCTCTTGCCTCAGCCTCCCGAGTAGCTGGGATTACAGGTGCCTGCCACCATGCCCAGCTAATTTTTGTATTTTTTAGTAGAGACAGGGTTTCACCATGTTGGCCAGGCTGGTCTCAACCTCCTGACCTCATGATACACCCACCTTGGCCTCCCAAAGTGCTAGGATTACAGGTGTGAGCCACTGCGCCTGGCCAGTTGCTGGAAATTCTTGATGTTCCTTAGCTTGCAGATGCTTATCTCCAATCTTGTCACATAGCTGTCTTCCCTGTGAATGTCTTGTGTCTTCTTCAAAGGTTGCCAGTCATTTTGAATTTAGGGCCCACCCTACTCCAGTATTACTTTGTCTTTTTACATCTGCAAAGATCTTTTTTCTAAATACAGTCACATACTGAGGCTTTTAGGAAGGACATGAATTTTGGGGAAACTACAGTGGGAAAACTCGCCTAGCCCCAGTCAAGATAGGAAATAAAAACATTTCGTTTTGGGAGAAGGAATGGGAAAGGAATGGGAGAAGTTAGTGCCACCCTTAAAGACCTAAAGATGCAAGTGGGAGGGGGATGGTCTTTATAGTATTTCCATGTTAATATACTAATCTTGCCCCTGCAAAAATCCAATTCTAGAGGAGGATATTAGTCTAGAACAAATTCAGCCAACTGTTGGCTTCAGTTGAGTAGATTAACCAGATGTGCTATCTTTGCCAGAGCTGATTAAGAAGAGCTTCTGTCATGTGGTATGCAACCGCTGATTTGGCAAATGGCTCATTTTCCATTCCAATCAGAAACATTTTGCATTGATCTGGAATGTACAAAAGTATACATTTTGCTCTGCCCTAAGGTTACATTTAGGGTTTTCCTTCTCTCTGCCAATAAATTCCAAAAGAGACCTGGATCAGCTGGACATTTCATAGAACGTGACACTTGTCCACTCCATTGATGACATCATGGATTAAATGAGTAAGAAGTGGCTAGTACATTGGAAGCCTTGGTTAGACATTGTGCTACAGAAGGAGTATATCAAAATCCAGTGCCATTAATATTTGACCAGAAAATAATAACTTTTGCCATCTCCTCTTTACTATCCAAAATATACTGGATTTCTCCTTAGGAAACCTATTTTGCACCGAAGTGATTTGCTATTGTTTAATACAGGGTGTCTTAACCTTGGTACTATTGACATTTTGGGCTGGATAATTTTTCGTTGTGAGAGGCTGTCCTGTGCATTACAGGGTATTTGTAACATTCCTAGCCTCTTCCCACCAGATGCCAGTAGCCCACTCTCCCAAGTGACAACCAAAAATGTCTCCACACTTTGCCAAATATTTCCTGAGGGAGGGTTGGGCTGGGGGTAGGGGGAGGAAGACAAAATTACTCCCATTTGAAAATATTTAATGCATTGATTTGGGTTGAAAATTGATTCATTTATCCAAAGGTGTCAGTGGAAAAGTTAGTTTTAATGATTTTCTGTAGTTTTTCCATACATAAGTAATCTTTCATACTCAGTGCTCAAAGGAGGTGGATTCTTGATTCTGGTTCACTCAGATTGAGGTAGTAGGGAGAAAATTTCAGTTCTAATCTTATAATAAATAATTCTATCAGAGTTTTATAGACTCTATCTGCAGACTTATTCTCAAGGTCTTTGTGCATATTTGAATGCATGTCTTCTTTCAGTGCTGTTTTGAGTTAATCTTAGGTTATCTTTGAATATTTTGTGAACTGTCTTCTTACATGTGAAGTTATTTATTTGCTATTCTTAAGTCATTTCTCAATGGGGTTCCCAATTTGGGACTACTCACTTTGGGCAGGGGGGATTTACAAGCCTGCATTATAAATATTAGAAGTAGGTGCCCTGGATAAAAATAAACCGTTTATAAAGACAGTGTGGCAGATCCACAAGTTTGAATAGCTTTGCTTACGTTTTGAAGTTCAAAGAAAGAATCTTTTCAAAAAATCCTACTACTATTTGACTTGGCCATATATATATATAGGTATTGTAAGATGCAAACCCAGGATCTTATCTTTGTCCTCATGGTTATTCCCATGCAGCTGAGGGTACAAAACCTATACAGCAGACACCTGAGACAAAAGTTGGGAACTGAATTGTGTAGAAAGCCACTGGAAGTTTTCTTTTGCCTAGTTAAAGCTCAGAAGAATTTACAATGTACAATTTAAATTCAGAGTTGTAACTGTGCTGGGGGACAATGAATTTTACACTGAAATGTGACAGTGTCAAGATTATTTAAAAGTATTGCATCTCTAACTTTAAAATTAAGGTTTTTTTGTTTGTTTGTTTTTGTTTTTGTTTTTTTTTTAAATCTCAGTAACCAGGAGAGATACAGTTTCTAATCCTGCCAGGTGGAAGCAGCACAATGCAAGGTGTGGGTGGGTGCCTAGTATGTCTAGTAATGGGACAGAAAAAGAGTGAAACTCTGACCACCAGATGGCAGCAGAGGCTTGTGCCAAAGGGATACCTTTCTGGTCCCAGAAAGGGGTGGGGTAAGGCCGCTTGAGTAGTGGCAGTGACAGCAAGGTAGTCTAAGAAGCCAGAACTGAATGAACTAAGAAGCCAGAGCTGAACTCTTCTGAGCCAGGGTCACCCAAGTGCTAGTTCATTTGAGAAATGGTGAGGCAGTAATAGAGTTCAAGAGTTTAGAACAAAGAGTAAGAGGGGTGAGCCAGAGGATAGTCCTAGCCATTCAACAAACTTAAAGAAGGCAGAACAGCTAGAGGTTAAAAAGGACAGGAATGGTTCTTAGACAGGACAGGACAAGAACCTGAAGTTAGATTGTAATCACCAGTTATAAATCTCTCCTTTGGGCTCTTTGAGGAGCCACAAAATAGGAAACATTTCAGGCACTATCCAAATGGCACAGAATCTAGTTATCTCTAATATTGAAAGTAAATTTTATTGATAACTGGGATAACTTGGAGGGAGATGGGCAGAGATGGTTAAAGGAAACCTCCAGAAATGGTGTTGTTTGAGTATCATCTTTTTAAATAAAGGTATAACCATAGTCTAAAATCTAATTTTTTACTTCTCACTTCTCTTGCTTCAAAAGGTAAAACCAGTGATAGTCACATCCTTCAGAAAAGTTAATTTTTTTTCCTTAAACAAATCATTACTTAAGAATTTCATTGATAATTCCCACTGGGAGAAATTACCAAGATGAGCAAAAAACAAGTGGCATTTTAATTGGAATATTTAAGAAGTAAAAAAATTCCAACTGTTAGAAGAGACTTGATGTATAAGAACTAAGCATTAAAAATGGTAATTAAGATTAATTGAAGGTTTACTCTGTGAACGCCATTGTTTCATTGCTCTATGCAAATTTTGTAGACTATTGGTTCATTGACCAGCAGCATCAAAATTAACTGGGGAGAGTGATGCCAGCAAGATGCCATAATAGAAGGTAACCCACTCATTACCCGCCACCCCCCATAACAACAATAATTCTGCACCACCACAGACCAAAGTCTCTGTGCAGGAGCCTCAAGATTCAGGTATAAGATTGTGAAACCCCAGTGGATCCCAAGACCTAGAGGTTGTTTTGAGAGTGCAGACAAACACCCTAGTGGCTGATCTGCTGATTTTGCTTCTGGGTTCAAGCCTGGAAATGGTTCCGTTCCCCAAGGAGCTTGGCTAAAAACCCATTTGGTCTTGAGCCTACAACCAAAACCATCTGCCAGGGAGTCCAGAAAGAATCATGTACACTAGTGCCTCAACAGAGAGCCTGCTCTGACTGCTGACAATGAATCTGGAAGTTGCCCTATGACTTGACTTCAGCCCTTCTCTGCTGAAGTCCCAGCTCAGAACTGCTCACACAAGGACCTAGAGTGAGACTCACCCACATATTGCATCCTGGGAGTCTGAACTTCCATGTTGTGCTCTCCAGCCTCTGTCCCATAATAGATCCTGAGGGAAGCCAGCCTCAGTTCTGACCCCTCTGCAGTCAGGGAACTAGCCCATCTGTGCAGAGACCTGCTGGGAGATGCACACTCATCTGAGCCAATAAGATAGGCTTGCCAGCTGCCATTCTGCAGGAGATCCAAGGGTCCCCAGTCTCAGCTCTGGCCTCACCTGCTGCAATCAAGGAACTACCTCACCTGTCCAGGGACTGTAGGAGATGGACATCCATCTTAGTTACCAGAACAGTCTTCTGGGTTTAGGTTTCTGGCCAGATTTTTCATACAACCTGGGTACCCTTCTTTGGTCTTCCCCAGGTCTATCTGGGCTAGAAAGCTGCATAAATCTCAGAGCTCTCCCAAGACTCACAGCAAACCTGGGCTTAGCATGCCCTTTAATGCTGTAATGCCGAGACAGCTGTACTGGTCTTGGGCTCAGAGAAGACAACAGTCAGTCTCCTTAGAGTCTGTGGAAGATCTCCTAAAGAAGAATGGACATAAACAAAGCCAGATTGGGGAAACTAGAATAAATGCCTAATCCTTCAATGTGCAGACATTGTCACACATCCACAAGCATCAAGAACATTTAGGAAAATATGACCTTACCAAGTGGACCAGAGACTGGCCCTAAATGAGGCACCAGGGACTGGCCCTAAAGTGATGGAGATTGTGATCTTTCAGACAAAAAATGTAGAATAGCTGTTTTAAGGAAGATCAATGAACTTCAAGAATATACAGAAAAACAATTCAGAAATTTATCTGATAATTTAATGAAAATTGAAATAATAAAAAAACTCACAAACATGCCGGAGTTGAAAAATACAGGGAACATAATAAAAAATAAAATAGAGACCATCAAGAGCAGAACCGATCAAATAGAATAAAAACATTAGTGAACTCGAATACAGGCTATTTGGAAATAATCAGAGGAGGTAAAATAATGAATGAAAAGACAGTGAAGAAGGCTTATGGAATTGATGGGACAACATGAAAAGAGAAAATATTCCAGTTGCTGGAGTTAAAGAGAGAGTTGAGAAAGACAAAGCAGTGTAAAGTTTATTCAAAGAAATAATAACAGGACTTTCCAAACCTGGAGAAAGATATAAATATACAGGAACTGGAAGATCACAGCTCATCAATCAGATTCAACCCAAATAAGAATACCCCAAGATATATTATAATCAAACTTTGGAAGGTCAAAAACAAATAGAGGTCCCTGAAAATAGAGAAATAAAAGAAGTAAATAGCATATAAGGAAACTCCAATACACCTGACAAGAGACTTTTCCAGCAGAAACCTTACAGGCCAGGATGGAGTGGAACATGATGTATTCAGAGTACTGAAGGAAAATAAAACTGCCAACTCTGAATACTGTATCTAGCAAAGCTGTCCTTCAGAAATGAAAGAGAGATAAAGACTTTACTAGACACACAAAAGCTGAGGGGAATTCATTACTATCAGACCTGTCCTATAAGAAATGCTGAAGGGAGTTCTAATCTAAAGACAAGAATGCTAACATGATTGTTATTCTAATACTGTAATTGTGGAGCATAAACCACTTATATCATTAGTATGAAGAATAAAAGTCAAAACTATTAAAAATTATTTGCTAAGAGATAGGCAATATAAAATGTAAAATATAAAAATTAATTGTGACATCAAAAATTCAAAATGTGGGAGGAGAATGGAATTAAGTGTACAGTTTTTTTATTTTTCCTTTGCTATCAAAGTTAAGAAGTTATTTTAAAATAACTTGTTATAACAGATGTTTTTTGTCAGCCTTATGGTAACCACAAAGCAAACACCTATAATAGATATATTAAAAATACAAAGCAAGAACAAAACACTACTAGAGAAAATCATTTACACACAAAGAAAGATTGTAAGAGAAGAAAGGGTCCACAAAACAACTAGAAAACAGGTATCAAAATGGCAGCAGTAAGCCCTCATCTATCAATAATTAACTTGAATGTAAATGAAATAAATTCTTCAATCAAAAGACATAAAGTAGCTGATTGAATAAAAAACAAGACCCAATTATCTGCTGCCTACAAAAGACTCACTACACTTGTAAAGACACACACAGATTGAAAATGAAGAGATGGAAAAAAATATTTTATGCACATGGAAACAAAAAAAGAGTAGGAGTAGCTATACTTATATCTGATAAAATAACCAAAACTGTAAAATGAGATAAAGCCATTATATAATGATAAAGAGGCCAGTACAGCAACAGGATATAATAATTATAAATACATATGTGCCCAACATAAGAGTACCAGAATATATAAAGCAAATATAAATAGATCTAAAAGGACAAATATACTGCAATAAATAATTGTAAGGAACTGGAATAGACAGATCATCCAGACAGAAAATCCACAAAGAAACATTATAATGAAACCACATATTAGACCAGATGGATATAATAGACATTTATGAAACTTTCTGTCCAACAGCTGAAGAATACACATTCTTCTCAACAGCACATGGAATATTCTCCAGGAAGGGTCATATGTTAGGCCACAGAACAAGTCTCATCAAGTTTAAAAGAATCAAAATTGTATCAAGTAGCTTTTCTGACCACAGTGGAATAAAACTAGAAATGAATAACAGGAGGAACTCTGGAAGTGGTACAAATACACGGACATTAAACAACATCCTCATGAGCCACTAATGGGTCAATGGAGCAATTAAAAAGGAAAATTTTTAGAACATTCTTGAGTCAAAAAGGGGGAACATGATATACTAGAACCAATGGGATACAGCAAAAGCAGTTTTCAGAGGGACGTTTATAGCAATACTTGCCTACATCAAAAAAGTAGGAAGATCTCAAATAACCTAACATGGCAACTCAAGAAACTAGAATAACAGGAGCAAACTAACTCAAAATTAGTAGAATGAAAGAGACAAACTCACAGGAGAATGCCATTTGAAGACACAGGCACATAGAGGAGAGAATGCCATGTAATGACATCACAGATACTAGAGTTATGTATCTGCAAGTCAGGGAATGACAAGGGTTGCTGGCAATCACCAGAAGCTGGGGGAGAGAGCATGGCTTTTCAGATAGAACAATGATTTTTGGACTTCTAGACTCTGACACTTTGAGCGAATCAATTTCTAAGGTACCCAGTTTGTGGTACTTTGTTACGGCAGCCCTAGGAAACTAATACAATGGAAATTTGCGCAGGGAATGTAAGAAGATGAGCTAGTTTATAAGATACTTTATAAGATAAGGTAGCTTAAGAAAGCTGGCAGTGACAGTATTTTCTCATATGTAATTGCCAGTCATATGTAAAGAAGGATGGAAGGAGAGAAGAGATTATAATAGAAGTTAACAATAAAATAAAAAGAGATAACCAAGAGAGCTAGATTTTAGATTAGGTAATAGAATTTGATTATGCAGTGGTGTTGAGTTTAGAAAAAATTGGCTCAGTTTCCTCTGGAAAATTAGAATGAAGTAGAGATATGTGGAGGAAAACTTCTGCCAAATTGCCTCTGATTGTACATTAATATAGTACACTTACCTGCTGAAAGCCATCGTGCTTTCCGGGGTCAAGGACTCAAGAATAAGGAAGGGTTTGATGAGGAGGCGCTAGTTGGTATTATGCAATGTGGATGTACATAAGCCTAAATCTGGAGTATTTCAACATTCTGACTCTGTAGCAGAACTGTATAATTATAAATATATAAAGGCTTAAGAATGAAAAGGGTCCAAATCCTATTATAAATGTGTAACAGAGACCCGAGGATTTTATATGACCTCTTCAAGGGACACAGACAATGAGTGACAGGTCTGCAGTGCAGGTCTCAGACTCCCAACTGTACCATATTGGAGATTGAAATCCCTAAAATTATTGTCTTAGTGTGTTTTTTATTGCTATAACAGAACACCACAGATTTAGTTGTACCCAGCAGACTGGGTAATTTATAAAGAAAAGGAACTTATTTATCACAGTTCTGGAAGCTGAGAAGTCCAAGAGCATGGCACTGATATCTGGTGAGGGTCATCCCACAGTGGAAAGGTGAAAGGTGAAAGCATGTGCATGAGACAGACAGAATTGGGCCTAACTCATCCTTTTATCAGGAGCCCATTCCCAAGATAATAGTATTAATCCATTCATGAGGGTGGAGCCCTCATGACCTAATCACCACTTCTAAAGGCTACACTTCTCAGTACTGTTTCATTGGTAATTAAATTTTAACATGAATTTTAGAGGAGACATTCAAATCACAGCAATATGGAAATAAAAAATATTTTAAAAATTTGGCGATTAAGAAGGATGTGTGTCTGTATTATAGTATGATTTTAGTTGTTTTCCCCACCCATTTAAATGAATATTACCATTAATGTCTGGGATTGGTACCAGGTTAAGTTTCATGTTTTCTATTTCATGAACTTTTACTTCTAGTAATGATTTTGCCTGAATAGGAAGAGAAATGTCACTAACAACAAAGGAAAGCAATTAAAGTATGCTTCCTTTGTTGTTAGTGACATTTACAATTAAAGGAACCATTTATTTCCATATTCCTAATGAAAATGGCAATCATTTGAAGAGTCTCTGAGTCCTTTACCCTTTCTGTCTCTGTCACTTTCATGAATGGTCATTAGCTTCTGTATGCATACCAAGAAATGTATTATTATAGTTAAAATCACATAACAAGATTTTCAGGGTTGATGAAGAGGTATTATTTGCCATTCTGAGAATATCCAATTTAGTTGTAGCTGAAAAAAAGTAACAAAATCATTAAAGTTATGCCCATCTAGTCTACACCACTACACTTTTTAAATGGGTATCAGATATCATTGTCTTGATTAACACCATTTTCATAGTGGTAGTTAAGAGTGAGGGATCTTGGAGTCCAAATACTATTCTGGACTCATCTGTTGGCTTCACGCTTATTTAAATATCTGCAAATAACTTCACCTGTTAGCCTCACCTTTCAAATTTGTTTAATGGATGTAAATAGAGTACCAACTTTGTAGGTTTGCTTTGAGTATCAAATGGGAGAATTCATTTAAACCCTTAGAACACTTTCTAGTACATAGGAATTAGTGAATACAAGGAACCATTTAACTGAAATGCAGTTAACTTTCAGATGAAACTTTCTCATTGGAATGATTCAGATTTCTGAGATGAGCAATCCTCATTTTCTCTCTCTCTGTGTTAACTCCTTATCAGGTATATGATTTGAAAATGTTTTCTTGTATTCTGTAGGTTATCTTTTTACCATGTCAATTGTGTCCTTTGATGCACAGAAGATTTTAGTTTGATGCAAACACATTTGTCTGTTTTTGGTTTTGTTGTTTGTGTTTTTAGTGTCGTATTGAATAAATTGCTGTCTAGTCCAATTTTATGAAGTTTTTTTCTATGAGCTTGATAGTTTTAGGTCTTCCATTTAGGTCTTTGATCCATTTTGAGTTAATTTTGTGTAGAACATAAGGCCTTCACTTCATTCTTTTACATATTGACATCAGTTTTCTTAGCACTATTTGTTAGAGAGATTGTCTTTTTCCCACTGAGTGGTCTTGGCACCCTTGTTGAAGATTATTTGAGCATATATGGGAGGGTTTATTTCTGGGCTTTCTATTCTATTCCATTGGTCTATTTTAAAATAAAAATTTTATAGCTGATTTATTTATTTATTTTATTGTCTCCTTTTTTAATGTAATGATGGCCACATTAAGGCAATTTGCAACAACTTGGGAATGATTTTATTTTGAAAAATTATTTTACTGGATATACAATTTTTGGATACATTTTTTTCTTTCAGTTCTTTGAATACATCATCACACTTTCTCCTGGCCTCCATTGTTTCTGAAGAGAAGAAATTGTATTGTTACTTCTCTCAGAGTGATGAGTCCTCTCCCACTTACTGTTTTCTCTGCCTTTGATTTTCAGCAATCTGACTCTGATGTGTCTAGATATGGATCTTGTTGTAATTATCTTACCTATGATTTGTTAAGCTCCTTGAATGTGTATATGAATATTTTTTAAAACAAATTTTGTAAGTTTTGGGCCATCATTTCTTAAAAAACGTTTTCTGTTCTCTCTCCCCTATCTTTTTGGAACTCCCACTGCATATATTTGATATGATTGATACTCTTTGAGGCTGTGTTTATTTATTGCTCATCATTTTTCTGTCTGTTCTTCAGATCAATTATATAATAGAAAGTCTGTATTTGAGTCATATTTTACTTTAATTTTTGAAATATGACTTTATTTAGTTTAGTGAATGTACAGTAGCTTTTGTACATCTTTGATAACACTCAAAACCAATTTCTGTTAACTGATTTTTTTTTCTGAATGTGGGTCACACTTTTTTGTTTTATAATTTTTGCTGTTTCTTAAAATACTTAAATGTTTAATCCTCTGGATATATTTTATGGTTTGTTTTTAGATATAGACTAACCTTTGTATTTTAAGTTTTTCCAAAAAAGGGCATTTAGTTATCTCCATGCCACTTACAAATACTCCATTTTATGTCTTCCAACATGAAATGACATCTTTATCAGTATTAAATTTGCTTATATCTATGGACTGATTGTGTTGATATTCTCCCCATTGATCCATTTGTTTACATCAGTGTCAGGACTACATTGTTTTAATTATGGTAGCTTTATATATTTTCACCAATTCAAAATGATACATATATCCTATCATCCTAATTTTTCAAAATTTTTCTGTTTTCCTACTCAATTTTATTGATGAAAATTAGAATGCAGTCAAGTGCCAGAAACTGGTATGTGGACTTTTATGGACATTATTGTTAATGTTTATTTTGCTAGAGCAGTATTTGTGAGTTGAAAATATTTATGTTTAAAGGTTTATCTGCATTTAAGGTTTATTTTATATACTTTAGTATTTTATTTTATATTTTTACTTTATTTCCCTTTTGTGTATATTCAGTTACATTTATTTATGTATTTATTTATTTGCCATAAAATTTTTTTCCCATTGCACGTTCTAGCTAGGTTTCTATACAAAAATATAAAATTCTTCATTGTAGATTCTGGATATTAGCCCTTTGTCAGATGAGTAGGTTGCAAAAATTTTCTCCCATTGTGTAGGTTGCCTGTTCACTCTGATGATAGTTTCTTTTGCTGTGCAGAAGCTCTTTAGTTTAATGAGATCCCATTTGTCGATTTTGGCTTTTGTTGCCATTGCTTTTGGTGTTTTAGACATGAAGTCCTTGCCCACGCCTATGTCCTGAATGGTATTGCCTAGGTTTTCTTGTAGGATTTTAATGGTTTTAGGTCTAACATATAAGTCTTTAATCCATCTTGAATTAATTTTTGTATAAGGTGTAAGGAAGGGATCCAGTTGCAGCTTTCTACATATGGCTAGCCAGTTTTCCCAGCACCATTTATTAAATAGGGAATCCTCTCCCCATTGCTTGTTTTTGTCAGGTTTGTCAAAGATCAGATAGTTGTAGCTATGCGGCATCATTTCTGAGGGCTCTGTTCTGTTCCATTGATCTATGTCTCTGTTGTGGTACCAGTACCATGCTGTTTTGGTTACTGTAGCCTTGTAGTATAGTTTAAAGTCAGGTAGCGTGATGCCTCCAGCTTTGTTCTTTTGGCTTAGGATTGACTTGGCGATGCGGGCTCTTTTTTGGTTCCATATGAACTTTAAAGTAGTTTTTTCCAATTCTGTGAAGAAAGTCATTGGTAGCTTGATGGGGATGGCATTGAATCTATAAATTACCTTGGGCAGTATGGCCATTTTCACGATATTGAATGTACAAGAAAAAAACAAACAACCCCATCAAAAAGTGGGCAGAGGACATGAACAGACACTTCTCAAAAGCAGACATTTATGCAGCCAAAAAACACATGAAGAAATGCTCCTCATCACTGGCCATCAGAGAAATGCAAATCAAAACCACAGTGAGATACCATCTCACACCAGTGAGAATGGCCATCATTAAAAAATCAGGAAACAACAGGTGCTGGAGAGGATGTGGAGAAATAGGAACACTTTTACACTGCTGGTGGGACTGTAAACTAGTTCAACCATTGTGGAAGTCAGTGTGGCGATTCCTCAGGGATCTAGAACTAGAAATACCATTTGACCCAGCCATCCCATTACTGGGTATATACCCAAAGGACTATAAATCATGCTGCTATAAAGACACATGCACACGTATGTTTATTGCGGCACTATTCACAATAGCAAAGAGTTGGAACCAACCCAAATGTCCAACAACGATAGACTGGATTAAGAAAATGTGGCACATATACACCATGGAATACTATGCAGCCATAAAAAATGATGAGTTCGTGTCCTTTGTAGGGACATGGATGAAACTGGAAACCATCATTCTCAGTAAACTATCGCAAGGACAAAAAACCAAACACCGCATGTTCTCACTCATAGGTGGGAATTGAACAATGAGAACTCATGGACACAGGAAGGGAAACATCACGCTCCGGGGACTGTTGTGGGGTGGGGGGAGGGGGGAGGGACAGCATTAGGAGATACACCTAATGCTAAATGACGAATTAATGGGTGCAGGAAATCAACATGGCACATGGATACATATGTAACAAACCTGCACATTGTGCACATGTACCCTAAAACCCTAAAGTATAATAAAAAAAAAAAAAAATATATAAAATTCTTGTACAATTATCTTATATCAGTTTACCTTACTGAATTTTCTTATTTCCAATTTTTTTTTCAGATTCTTATCTTGCATTTTCCGGTGAAACAACCATGTTATGAAATAATTATATTTTTATTTTGAAAATATATACTGCATTATATATTCTTGCTTTCTGACATTGGCTTGAATCTCTAAAAATCATCCACTAACACTGTTGCAAGAAGGCATCCTTACATTGTTTCTGATTTTACTGAGAATTTTCTTGGTGCTTAACCATTAGCATCATAGTAACTTTTAAAAATACAAACTACTTATCTTACTAAATCCCTCAATTCCTGGGTTACTGAGAGCTTTCGTCTTTTGTTTGTTTCTAGTATTTATCAAGAACGAATCTGGAATCTTCTCAAAGCCTGTGAGCCTCTGTTAAGAATGATTAATTTATTTTAAATAAAACCATTAAAAATTAATAAATTTTATTTTATATTCTGTAATGTTTAGGAAATCTCCCCCTCCCTAAGGTCAAGAAGATATTATTTTATATTATTTTCTAAAATATTCATATTTCCCTTTCACATTTATGTCTTCAATAATCTAAAATTCATTTTTTTTCCTGTGGGCTTGTTTTATTTCTATCTTTAAGGATGTCCAGTTGTCCCAGCAGTTGAGACAACTGTTTATTGAAAAGTCTGTGCCTTTCCCATTGATATTCAGAGCTACTTCTATTCATATATCAGTTGCCTATATATGTAGAGTCTGTTTCTGGAATAACTATTACATTTTGTTTGCTTCTGTCAGGTTCACAGGGACACTACCAGTCTGGTACCATGTTAAACCATGTTCTAGGCTTGAGATTTTGTTTCAACCATCCAGTGATGTGAATCTGGGCTCCAAGTCTGTGTAAAAGCTGGTTTGTATTTACACCTTCACTTTCTCTTTCCATGATGAGCACTCAAGGCAATGATGTTAGCAATATCCTGAGGGTTCTTTTCACCCCTCACTAAAAGTATAACCCTTTGAGGTCCATCCTTTATTAGAGAAAGAGTGACCTATCTACCCCTTGCTTGGGGAAAACTCTATGTTTCAACAGTTTCTTCTGTCTTCTGCTCCTGGAAGCATGAAGAATGGCACGAAAATGGAAGTTTTAGTATTTCAAGGATAAAGAATAACTCTAGAACAAGAGTTGCTTTGGGGCTAAACCTATCTCCTATATTCACTTAGATTTGGCTTAAAAAGCCCATACTATTTTATTAGCTCTTCTATGCTTTTTAAAAGTTTTTTAAAAAATTAATGTGGGTTTTTAATTCTTTGTCAGTGGGAGGGTGAGTTTGAATAAACCTTTCTTCCACATGAGAAGTATTTTACAAGTTGTTTGTCAAATTTATAAGAAAATGATCAAATCTTCTGTGACAAAAAAATGGACAAATATTGACCATTGAGTGTGAATGCCATGGTGATGCTAATTCTAATTATTTTTCTTTTCTTTTAGCCATACCTTCAGAGTGTTATTTTCCTTTTTGTCATAAGGTGTCTGGAAATGAAGTATGGAAATGAAATAATGAATAAAGACCCAGTTTTCAGGTTGGGAAAATATTAATTGAGATCTGAATGTAATTTAAATATTTAGTCTTTTTAAATTTATAATTTCATTTATTTATTTGTTTGTTTTTATTTTTGAAAATAGAGACAGGGTTTCAGGTTGGGAGAATACTAATTGAGATCTGAACGTAATTTAAATATTTAACCTTTTTAAATTTATAATTTTATTTGTTTTTATTTTTGAAAATAGAGACAGGATCTTGCTATATTGCTCAGATTGGTCTCAAACCCCTGACCTCAAGTAATCCTCCTGTTGTGATCTTAAATATTTAGTCTTTATTGCAGTACATTTAACATCAGTTTATTAAAATGGATTTACTACCCAACACTTGGCTAAGCATGTTGTACAGTGCTATTTTCAGAAAAAGAAAACAGAATTAGATTGGATGCAGGGATATTTAGTTTCTAAGTCATAGGTTCTGATTTTAGGCAAGATGAGTTTTTGCCCTGTACATCTCTGTAAGTAGTGTTTAAGCATCAAAGCTTGCTTTTCTCCTGGTTGTGGCCATTATGGGTCCCTAAGGAGAAGATACAGTAAAAACTGGTTCCATATAAAACCAATTAGGATGATCTTTTATGAGGAATGTGGTCATGATCTGGATGGTGACAGACTAAAAGACCCGTATGTCTACATTTGAGTGATTTAAAAGAACGAAGCGACAGAGCCAGTTGACAGATGGGATACAATGTTTTAAAGAGAAGAAATAGTCAAAGAAGATTTCAAGGGACTTGGCTACTGGAGGTGTTATTACTGCCAAGAAGAATCTTGTAGGTAATAAATTAATGATGTGATAGTCTTTTTAAAAAGGATAATAATTTGATTATAGGGATTTACATTTTCTTAACAGTTGTGCCCAAATTGCATTTTTATGTTATTTTATTTCCTCTGTAGAATCTCTCCACGGAGTTGAGAAAGTCATCCCAATCCAGAGGAGCCCGAAGAAGAAGATGAAGATGTTCAAGCTGAAAGAGCCCAAGCAGCAAATGCACTCACTGCTTCAAACTTGGAGGAGGTGAGCAGCAGGGATAAGACCCTTAATAAAATCCTCAGATGGTTTGTCCTGTAGAATTGATGAGATGTTGGTTTTTATTTTGAAAGCTGCTTTAGTTTTTTAAATATTTCTATTTATAGCTTATATTCAAATTATTCTCTTCAAAACTAACTACCCTGTCCTCATTCTTTTAATTTTTTCTTCTTCGGTTTTCTGTGGGTCTTACTCTTCCAGCTCCTCATTCATCAGTATAATCAACAAGTTCTCTGATTTTTTAATCAATTTTAGCAAAGTCGCACATTTTTCAAGAGTTGCAATTTCATTTTGTATTATAGTATACTTGTAATATTAATAACTGAATAGCATATGAACAAGAGCAAATGAATTTACAATGCATGGAAATCAATAAGAAATAAACTGGGAATGAAATTGTGGAAAGGGCAAGGATAGATGCTAGCATAATGCAAAGGGAATGCATTTGATTAGGAATTAATTTTATTAGTAGTTGATTAAGTAGCCCTTATTTATGAACATACATTTGGGTATTTTATTTGAAAAAAGAGGCTAAAGCTCTTCAGCTTGGCCTAAAATTTAGTTGGGTTTATAGACTAGGGAATGGAAAATAAAACATCAATTTGTAAAGTATCTGAAATTTAACGGGGAAATCATGCTTTGTCATGTTTTCCAGGAACCAGTCATAACTGCAAGCTGTTTACACAAAGAATATTATGAGACAAAGAAAAGTTGCTTTTCAACAAGAAAGAAGAAAATAGCCATCAGAAATGTTTCCTTTTGTGTTAAAAAAAGGTTTGAATAATTGTTCCTTTTATTATTATTATAATGTTCCTTATTCTCTAGATTTAAGACTACGAAGGGGACAAATTTTTATTCATTGAGATTGTTCATATATCCTGGTTAATGAGTAATTATAAAACTTCTTCACATGTCAGCAGATAAGTCTTTTCTACTTCAAAATCATGTCCCAATTCAAATGGCAAGAAACCCAATCTTGGATTAGGAAGACCCCGATTCTCTGTATTAATGTTGTAACACAGGAGAATTTTCAAGGTGCTAACTAAGCTTTTGTTTCAGAAATGTTATTTTGGGGTGGCCACAGTGGCTCGTGCCTCTAATCCCAATGCTTTGAGAGGCTGAGGTGGGAGGCTTGAGGCCAGGATTTCAAGACCAGCCTGGGAAACATAGCAAGACTCCATCTCTACAAAAAAATTTAAAAATTAGCTGGGTGTGGTGGTGCATGCATGTAGTTCTGGCTACCTGGGAGACTGATGCAGGAAGATCGCTTGAGCCCAGGAGATCGAGGCTGCAGCAGGCAATGATTACACCACCACAGTCCAGCCTAGGCAACAGAGCAAAACTCTGTCTCTGAAAAAAAAAAAAAAGTCATTTTGTTTCAAAATGTTATGCAACCAACCAAGCAATTTTAGATTAGTCAGCCTTGAACATTCAAATATTGATGGTGACTCTTTCTTCCAGGTGAAGTTTTGGGATTACTAGGACACAATGGAGCTGGTAAAAGTACTTCCATTAAAATGATAACTGGGTGCACAAAGCCAACTGCAGGAGTGGTATGTGACATGTGAAGGAAATTTTATTTTAAATATTGATGACATCCTTCTATTATTCCTATCAGCAAATCAAATATCTTTTTAAAAAATAGATGAAAGAATTTATAAAATTTCTCTTGCGTATTAAAAAAATATTGCAGCTTAATGGCCGCTTTTATCTCCTTTAGTAGAAGGGGGATTGGAGCAAAAACCAAAAGTGGATGTGACATTCATTGTCTTGTGTAGGTGATGTTACAAGGCAGCAGAGCATCAGTAAGGCAACAGCATGACAACAGCCTCAAGTTCTTGGGGTACTACCCTCAGGAGAACTCATTGTGGCCCAAGCTTACAATGAAGGAGCACTTGGAGTTGTATGCAGCTGTGAAAGGACTGGGCAAAGAAGGTGCTGCTCTCAGCATTTCACAGTACAGAGAGAAGTCTCACAATTTGTAGCAGGAGGAAGGGAAAAATATGTCATTTCTTCATTATATGTAAAAAGAAAATTATAAACAATGTCTTTAAATTTTCATGCAAATAAAATGATTGAAATACCTGAATAAGAACCAAACCATAAGATTTAGCATTTATGAAAATGTTAAGGAAGCTTAAATTTACTATCTAGAATAATAGTGCTTAGAGTTTCCTATAGTTGTTTTAGAGAGGTCCATTTGCCATATACTTCATGTATAATCACACTGTTTTTTGTCAGATTGGTGGAAGCTCTCAAGCTCCAGGAACAACTTAAGGCTCCCGTGAAAACTCTATCAGAGGGAATAAAGAGAAAGGTATGCGCCAGGCTCAGGGTTTCCCTGTGTACCCATGGCTGGGTGCCCATGGGCTGTTCCTCCCATTGCAGCTGTGCTTTGTGCTGAGCATCCTGGGGAACCCATCAGTGGTGCTTCTAGATGAGCCGTTCACCGGGATGGACCCCGAGGGGCAGCAGCAAATGTGGTAAGGAGAGTGAATATTAAGTGTCAGAGTCAAGAGAATACCTCTAGGTTTTTGTTTTTGTTTTTGTTTTGTTTCTTTGTTACATTTTGCTCCATTAACCTTTGATGTGCACATCTTCTATTATGTAATTCAGTGAAACCTAATATAGCATTCAAAATTCCTGCAGGAGGGAAAAAATAGATATTTTAAGACCCAAATAAACTCTTGATTATATTTGTTTGGATTTCTCTTTTCTTATTCCTCTTCCCCCTGTCTTTTTATTTTTCCATTTCATTTTTCATTTATTGAAAGTCATATAGTGTGATATTTCTCTGTTTTTTACTCCAGCTTTTCTACTTTTCTTCCCCAGTAGTGCATTATTTTAACCAATACTCTTCTTTTTTATGAAGCCTATTAATACGGTACTATCATTAGGTAATGTAGCACAATTTTTATTCTTTTTCTCTATGGCAAAGATTTTCTCTTGTAGCTTATTTATTTATTTATTTATTTATTTATTTATTTATTTGTATTACTTGACACAGGGTCTTGCTCTATCACCTAGGCTGGAATACAGTGGTGCAGTCACAGCTCACTGCAGCCTCGACCTCCTGGGCTTAAGCGATCCATTCATCTCAGCCTCCCAAGTAGCTGGGACCACAGGCATGTGCCACTATGCCTGGCTAATTTTTAAAATTTTTTGTAGAGATAGGGTTTCACCATGTTGCACAGGCTTCTTGCATCCAACATAATATTTTCTCTTTAGATTTCCTGCTTTTTTCTATTTATCTATTTTCCAAAATTACTTTCTATATGCAAACAATCCCTTACTTTATCTTTAGGCAGATACTTCAGGCTACCATTAAAAACAAGGAGAGGGGCACCCTCTTGACCACCCATTATATGTCAGAGGCTGAGACTGTGTGTGACCGTATGGCCATGATGGTGTCAGGAACGCTAAGGTGGGTGCCTGTCCTGAGCCAGCAAGGGACTAGCATGTTCTTATAGAGAGAGTTTCAGCTTGCTATGAACAGCTGATGCTCTACAGCTCCCTAACGTATAATTAAACACCTTCCCCTACAGTGAGAACCGAGGAAGAAATTAAGAGACAAGTATTTTTTCTTTATTTCCCCTGAACTAGGTGTATTGGTTCCATTCAACATCTGAAAAACAAGTTTGGTAAAGATTATTTACTAGAAATAAAAATAAAAAATTTACCCAGGTGGAAGCTCTCCACACAGAGATTTTGAAGCTTTTCCCACAGGCTGCTCGGCAGGAAAGGTAAAGGATGTTTTTAGTTTGAGTGACAAGTATGAGTGTTTTCCAGTATTAGCATCAATTAGTTTTGTGCTAGTCTAAACAGGAAGAGAAAGGCAGAGTGGACACAAAACAAGCTGTTGAGGATTGCTAGGATGCATTACAAAAACTAAACAGTTATTTTCAGTGAGTGTTTTAGACCTCAGAAAAGGTGAATGGTGTGTGTGTGTGCATTCATATATGTGTGTAAATGGTGGAATGGCTTGGAGATTAAGAACAAAGTACAGACAAATTAAACTACCAACTTTTTAATGATTTTTAAAAAATAGACAATGAAAACAATGCTTTCACCTACAGGATTTTGCTGAATATAAATTGCATCAAGAGCTCCGTAACACAAACTTCCATGCTTGAGAAGGATTGACTCTATCCTAAATTATTCAATTATAAATCATTTGATCCTCCCAATGTTTCTTTTAAAGTTGTATGTGGTCAGCCATGGGTTACAAGTAATGGTAATCAAACCCTTGTGAATAGCAGAATGAGCCTGAATTTTATTGAAAGATGAACAGAATTTTCTTGTATACTATTTCTACTCATTTATTTTTATAATATTTATTATATTTATTGAACACCTATTATCTGCTGCTGGCTATGTATTGAATAGTCAACAAAATAGACAAGGTTCTTCCTTTTGGAGGCGAGGATATTAAGCAAATGAAGATACAAATAAATGAGGATATGACATTGAGGTAGGACTTTAAGACTGAGCAGGGTTTGGTCAGCTGAAGAGTGGGAGTAACAGACACTGTTTCCAAGTAACAGCATGTTTAAAGAACTTAGGTCAAGAATGAATTCTACAAATGTGAAGGATGAAACAAAGGCTCAGGTAGTTGATGTGTAAAGAGATATCCAAGTGGAGATGCCAAAGTACAGAGCTGTAGACCTGTGGCTCACAAGAGAAGGAAGAGGTCATTGAGATCTGGTCTGGCAACAAACAAAGTGGGGGATTTTTTACTGTATAGAAGACGATTAAACTAGGAGAATGTTGAGGCCAACAGGAGAGATAGGAAGTCAAGAGGGGCTAGGATGAACCCCAGGAGCTCTTAGCTTTGAGATGGGATTGAGGAAGAAAATAAATCTTCCTGTGTGGACAGTACCACCACAACCATACCAACAAATACTGAGGAGTATCTAGAACAGCACTGGCCAGTAGAATTTTTGTGATAATGAAAATGTCCTATCTGTGCTGTCCAGGATGGTAATCACTACACATATGTAACTACTGAGTACTTCAGATGTGGCTAGTGTGAATGAGGAGTTGAATTTTCAATTTTATTTATTTTAATTACTTTAAATGTAAATAGCCACATGGATTTAGTGGCTACTCTATTAAGCAGTGCAGGCCTAGAGAGTTAGAAGGACAATCGTAAGTGTGGTTGTCTCAGAAGCTAAGAGAGAAAGAGTATGTTTGTTTTAAGGAGGGTGTGTACAATTTTATTTAATGCTTTTGAAAAGTTTGCAAAATGAGGACTGAAGAGTGTTCATTGGATTGTGCAACATGAAAGGGGGTCTGAAGGTCAAGAAAGAAATTTTTTTAGCAGGAGAGAGTTCAACATATTTTAATTCTTATAGGAGAGATTGAAAATTAAATCTCAATCTCTCCTATGAGAGAGGGGAAAGGTAATGTAAACATTCTAGAAAGGTTGCTTTTTGAGAGTAAGTAAGAAATATAGCACAATAAGAAAGTTCAGGCTGAGTGGGAAAGATTCTTAATCAGAGCTATTTCTCAGAATTTATCTTTAACATAAAATTAGAGGCAACCGGATTTTTGTTGTTATAACTATTTTTATGATTGAATCTGTAATTTCACACCCATTCATGCTGTATCAAATCAGACACTTATTTAAAGAACACATTGAAAAATTATTTTACTTTGCCTATTAATTCCTCCCCAGTGTTATCACACTGAAGCTTAGTAATAAATCTCACTCTTCTTCCTGACAGATATTCCTCTTTAATGGCGTATAAGTTACCTGTGGAGGATGTCCACCCTCTATCTCGGAACTTTTTCAAGTTAAAGGCAGGTAAGTTTGGGTATATATAAATAAGACTTTATGTATTGGTTGCATATTTTCATGTAGAATATAGACTATGTAATTTCAAGTAGAACAATGAAATAATCAACCAAAACTTGAAAAATCCCTACCAGGACAGTCATAACAATCTCAAAGGAAATGAAGTGGTGGTCCTAGATGTGGGTTTGCTCCACCTGATTCTTCCTGTGCTGACCAGGAAGCCCAGCCGCAAGTCAGTCATGTTACTCTATCCTGCAGGATTGAATTGGGGTACCAGGGCTGTTTCTTACCATGATACCAGTGCATAGAATTGAAGGATAATGATGAGAATGTTGTCCCAAAGAATATTAAGGAGAGCTTTTGAGGTCTCTATGTTTCTAAAAGCCAAGGTACCAGGAGCAAATGTACAGAGGCAACAATTGAAGGACTGAGTGAAGGTTAGCGAAATAAAACACAGAGGGGTGAGGTGTAACAAGTCGCTACTGAAGAGGACTTCTGAACTAGTTCCAGAGACACTGCGTATTTATGGCTATTGATGCAGAATGTACAAGTGTGAAAAGGGAGCCAGCATGGAGTGGACTTCTCTGTAGATTTACAAATATAGAATAAATTATTCTCGACAGCTGATTTGGAGTCCAAAGCATACATGTAAAGAATCAAAAGGATAATACTAAAATAGGACACAAGGAGCTTTTTTGAGTTTATAGGAAACTGAATATGTTCATGCATGGCTATCTTTTATTAGCCATATCAGCACTCTTCTTTAATTTATCCTTCAAGAAAATGTAATTATTTGGCCTATATCTTACAGTATCTAAACAATTTGAAGTTACTGTCTCTGTTGTAAGACTTTACAAACACTTGGTGAAAAATATATAAGCCACTAATGTCAGTCTCTTTAAATGCAGTGAAACAGACCTTCAACCTGGAGGAATACAGCCTCTCTCAGGCTACCTTGGAGCAGGTGGGTTTGCATTGAACAAGTGAGCACCATCCAGATGACCTCTGTGTGAATCCATCTTTCAGACACACCCTGATATTTTTGTGTCTTTTTTATTTTCTCTTACTTAGGTATTCTTAGAACTCTGTAAAGAGCAGGAGCTGGGAAATGTTGATGATAAAATTGATACAACAGTTCAATGGAAACTTCTCCCACAGGAAGCCCTTAAAATGAAGAACCTCCTAAGGTTCAATTTTAGGTCCTACTACATTGTTAGTTTCCATAATTCTGCAAGAATGTTTCCTTTTACTTCAGTTAACAAAAGAAAACATTTAATAGTTTAAACATTTAATAATGATTACAGTTTTCATTTTTAAAAATTTTAGGATGAAGGAAACAAGGAAATATAGGGAAAAGTAGTAGACAAAAATTAACAAAATCAGACATGTTATTCATCCGCAACATGGGTCTATTTTGTGCTTAAAAATAATTTTAAAATCATATAATATTAGGTTGGTTTTTGGTTATTATCAGTAAAGCTAACACTGAGAACATTTTACAAATAAAAATATGAGTTTTTTAGCCTGAACTTCAAATGTATCAGCTATTTTTAAACATTATTTACTCCAATTCTAATTTAATGTGACATTGACTATAAGAAGATCTGATAAACTGATGAAATGGCACAGCATAACATTTAATTATAATGACATTCTGATTATAAAATAAATACATGTGAATTTTAGTACATATTGAAATTATATGGAAAAAGATAACCATAATCTGTAAGAAAGTACTGCAGTTAATATTTTCTTTAGCCAACTTATATTCAGTGTATTTTTATGGGTCCTTTTTCAAAGGTAGTATCAGTAGGCGTAGTCATTTTCTGTATCTTTTCACCTCACAGTTCACTAACATTTCCCATGTCATCATAATACTTTTGTGTTATATAATTGCTGCATTAATGTTATAGCAATATTGATATAATACCAGAGTTGTTATGTTTGGGTTATATGCAAGTTTATTTCTTAGAAATAAAACTATGATGGACTTTTCTTATGTTTTGTTTATTAAAATCTTAAGGTAAGTGGTTCAGATATCAACTGATGGTTCTCTCTCTTGTGTAAGATCCATATAACTTTATTCTCTGACCTGTAGAAAAAGTCATTATCCATCTGCTATCATTTGGATATTTGACCCTCTGAATCTCATGTTGAAATTTGATTCCCAGTGTTGGAGGTGGGGCCCAGTGGGAGGTGTTTGGGTCACAGGGATGTATCCCTCGTGAATTGCTTGGTGCTGTCCTTGCAGTTATGAGTGAGTTCTCATTCTGTTAGTTCCCAGGGGAACTGGTAGTTAAAAAGAGCCTGGCATCTCCTTCTCTCTCTCTCTGTCTCGCTCACCATGTGATCTTTGCACATGCTGGCTCCACTTCATCTCTACCAAGTAGAAGCAGTGTGAGGCCTCACCGGATACAAATGTTGGCACCATGCTTCTTGTACAACTTGTGGTTTCAGAATCCCAACTGAAAAAGTCAGCCTAAAAGTGTCCTGTGAAACACCTAGGAAGATAGGACGTCAGGCAAGCAACAACTTCAATGCAAAATGTGTCTTGTCCAAAAGTGACAGGAGGACCACTGCCACAGAAACCACCCTAAAGTCAGAAGCGGCAGTAAGAAGATAGGCCTGGTGGAAACAGAGCTGACATGCAGTTGCTGACTTTCACATGCTTCCAACAAGCAGCGTTTGCAGCAGAGCAATATGAAACGTTGATTTATGAATACAGAAGCAAATGAATCAGAAAATTTAGCAGGATTGTGTTAGATTGGGTAAAGAAAAACAACTGTTGCAAATAAAATGAATGTACATTTATTGCCCATAAATTCTCAGTGTCTCAATCCATTTAATTTTTTTTATTGTGGCAAAAATATAATAAAACAAAATATACTTGAAATCAGACACAGAAGCAAAAATATTGTATGCTTACACTCATGGAATATTTATTAATAAATTAGGCACATTCCCTGAGGCAGAAAGAAATTAAAAATTACCAGCGGCTCGGGGGAGGAGAGAGTGGGAGTTATCACTTAATGGTTACGGAATTCCTGTTTGGGTTGATAAAAAATTTGAGAACTAGACGGTGGTGCTGGTTGCACAATTTTGTGAATGCAATTAATGTCACTGAATTGTACACTTAAAAATTGTCAAAGTGGAGAATTCCATTCATTTAATTCAAAAAATATAATTTTAAAAATTCTTACATGTTTTGCCATAAAAATTATAGTATTTATACAATCTAAACTGGAAAATATTCTTTCTCAGCTAGTATATTTTTCTATCATATACACACAGGATAATATTATATCTACTATTATATAATTACTTAACATCATACTACAAACATCACACTTTCCTTGTTTATTGTATACCTATGTCAGTTTAAGTCAGTGTTTTTTTGTAGTGCATATGTAGTATTTCAGTGTTTGGATGTACCAAAACGTTTTAGTTGAGAATAAATTGAAAGATATACAGATTGTTTCTTAGTTTTCCTGTTAGAAACAATGCTGCAGAAGTTCTGTCCCTCTAGAGAACCCTGCCAAAGATATACATGCAACATTCTTCCATATATATATATATATATATGAGTTTATTTAGTAGTATTAACTCATACAATCACAAGGTCCCACAATAGGCTGTCTGCAAGCTGAGGAGCAAGGAAGCCAGTCTGAGCCCCAAAGCTGAAGAAACCTGGAGTCCCATATTTGAGGGCAGGAAGCATCTAGCACAGGAAAAAGATGTAGGCTGTGAGGCTAAGCCAGTCTAGCCTTTTCACGTTTTTCTGCCTGCTTTTTATTCTGGCCGAGCTGGCAGCTGATTAGATGGTGCCTACCCAGATTAAGAGTGGGTCTGCCCTTCCCAGCCCACTGACTCCAGTGTTAATCTCCTTTGGCAACACCCTTACAGACACACCCAGGATCAGTACTTTGTGTCTTTTAATCCAATCAAGTTGACACTTGGTATTAACCATTACAGCAATTATCTACATAATCACTTCAAATATATTCCTAGAATGTCTGGGTCATTGTGTGGAGTTGTACCAATGCATTCCATCCCTAGCTGTCCAGAAATTTACCCAGAAAGGAAGGAATTAGAGACTGTTGGCAGTAATGCCAAGTGAAGTGCGCATTTCCATAAACAAAAAAAGATGGCAGAAATATACAGCTAAAATGGAACTAAGAAAGGTCCCAGGCTCTTATTATAACATTGTTAGCATCCCAAATAATTATTTACTAGACTAAAGAAAGATGCCAGGAGCTAGCACATACTGCTCCAATCTGTGATTAGATTGGGAAAGGTGGAAAGTGAAGAGAAAATGAAAGCCCATGCTGATGAATCTAGACTTCTTTAATATGGGTCATTAATGGGAAAAAAATCACTGGCTAGATGAGAAAAATTAGACTACAGAAAGATTAAATCCAAGGGCAATAATCAGCAAAGTTCCCCAAAGAAACACACATAATAATAAAAAACGGGAAGATCTTAAAAATACTACTACTTAGAATTTTGTATTAGTCACATTTGAGAGAGCTTGCTTAGCTCACAATAATTTCCTCCTTAGTTCTTGAGTTTTCTAATAGTCTCGTTTGTCCTACTGATTTGTTTTCATGGTAGACTTTTGATTATGAGTTTATCTTCTGGGAGGAATATTTCTTTTACCTCTGTTGCTTTGTGTTCTGAAACTTGGGTATATCTTTATGGAATTTTTTGTTTTCTCTGTGACACTCCAGGATAGTAAGAGGAGGAGGAGAAGGGAGGAGGAGGAGGGAGGAAGAGGAGGAGGGAGGAGGGGTGGAGGGGGAGGAGGGGAAGTAGCAGCAAATAACATTTTTTGAGCGTTTACAATTTTCTCTCATTGTTCTATGTACTTACATAGATGAATTTAACCCCTACAATAACCTTATATATATATTAATACTGTTGTTTTTCTACTTTTGGGGAGTAAAAAAACCCGAGGGGGTAAGAGTTAAATGGATTGTGCAAGGTCACACAGCTAGTACATGGCAGAACCAGAAGCTGAACACAAGTTTGGCTCCAAAGTGTATACACTAACTCCTATAATACATCTCTGGACGTGTTATTATACTGGGAGAATAAATTCAGATTCTTCTCCTGTCTCTTGTACTTGATACATGCTCTACATACTTTGGGGTTTCATTTCCTATGGGCGATTATCTATCTATCTGTCTATCTATCTATCTATCTACCTACCTACCTACCTACCTACCTACCTACTATCTGTCTGTCTGTCTGTCTGTCTTCCAGAAATTGGGCAGAGAATACAGCTTTGCTCTTCCCTGAGGTTGTAGGTGAAATTTTCCTAGTCTGTTTTTAGCACTGGACAGTCCTATAAACCTTCTGGATTCCTGCAGGAATATGAACTCCAGCTTACCAACCTTTCAAGGACCAAGTTCAGGTCAGAGGGTCATTAAAACACCTGAGGCTTGGTTTTCAGTCCAATATATCCTTGAACTGCTGGAGTGTCTGAAATGCCACTCACAACTTAAGGGAAACTTTAAATTCTTTTTCAGTTTTAATACCTGGAAACATGTCTTTCTTTTTTTGTTTCTTCCATTGTTGTTTACATTCTTCATCTTCTTCCTTTTTTGAATTTGACTATATATTGGAAATTCAATTTGGGGATATATTTTACCCACCACTTCCATGCTCTTCTAGCTGGAGGCTGGGCACTTTATTATAATAGGTCACCATTTGTGGGTAAATTGTCACATTACATAAGGAAAACGGCCTCCTAAAATGAAAATAAATAAGAGGAAACAGGTCAAGAAAAAGGAAGAGAAAGCATACACAAGAAACAATGGTAAGAAATGAAACTAATAAATATATTTAAATAATTATCACTGATATTGTAGCTGTGAATTTTAATACAATTATAAGAATGGCAGAATGAAAATGATTCCTAAAATAAAGTATAAAGGGTCTAAAACAATGATAACAAAAAAATTCATAAAAGCCTTAACTGTATTCCAGGTGGTTTAAAAGTAATTTTGAATTTTGTTATATTACTAACACAAAATGTTAAGAGTGTTTATGACCTCCCTTCCCAAACCCCATGAGAACTTTAGAACACCTTTATTAACGATGTTTGTGCCAATTTTCAATGTAAAAAAAAGTGGCATTTCACTGTTGACTATTTTTAAAAACAGAAGTAATTGCCAAGGAGAGAAATCATATATATATATATATATATATATATATATATATACACACACACACATACACATAATAGTATCATAGCTGTAGTTGTTGTTGTTGTTTAAATTATCTGCTTTGCTCCAGAAAGTTTCTCAGCTTTATGATTATTAACATCTGCGGATTTGGGAGCCATGTCAAATATTTGAGATTTCCCAATTCATGGACTTTGGTTTCCTGTTTTGCCATTCACTGTGGCAGGTCAAGAAAAGTTTGCAACTCTTTACACAGCAGAGAGAGACAGACTATGCTATATGAATTAAACACGTTTCAGTTTGTTCTAGTCTTCATGCACAAAAATTTATCTGAATCCTTTTATATGTTTTGTAGACCTTGGCAAACCACTGGCTTATTTTGTTCATATGTATTATGAAATCCTGCATCCACTGTGAAGAGGGTAGGAGCAATAAATTTGTTAAAAATTCTTCATTTGTGTATCTTAGGAGTTTCTCCAAGGCGTACTGTGGATTGCTTAGCTTTATTAAGAAAAAAATCAGCTCCAGAATATTCTGCTAACTTGGTCTGAATTAGTTAAATATACAAATAACTGGCAGTTGTGTTTATTCATCAGTAGTGAAAAGAAAATACAGATTTCTCATACAAATTTAACTGCTTTGTTTGGTTAGTTATTGTTTTTACTCTTTCTTGTTCCTGCCTCCATCTTGGTCTCATCATTTCTGAAGAACTAGTTCCATTTTCCTTGTTTACCGTTCTCCCCCTTATCCCTGTAGTTGGAAGGCTAAGTGAACAAACACAAAGTTTGTTTTATTCCCAACCAACCACGGAACAGTCATTTCCTTGCAGAATAATTGGCTTAGGGAGAAAGAGACACAGAAAAGAAAACAAGTTCATCATGTACAGCTTGGTCTGGCTACACCCCTTTTCAGAAACCAGGCTGTGTAAGAGCTGCTGGAGTAGGCACCCATTTAAAGAAAAAATGAAGAAGCAGCAATAAAGAAGTTGTAATCGTTACCTAGACAGACAGAGAACTGGTTTTGACAGTGTTTCTAGAGTGCTTTTTATTATTTTCCTGACAGTAAGTAAAGCTCTATTTTGTTGTGCTGTGCCAAATATGTGGGTGGACACTGCTAAAATCAATCTATTTTTTCAGATATTTCCCAATTCTTATGTGTTTTATGTTAAAGACCTAAGACTAAATTTTTCTGCTTTTTCCCAACCACTTTTTGTTGTGTAGATTGTAACAGTAAGACTTAGAAAAATGGAAAAAATTTGCTTCTGTGCTAGCTGGGGGAGAATTATCTGAATATTTTGATGTAAAAATATGAAAGAATTTCATTTTGAGGTTACAGGAACTAAAACAAATTGTGTTTCTTTATTTGCAAATCTTTGGGCAAAATTACTTTCCCGTGTGATTTCTTTTTGCTTCTTTTAAAACTAATTTTGTAGTTTCATGAGTTATTCAGGGACTTCTGAATTCAGAAAATTGCGAGAAATTTCTTTATTCTTCCTGTATCTCAGAATCAAGTTTCAAGTAGTTTGAGCCCGGATTATGATTTACACCCTAACTCTTTTCATAAAAGTTGATTCAATCTGAAGGTAAAATTACAAGAAAACACTTTATTGAGGTTGTATCTAGTGGACGTAATTTATTATTCAGACAAACTTAAGTAATCAGACTTTTGATGTTAATTTGATTAGCTGTGAGATTTCTGTTTAAATGTAAAGAACAAGAAATGGCTATTAGCAGGATGAAATTAATTTACTCTATTCATGTACTTAAAGTACTCTCATACAAGGCCAAAAATGTGAAATTATCTTACAGGTTCTGAACTTGAATTACAGCTTTTCCATTTCAGTACTCCAAGTTATTGCAAAATTGTGATAATAATCACTCTGCCTTCCCACCATCACCCACTCCCCTAAAAAGCTTAAGGTGAAATATTTGAGGTGAAATTTTACAGTCATAAATTATTGAAATAATATTTCAAACTCATGTTTACACTTTTTAAAGGTAGTAAATATTTTCCTCAACAGTATGATCAAGGTTTTTCTTATTACACTTCTTTTTTTCTAGGTTGTGTTCCACCATGATTACTTTCTCCTTCAGTGAATAGGCTAAATGAATATGAAACAAAAAAGTGGATATCAGCAAACCAAAGCACTTCTGTGCAAGAATTTTCTTAAGAAATGGAGGATGAAAAGAGAGAGCTTATTGGTATGTTTAAAAACTTGTCTTTTTCCACAGTTAGCACTCTTGCAGTATTTCATTACCTATTGATTCTCTTATGTTCTCTTTTAATTAGCAGACGGGATTTATTGATTTTACAGTTCTCTCGTTATATTTGTTGAATTGAGAGACTCACAACAGTCTCTGAAGAATAACATAAAATTATTAAAGACTAAAAGAATTACTCATGTAAAAAGAGATTAAGTGAACATTTAATTATATGGTAAATTACAGCAACTGCTAGAGCTACTACCAAATGTTACACACTTAGAGCCAAGAAGTACAAAAAAAATGTTGCCAGAAGAAAAGGAGACATTTTAATTTTGTGGATTTATTTTCAAGGACATGAATTATGGTGGCAAATAGCAATATTTTTGCCAGTTGTCATATCCTTGTATTGTAAACTAAAGAAAATGAAAAGGAACTGGCTGGTGGAGGCTACTACTATTGCTGTTCACCAGCGTCGATCATCATTACCTCTTTGGCACCATGCTAGACTGCATTCTCAGCCTACTGAAATTAAGTGGAACCAAATGATTTCCTGGCCCACAGGATATGGGCAGAAGTGATATGCACCACTTCCAGGCCTGGTTCGTGGACATACACAACTTTCTGTATTCTCACTGTCTTGGTCCCACTATTTCCTGATCTTCTGACTGAATGCAGAGGATCCTCTAGAGGTCTTCAAGGTCCAAGATGGTAGCAGAGGCCCTGGATGATTGTTTTTTAAGATTTATGTTTTTAAGATTGTTTTTAAGAATTATGATCAACTAACACCGCTGATAGTTTGCATCAAGCAGGTGGGCTAATCATAGATGACTAGCCCAAATCTCAGTGGCTTAACACAGCAAATTTTTATTTTTAACTCCTCATGGTCTAATCAAAGTTGAGAGTGGAAGTAAAGTAGGTTGGGTGGGTGAAGAAATCTTCTCCACACAGTCATTCAGGCACCTAGGCTTCATCCAGGGGCTCCGCTACCATCTTGGACCTTGAAGACCTCTAGAGGATCCTCTGCATTCAGTCAGAAGATCAGGAAATAGTGGGACCAAGACAGTGAGAATACAGAAAGTTGTATACGTCCACGAACCAGGCCTGGAAGTGGTGCATATCACTTCTGCCCATATCCTGTGGGCCAGGAAATCATTTGGTTCCACTTAATTTCAGTAGGCTGAGAATGCAGTCTAGCATGGTGCCAAAGAGGTAATGATGATTGACGCTGGTGAACAGCAATAGTAGTAGCCTCCACCAGCCAGTTCCTTTTCATTTTCTTTAGTTTACAATACAAGGATATGACAACTGGCAAAAATATTGCTATTTGCCACGATAAACTCTATCTAGGATACTCCATGTCTTATAAATTCTATAGTCAGCTGCCCGTGCATATAGAGATTGTCATCCTGTTATTCACTCCATTAGTTTCTATGAGGGCTTCTGCGGGAGTTCATGATTTAATGCAAAAGTTTTGTTCTAGTATTAGAGAATGATAAATTGTGGCTACTGTCTCAGTATTTATCTTTCATTTGATTCTCCATGCTCTGAGGCTTGGAGAGCAGAGAGAACATAACTGTATAGCATAACTGGAATTTGTTTTCAACAGTATTTTGTATTAACTGAGAGCTTTAAGTGAACGCAACCTTAATTCATTATTTTTCTTTTTTTATGCATTACAGGAATGGGGCCTCTCAATACTTCTAGGACTGTGTATTGCTCTGTTTTCCAGTTCCATGAGAAATGTCCAGTTTCCTGGAATGGCTCCTCAGAATCTGGGAAGGGTAGATAAATTTAATAGCTCTTCTTTAATGGTTGTGTATACACCAATATCTAATTTAACCCAGCAGATAATGAATAAAACAGCACTTGCTCTTCTTTTGAAAGGTAGGTGTACTCATGGCAAAAAAAGAATTACTGATAGACATTTATTTACTGTTGATAAGTTGTCTACACATTAATTTGAAGTTACAGTCATATATTATGCTAATAACTTAAGTACTAAAATAGCATACAAATCTGGTTAGAGTATTGCTTTCTCTCACAACAACTAGCCTTTGAAATATTTTCAGCTTGATGGGAGTCCAGTTTAGGGAGGTCCGTATTTCTACTGGAATATAACTAAATCCAGATTTATACTTTTAGATTTGCAGGATAGTATCTAGAAGGAATATAGTCACTGAAAATTGTGTGTGTTTTTAACATGGCATACAATGACTAAGATTTCTATCTCAGGAAAAAACATCTAAATAAATAAAATAGGTCATGGTTATTGAACAATAATTTCATAACTTTGAAAAGTAGGAATGAATAATCTGATGATTATTCTGTTCTGAATATAGTACAATCAGTAAACATCTTTAAAAGTCTTTATTCTAAATGAGATCATTATGATGTAACCAAAATAAGCAAAATGCATATTTCATTCATGGGCAAATTGGGTGCAGTTTGGCTATTTACTCTTTAATCCTCCATTCCTGACAAGTGAAATTCCTGGCTACTGAAAATAGAGTCACTTTTTAAAAATCTTGTTTTCTGCAGAAGGCAAAGCTCATGTAAATTGTCTTTGCTTCAGTAAATCTGAAATAAGGAATCCCTGACTGTATAGTAACTACAACAATTACTTCTGTTTTTGTACTCTGATTCTCTTATGCATACTTAATCTGGCACAATGTTTTGTTTATGTACCTAAAACTTGCCCTGATACTTGTCATTATGAAAATAAAACGTGTAATTCTTATGCATGTCTTCTGATTGTAGAATGTAAACCGTTAAATTTCCCCCCCTTGCATTTGGGTTCAAGTTTGATTTAAATGGAAAATGATTTTAATTTAAGTCTAATGAAATTATATGGGGAAACAGTTGAATATCACATTATATTGTGGCAAAACTCTGTTACAATTTTCTATGTCTATTTTTACCTTGTAATTCACAGGAACAAGTGTCATTGGGGCACAAAATAAAACACATATGGACGAAATACTTTTGGAAAATTTACCATATGCTGTGGGAATCATCTTTAATGAAACTTCCTCTTATAAGTTATTATTTTTCCAGGGATATGACATTCCATTTCGGAAAGAAGATTTCTCAGGTGACTTTCCATATCAAATATCATTATGGCATTTTTCTAAAGAACAGGGGAGGGTGGGCAACAGAGATGCTTTCAATGACACATGAGAAAATAGAGAAAGCCCATTTCATTGCTTAACTTATTTCAAGGTCAATCGTATGTTCCTACTACAAGATGACTCCAAAAATTGTAGAGTCATCCAACATATATGTGTTGAGTGCGCAGATGCATGTGTCAAAGGATGCATGAGTAACCAAGACTGACAAGCCCCAGCCTCAGGTGAGATTCCAGGTTAGCAGCAAAGACAGACATTGAACAATTAATGACAAGTACGAGAAAAAGTGTTTCATGGACACTTAGACCAGGGGTTCCTAATAGTGGGATTAGAGAAGTCCTACCTGGGGAAATGATGTTTAAAGGGAGACCAGAATGAATAGCTTGTGTGAGGTGCTAGAAGCATTGTGTTTCAGATAGAAGAAAGGTAATTATGAAGGCCGTGAGGTGAGAAAGGACATCCGTTCCTAGATCTGGAAGAAGAGCAGTATAGCTGAACAAGGAACATGAAAAGGAATGTAATGCGAGAGTGAAGCTGAAGTCACTCAAGTGCTACCTCCTGTGGCATCTTGTAAACCTAGGCAAGGAATAGCCACTGAGTCACTTTAATCAGGGCAAAAATGTAATTTGGTTTCCAAGATTAGGGGAACACTCCGGATATAGCCTGGAGAATAGATTGCCGAGAAGCTATGGAGAATGTCAAGAAACAAGGAGTCCATTATGGCTGGAGCAGAGTGTTTGCTTTCATCTCCTGTTTATTTTCTAAGACTTTCTAAGCATGCTGTGGTCTGGAAGAATAAAACTGCTTTATTAAAAACTTTCATTCATTTGCTTCCTTTTTCTATGTAGTTAAAAGTCTACTGGTAGGCCAGGCATGGTGGCTCACACCTGTAATCCCAGCACTTTGAGAGGCCGAGGTGTGTGGATCACCTGAGGTCAGGAGTTCGAGACCAGCCTGGCCAACATGGTGAAACCCTGTCTCTACTAAAAATACAAAAATTAGCTTGACAACGTGGCCTGTGCCTATAATCCCAGCTTTGGGAGGCTGAGATAGGAGAATCACTTGAACCCAGGAGGTGGAGGTTGCAGTGAGCTGAGAGCTCACCATTGCACTCCAGCCTGGGCAACAGAGTGAGACTTCATCTCAAAAAAACAAAAAAACAAAAACACAACAAAAACAAAACAACACCACCAAAAAAGGTTACTGGTAGAGTCTCCTCTAGATTGTTTTCTTTTCAATACTTGTTTCATATTCTCCAACTGCCCTCATCCCATAATGTTGGCTGTGCTTTTCTTTGTGCTTACAGCTCATTGCTGGGATGGATATGAAGAGTTTTCATGTACATTGACCGAATACTGGAATAGAGGATTTGTGGCTTTACAAACAGCTATTAATACTGCCATTATAGAAGTAAGTGCTTGATTGAAAAGTTCTACTAATTAATGTCAACTACTTCCAGAGACCTCAAGATTTTGATGAAAGATAATTGTCTTAGTCCGTTTGTACTGCTACAACAAAATACTTGAGATTGGGTAATTTGTAAAGGACAGAAATTTATTTCTGGATGCTGAGAAGTGCAAGATCAAGGTGTTGGCAGGCTCAAAGACTGGTAAAGGTCCATTCCTCATAGATAGCACTGTCTAAGTGTCCTCATGTGTTGGAGAAACGGAGAGCAAAAACTGCCTCGCTAGTTCCCTCTAGCCTTTTACAAGGCACTAATCCATTCATGAGGGCTCCACCCTCATGACCCAACCACTACCCCAAAGGCCCTCCCTCCTAATACCATCACAATGGGAATTAAGTTTCAACAAGAATTTAGGAGGGGCCACTTTCAAACCGTAGCAATGATATATAATCAGATTTTCCTGTGGTTATATAATGAAGCAGATATTCTGACCAAGGAACACATTGCATATCTATTTTAAAACTTTAAAACCAATTTTATTGGTTTTAAAACTAATTTTGAAGTGGTTGTAAAGTCACAGGAGGCTGCAAATATAATGTACAGGGAAGTCCATGTACCCTTCATCCAGTTGCCTTTACTGGGAACATCTTGCATAACTACAGTACAGTAAGAAAAATTGGAGAACCGACATTAGTAAAATACACAGAGCTTACTCATAGTTCACCAGTTTCTATCTTTTAAATAATAATTATGTTTGTTTAAACTCTACTTTAGATTACAACCAATCACCCTGTGATGGAGGAGTTGATGTCAGTTACTGCTATAACTATGAAGACATTACCTTTCATAACTAAAAATCTTCTTCACAATGAGATGTTTATTTTATTCTTCTTGCTTCATTTCTCCCCACTTGTATATTTTATATCGCTCAATGTAACAAAAGAGAGAAAACAGTCTAAGAATTTGATGAAAATGATGGGTCTCCAAGATTCAGCATTCTGGTGAGTGACTAATTCAAGTAGTGCAAATTAATAAACAGGAAAATTAAGAAGCAGTGAAAAAGTGTTATTGTTTCAGAGCATCATGGTTTAAACTTGATGCATTGGCTACTTTTTCTTTTGTTCTGAGTTTTTTACTTAGTCTGTTAAATTTTGCCATGCAAAATAGTGCTTATAATGTGCTGAGCACTTTTTCTGTGCCAAGAATGTCTTAAGCCAACCCTGACATAGAGGAACTGTCATTCATTTTATAAGCAAGGAAAATGAAGTTCAAAGAGAGTAAGAGAATTGCCCAATGTGAGATGGAGGGTGAGTGCCAGAGCTGAGATTCTAACCCAAGTGCCCTGACTGCAGCTTGTTTGCTCGCCTGGTCTCTTTACAGTTAACAGCTGATTTCTCCAGACTTTCTCATGTTGAAGAGAGTATAATCCTATAAAAGTTGACTTGTGTTCAGGGGTTTGGCCACAAGGCATAGATTTTTTGGAGCAAGTAAATACTATATGTTGGAATTAAATGAGAGAGCCCACATAATATACCTAGGACATACAACACGAAGGCTGGCATGTAAGAAGGCCTTAGTAAGGGCATTTTCTTTATATATTGATATTTATATCTTACCCCCCACTCCACATATAATTTAAAATGACTTTGAATTAATGAGTGTGTGTACACATATATATGTGCTATATATACATATTTACATGTATTACATATGTATGTATATATGTATGTAGGTAGATATGTATTTGTATCATAATAAAGACAAATAATTAGGAGTAGAAATAAAGACCTAGCAAATAGGCCAGGCACACTGGCTCACACCTGTAATATTAGCACTTTAGGAGGCCCAGGCGGGCAGATCACCTGAGGTCAGGAGTTCGAGACCAGCATGACCAACATGGTGAAACCCCCATCTCTACTAAAAATACAAAAATTAGCCGGGCGTGTTGGCGGGCGCCTGTAGTCCCAGCTACTCGGAGAGGCTGAGGCAGGAGAAGGGCGTGAACCCGGGAGGCGGAGCTTGCAGTGAGCTGACATTGCGCCACTGCACTCCAGCCTGGGTGATAGCGAGACTCCGTCTAAAAAAAAAAAAAAAAGAGGGAACCCCTGTAAAAGGGGCCTTCTTTCTGTCCAGGGCATGTCCTATAGGACAGTGTCCCTGCAGTCACCTGAGACCAGGGAGGCATGAGTCAACTCTATATTAAAGTCAGAAAGATATGGGACATTTGGGTGTGAATTCATTCTCAGGATAAGTGATTCTTAGTATGTATGCGACCTAAAAACTTAGCAAAATAAATTCATATATACATCCTTAAAACTAAGAAGAAAAAAGATTCTGAAATGTTTCTACTAAGTGCAGGGTATCTAGTGGAAATAAACTTTATGACAATTTTTTTACTGATGTAATAAATGTGAAATGTAATCAGTATTCTTTAAGTATAGTGTCTGAATTGCTTTGTTTTTAGCAAGATAGTTTTTATACACTTATTAACATCTGACTTTCCACTCTACTCCTGCAAGTGGTTCCTTTTTCTAAGTAGTGGCAATTTCTAGGTAATTTCTTTCATTTGTAATTTTCATATCCTGTGTTTTTTCAATTCCTACCTAAAGTAGTTCCCTTCTGAATTCAGGAAGTGGGTTTTACAGAATGTGATATTTTTTTAAAAGTGCTGATGTTTCTAACACAGGCTTAATCATTGTAATGGCATGAAATTTAAAAAGAAGTCAAATAACCAGTAAATCTGGTGTGAACATGTTCTACTGGGACATATTGATGCAAAGTCCTGGTTTTAATACTTGTGCTATATGCTTCAGCTATTGAATTCTCATTTAATTAGTCAATGTTAAGTAGACGAAAGATCTCTGGACAGAGATAAGGCCTGCAACTTCATGGACTTTGTTACCGATTTATTTTGTGACCGTGGATAAACCCCTTAACAAATAATAGGGATTGCGGTTTCCTTATTTGTAAAATGAGACACTTGGGCTAAAACACTCTATAGTCTTGTTAGGTCTAAGATTGAATACTCTTTCTTAATAACCACTTCATAAAAATATCAACACTAGCACCTCTAAAGCAAAATCGTGCAAATATTTAAGGGTGCAGCATACTTTATACAAATTTAAGTGAAGAAATCATGAATAGGAATAGAGAGAATAGAATGGGCTTAGTAGAGTTGCAAAATTTCGATTTTCTACTACGAAAGAGGCTGGAGGTGCTGCCTGCTGAGATCCCCATGGATAGTCAAATTATCAACTGCCCCAGTGTTTATAGAGTTACTTGATTGATCAGAGGCTTTTAAGTTGCTTCCAATTCTACAGTTAGGACGGTATGGTAATATCTAACAAAGCTGAAGTTACAAAATGCTTAGAAACACTCTTGTACATTTTTCTCAAAAAAGACAAGTACGAGAATGTTCTTGGCATTGTAATAGAAAAAAATGGAAAACAACCTAAATTTCCATGGGCAGCAGAATTTTGAGTCATAGTCCCATAATGAAATATTATACAGCAGTGTATAATATTGTTGACTGATAAAGACAACTTGCAGAATAATACATACATATGATATTATTGATACTGTTTAATACAATAGTCATACTGTTTATACAATACATGCACACAGAGCTGTTGCCTAACACGTAGGTACCAACAAGGCACAATGGCCCAGCTGTGCTTACAGTCACTTAATTAATTTTGGCATCCTTTTTATTTTTTTGAGATGGAGTCTCACTCTGTCACCGAGACTGGAGTGCAGTAGCGTGATCACAGCTCACTGCAACCTCTGCCTCCTAGGTTCAAGTGATTCTCCTGCCTCAGCCTCCCAAGTAGCTGGGACTACAGGCATGCATCACCATGCTTGACTAATTTTTTTGCATTTTTTTTTTTTTTTTTTTTTTTTTGAGATGGAGTCTCGCTCTGTCACCCAGGCTGGAGTGCAGTGGCGCAATCTCGGCTCACTGCAAGCTCCACCTCCCGGGTTCATACCATTCTCCTGCCTCAGCCTCTTCGAGTAGCTGGGACTACAGGCGCCTGCCACCACGCCCGGCTAATTTTTTGTATTTTTAGTAGAGACGGGGTTTCACCATGGTCTCGATCTCCTGACCTCGTGATCCGCCCGCCTCGGCCTCCCAAAGTGCTGGGATTACAAGTGTGAGCCACCGTGCCCAGCCTTGCATTTTTAGTAGAGACGGGTTTCACCATGTTGGTCGGGCTGGTCTGGAACTCTTGACCTCAAATGATCTGCCTGCCTTGGTCTCCCAAAGTGCTGTAATTACAGGCATGAGCCACCGCGCCTGGCCTTGGAGTCCTTTTTATTGGTTGGTGCCTGTACCAGTGTTCAGTATCTGTCATCTCTGTTTGCATACGTGGTAAAGGTAATGAAAATGAATGGCAATTATAAAGAAGGAGAATTGTGATTGAAAAAGGATATGCAATGAGCTTCTGCTGTAGGATTAACAGTATAGTTATTAATCTAGAAGGTACAAGGGTAGTCATTACATTGTTCTTTAGATGCTTTTGTATATATTAAATACTTTGTAAATAAGTTAACATAATTTATATAACTTTTTGTCTTTATTTAGGCTCTCCTGGGGTCTAATCTATGCTGGCTTCATCTTTATTATTTCCATATTCATTACAATTATCATAACATTCACCCAAATTATAGTCATGACTGGCTTCATGGTCATATTTATACTCTTTTTTTTATATGGCTTATCTTTGGTAAGTTCATACATTTATTACCACTTTCTCTGCTTTAGATCTTAGCTAAATGTAGCTAATATTAATGCACTAGTAGGTTACTGTAATCACTACTTTCATGTCCATTGTGTGTATGTGTGTGTCCTTGTGTGTACTTGAGATAGTTTCTGTAGAGTGAAAAAATTATGTAATCCAAATAAAGTTTGACCTGCCTTTTGCATAAAGGACTGAACTAATGAAATGATGTATCAAAAAGAAAAAACAATGCTGACTCAAATATCAAAGGCTTTTCTGTATGATTATTGAGGTTATTTTTGAGGGGTGGACCCAATTTTTTTTCCCATAAGGGTGCCCATCACATGGTAGCTGATCCCAATATCTCTTCTCCCTCTAATATTCTGTCTCATACTCACTTCTCATTTCACTCTGCTCTCCCTTCTCTGAACAAGGGCCTCTAATTTCCACCCTCCAGGTTGTTTTCTGCAGAAAGTATGTAGATGCTCCTTCTTACATTAATTTAGCTTCATTACATTAATTTAGACCCAAGTCTGCATTTCTACCCTATCCTCAGCTCTTATTCCAGCTTTTCCCCCACCCTTTCCTCAGCAACAAAAGCCTGGCATTTGAGTAGGATAAAAAGGATCCTCTTTCAAAAGAAGTTGAGGAAAGAACAGACTCATTATACCTTAATATTTTCACCACTTTCTCACTGATAAATATTTATGTTATGATATAAAAATCCTTATTTGATTGGGCTGCCAAAGATTCTCAGTGAGCTAAATATTTTTTATAACAGCTGAATGTCTTCTCTCTCTTGCAGGTAGCTTTGGTGTTCCTGATGAGTGTGTTGTTAAAAAAAGCTGTCCTCACCAATTTGATTGTGTTTCTCCTTACCCTCTTTTGGGGATGTCTGGGGTTCACTGTATTTTATGAACAACTTCCTTCATCTCTGGAGTGGATTTTGAGTATTTGTAGCCCTTTTGCCTTTACTGCTGGAATGATTCAGGTAAGAGCCTAGTTAATTGGTTTATTACTGAAATTTCAAAAGAAGTAGATACTTCATACCCTGTAGGATCAGCACTACTCAAACTAAGAGCTTTTATTCTAAACAATTTTTCTAAAGTTAAACTTTAAAATGTTATTATTACATTGTAGAAAAAAATGTCACTTCACAAAGAAACTTAAATTAAAAAAAAATCCTTCAGATTTCACTGCTCAGATATATTTTCATTTTGAAGTATTTTCTTCTAGGTTTTTTTCCCTATGAACAAATATTTACTTTTATTACTATTGATTTAACATAATGAAAATATCTGCTAGTTTATTAAAATTGTTATATATGAACCCACTTTTATTGTTTAAACTATGAATATGAAAAACTTTCCAAACACAAGTATAGTTTAACAGATAATTATAAAGTAAATCAAAGTATCTATGAACTAGATCAAGGAATAGAATGTCGCCACCAGTCACAAACCCCTCAGAACACTCCTTCGTAAAGGTAAAAATTTTATGATATTCACTTCTTTGCTTTTCATTACCACCTAAGTATGTGTTCCTAAATAAAATTTTTGGTTTTGCATGTTTTAAACTTCATAGGAGTGATGCTGCACGAAGTGTATTTTTGAAAATCTCTCTTTTTTCATTCAACATGACATTTTTAGGTGGCAGCATAGTTTCTGTGTAGCTATAGTGTAGTGTTACGTAGCATCCTATTGTGTTAATATACTATCAATTTTCTTATCAATAGATTATGATAATTTTTAGTTTTTGAGCCCTTTTAATAAAGCTGCTACAAATATTCTAGTACACATTTCCTACTGAATATGGACATTCCATTCTGTTCATTATGTTAGTATGACAAACAGAATAGTGGGGCTGAGAGTATACAAATATTAATCTTAGTAGCTACCACCAAATATTTTTCCAAAGTGGTTGCATCAATTTAGTTTTACATCAACAGTGTTTCGGAATTCCAGTTTTTCTAACACTTGACCAGTATTGTCAATCTTTCAAATTTTAGTTATTCTGATGGTTATGCAATGATATATCATTGTAGTGTTAATTTGCATTTCCCCGATTATTGATGACGTTGAATGCCTTTGTATATGCTTAGTGGATTACGAATTTTCTTTTTTATTAATTACCTATCCAGTTCTTTGGCCCATTTTTCCTCTGAGTTTTCTGTCTTCTCCCGATTGCTTTATAAGAATTCCTTATACATGTTGAACATCCGACATTTTTCTGTTATTTGTTGCTAGCTTTTTTCCTCTCTTAATGGTACCTGTGATGAACAGAGATACATAATTTTGATAAGGTCCAATTTTTCAAGTTTCTCTTTTATGTAGAATGCTTTTTGTAAAAATCAGTTTAAGGAATCATTGCCTACACCAAGTTTACAAAGATATTTTCTGGCTGTTTTTCTAGAATATTGACTGTTTCAGCTTTTACATTAAGATATAAAATCCATTTCAATATAACTTTTGTGCGTGTATAGGTAGAGGCAATACTAATTTTGCTACACAAATATCCAATTTCTCCAGCTCAATTTATCAACTAGACTATCCTTTCCTTGAATGAATTGCAATCTTTCTTTTATCATAACTCAACCAATCATGTGATGGCCAAAATGCCTATCCTTGCACTGTGGCCACATTGTCTTAATTGTTTTGCTTTATTATATGTCTTGATATCTGGCAGTAACAGCTTTACCTCTTTCATCTCTTTTTCAAGAGAGTCTTGTCTATTCTAATTTCTTTGCAATTATGTAAATTTTAGAATTAGCTTATCAAGTTACGTAATCACACATTTATATGCCTGTGCAAAACTGTTAAGAGTGTGATGCAGTTGAATTATTCGATCAGTCTGAAGAAAATTGTCATCTTTTTTTCAGCCATGAACATAATATATCTTTGCATTCATTTACGTGATCTTCAATTTTCTTTAATAATTATCTTATTTTTATTTTTATTTTATTCTGAGACAGGGTCTTGCCCTGTCACCAAGGCTGGAGTGTACAAACACAGCTCACTGCAGCCTCAACCTCCTGGGCTTAAGTGATCTTCCCGCCTCAGCCTCACAAGTAACTGGGACTATAGGCATACACCACCACACCTGGCTAATTTTTAATTTTTGTAGAGAGTTAGTCTCACTGTGTCGCTCAGGCTAATCTCAACCTCCTGGGCTCAAAAAAGTGATCCTCCCAACTCAGCCTATCAAAGTGCTGGGATTACAGGTGTGATCCATGCACTTGGCCTGTTTTAGTTTTCACTGTAGAGGTCTTACACATTTTTATTTGATTTGATGCTTTTGATATTTTCCTTGCTATTATAAATAGCATCTATGTTTAAATTCTTATTTTTAAACATTTGTTGTTAATGTAGAGAGATGCAACTGATTTCTGTACACTGGCGTTCTATCCAGCATTCTTGCTATATTCTCTTATTAAACCCAATATTTTTCTGGGTTTTATACTGGAATTATATATAATCATGTTGTCTTCAAACAATGATGGCTTATATTTTTCCCATCGCAATCCTTACGCTTTTTGTTTCTTTTTCCTGCTTTCCTGCACAGGTCCGGACCTCTAGTACAATAATGAATAGAAATGCAGGCAAAATAAAAGCTTTCTACGTCGTGCCATTAAGTATGATGCTTATTGTTGGTCTCGGTGCATGTAATTCACCAGATTAAGGAAGATTCATCTTCTTAGTTTGTGAAGATATTTTCTTTATTATGAATAGATATTACATTTTACCAAATGTTTTCTCTGTGTCTATTATATTGATCACATTATTTTCCTATTTAATGTTTTATGTTGAATTACATTGATTGATTTTCAATTTTGGATTCCTAGAATAAATTCAACTTTATCATGAAAATGTTAACATTTTAACATAGACTGAGAAGCTGTAGAGTGTGCAGGGTAAGGAAGTGGACTTAGGAGTAAGACTTTCTCTTCTAATTTCACTTTGCCACTTTTGGCTACTCAACTATGCTGTGCCTTAGTTTTATCATATGTAAAATGCAGATTAAAATCTTATTATTTTTATAAGACTTATTGCTTATCTGATAGGGTTTTAAGGAAGATTAAATGATAATATACAAAACACTTAGGACAGTGCCTAGAACATAGTCGCTGTTATTATATGGCAAAATTCTAAATACAAATTTTATTTGAAATAATAACTAGAAAAGGAGGTAAGTTCTCTTTTTATCTAATTAGAGGCATCCAAGAATTTCTTATATTCTTTCCAAAATTTGTATTTCCTTTGTTGCCCAGAAGAGATATATATTGCAATGATTTTCTGAAAACAAACAAATGAATTATAATTTAAATTCTTTTACTTAGAACATGGTATTTATTAAATAAATGTTTTTCTAATTATTTTTCATTGTAAAATAGAAATATTTTGACCAATACCTTTATTTACTTATTTATATATTTGACTAGTAACTACTAAGTGCCTCTTGAAAAGGCTAGTTAATAAATTAATATTTTTTGCTGCTATGCCCAGCTATTTATTTATTTATTTTAAACATTTATTTTTATTTTTTGAATCTTAGATTATCAAACTGGATTATAACTTGAATGGTGTAATTTTTCCTGACCCTTCAGGAGACTCATATACAATGATAGCAACTTTTTCCATGTTGCTTTTGGATGGTCTCATCTACTTGCTATTGGCATTATACTTTGACAAAATTTTACCCTGTAAGTAATAGTAAGTTTTCTCTGACCTCTACAGTTATTAATTACATTGAATATATTTTTTTAGATTATATAGACTTTTAAAATGAATATTAAATATTTCCCATTTCAAACTAATAAGTTCGTTTTTTCTACTTCATAGTTTTAATGGTCTAATGAAAGTTTTATGTAAAAACAATTCTTCTTATGACTTACTATAACAATATATTATAATTATATGACAACAATAATTATAATATATCTTGTAATTATGTGGTAATTAAATAATGTTAGGTTTTTCTGGATCCCTGAAAGTGTTTTGAAAGGGTCATATTAGGATTTATGTCAGAATAAGATAAAATAAATTAGTTTTTGTGGTGGTTTGGCTGGCGGGAGGCCATTATACTGTGGAAGTGCTTTCTCGTGAATATTTGTTCAGCATCATTCTCAAAATGTTTTATATATTGTTCATATTTACAGAAGTATATTGATTGCCCAGTTAGATTATCTTGCAAACAACCAAAAATTTCACGTAAGCCCAGAATTTTTTCACACATTCTAGAATCAGAAAGCTTTTTTTCTGGCACAATCTTCTTGTTTATCCTCTTATTTTGTATGTTCCTTCCACTATTTAATGTTGTCTTATAGGTTTTCTATGTACTTACTTGTACATATTCCTGTCTTTCTGTGACTTCTGGTTGATATGTGAAGGCCCTTAATAATAAATTCAACTTCATTTTTTAAACTGGAAAAATATATTTAAAATATCACCATAAATTTATTCTAAACAAATATAGTTTCTCCATGTATTCATGCCTAAGAAGGAATATATAGATTTCAATATTATGTTCAATTATGTTGCTGTGGTCAAATTATTTAAGTTCACAAACATGTCTACAATTATTTTTATGCACTATATTAAGGCTTTGTGTTTTCCCAAATATTTGATTTCATTCATTCTCCTAAATACCTTTAGATCACATTTAAAAAAAATTTAATAAATATGTTTATTGGGTGATACAAATCTGTTTTTCATGAGCCTATTATCAAGGATAATGCAACCCATTGTTAAGACTGGAGAAAAAGGAGATATAATGGTTTCCTTGTTGGGTGTCCTTTTCTACAGATGTAGACAACAGAGGCTCTAAGATCTGTACTAACGTCTTGATCAGGGAAAAGCTGGAGTCCAACTCAGCTGGTCATACACCTAATATTTCATTTGAACCTCACTTTCCTATTGACTTTCTTTTTTTAGATCACATTTTATTTATACTTTGTTGAAAGCTGTATTATATTGTTTAACTTTTGCAATATATTATTTCCTTTGAGTTCTCATTGTTCACTTCATCATCAAGTTTTCTTCTTAATAATAAATAGAGTTTTAGAAGAAAAAATGTCTCTATGATGCTTAAAACTTCAAGGCATTCTGCATTGTTGTGAGCAAGGCTTCTTTGCGCATTGTTTTACCATTACTGATCATATTTTGTTGCCTCTTGGTTAATTAGATGGAGATGAGCGCCATTATTCTCCTTTATTTTTCTTGAATTCATCATCTTGTTTCCAACACCAAAGGACTAATACTAAGGTTATTGAGAAAGAAATCGATGCTGAGCATCCCTCTGATGATTATTTTGAACCAGTAGCTCCTGAATTCCAAGGAAAAGAAGCCATCAGGTAATCACACTTATAAGTAATACTAATACATGAGCACAAGGCTAAAGAATTATTAACCAAGAGCATCAGGGTGAGCTTGAGGCAAAATATTGAAGGAGAAGATATTTGTTTTTGTCAATGTCACTTTGAACTGCTCCATTTCCATCACCACCAATTTCTTCTGTTATTGAAAGGAAAATCCTGCTTGTTTATCAGCTCCGTATCATATTATCCAGCCACACTTCATCTTGCCCCCCTTTCTGCCTCTTTCTCTTGTGCCCACCTCTCTTTTATACTTGATCCTTTCATTCTGTGAACCCCTCTCTCCATGGTTTCATTTGGCTTTATATGGTAAGTTGGAATAAGTAAGAAATCCTGAATCAGAAATTCTTAGATCCTAATACTCTCGTCTCTCATTTGATGTGTAATCTTGGAAAAATGAGTAAATTTTATGAGTCTGTATGTCTTCTATGAAACAAGGTTAATATTGAGTTTGTAGGGTTGTTATGAGATTTGGTATATAACAGAATTGTATGAGGAGCAGTTAGAATATCTGTTTTTAGCCAGGGATTCTAACTCAGCAGTTTTGGGATTGAACCCAAGTATTGTGGATTTCAAAATAGCTTTGTAGATTTTTCTACAAAGTTTGGTACAAAGTTAATGAATCGGCGCTTTAAATAGCAATCGTTTATTTATTAACAGATGTTTACTTAGTGCTGACTATGTACCTGACTTGCACATAATTCGCACAAAAAGTTTACAAGGTAGGTATCTTTATTTTCCCCATTTTGAGAATACAAAAAGTGAAATAATCAAAGCTGAAGCCTTTTACCCAATGTCACACAACTCGCAAGTGGGGAAATGGAATTGTAATCCAGATAGTCTGGCTCTACAGTCTGCTCTTAACATACTATTGAGATGTCAGGAGGCAAAGGAAAATGAATAAATAGAGAACCATAGTTAGGAAGTAAAATATTTCCAAGACAGAGAGGCCTAACCCATATACCTAAGCTTCCTCCATCTAGTTCTTAACCAATTTTCCGTTAAAGTTTTCTGAGAGGGGCAACAGTGCTTCCTCTGCTCTAGCTAGGAGTATACCAGCTCTATACAAAATATCCAAACGAGAAAGGCCAAGTGAGGAATAATTCCATAAAACTCAGTTCCAGTGTCATCAATCCTTCTTTACCAGTTGAGGGCACAAAATAATATTGTATTATATTATTATTCAAATTATAATAATTCTCAGATCCAACCTTCTAACAAAATCTTTTACTTACAAAGACCTCAAAATTTTCTTTGTTCTTCTACTGCTGCCTAGTGGCCTAGGAAAGAAAGCAAAATGTCCTCCACCCCCACCTTCCCCCGACTTCTCTCCTCTTCTCCCACACCCCCGCTGTGCCTCCAAACCTAGCCAATGTATACAATGTTGACTGGGCACACTTGTCACTTGGTCTGGATTCTTAGCTCAGGTGGAACCTGAGGCTACTGACAAACCAGGTAAAGAAAGTCATTTGATGCAAGGACTATTCACTAAAGCTTTTGGATCCATTGTGGGGCACCTCACCCCAGATCCACACCAAAGCAAGAAAGTAGGCTTAGGCGGTCAATGTTGTAGCTCTTTAATGACAAGGTGGTACATACTCACTGACTGTTAAAGCAGGTCTGGGGCTGCAAGGCAGTCTAAAACTGCCTTTCAACCATCCGACAGTATATGCAGTTTCCAATCCACAAGTTTTATCTCTTCTTTCTTCACAGTGATCATTTCTTAGTAGCATCATTACTCTTCCCCACCTGTAGACAATGTAAAATCTTTTTCAATCAATTCCAACGTGTGAATTCTATTTTGTATGAATATAAAAGGCACGAAGGCATTGATTTTTTTCTTCCTATGTGGTCTCTGCTTTATATAAAAATGGACTCTTTCCCTTTATATACGAATGCTTTATATACAAAGGAACTCTTCCCCTAAGATACATAGAGCTTACAGGATATGTAACCTTTAAGCTCTGTGTATCAGGGGTATGGATGAAAGCTTGTAGAATTCTAACCAGAATCATGATTCTGGATTTGTAAAAATATACATTTGTTATTCACAACTGGCTCTTCCTCATTCATAACCCCCAAGTCACATTTTCTCTGGGGGCAATTGTGTGCACATATGTGCATTCCTGTAACTATAGACCATTCAGGCAATATTCCCAGAACACAGGTAGGATGTCTGCCCCAAATGTAAATGACTGATTTCATGTCTAAAATCCAGAAACACCAGCTCCTCCTAAATGGAATTTTCTTTATTAAAACAAGACATTAAAGGATCACTTCAACAGGGATTCCATTTTACAAAGAAATTCTGAAATAAAATACCTGGTGAAACTCATCACCTTTTAACTTTGCTTAATTAATTCATTCAACAAACATATTGTTGCTGGGTTCTTTACTAATCTTTAGGGCTGCAAAGATGAACAATAAACTGTCTTTCAAGGAGCACACAGCCTAGGGAAGAAGATAAATAGGTACATGAAATTCAACCTGATAAATGTAGGGATAGAGATATTAACTACTGTTATTTAGCCAATAGAAGTGTTAACTACCCTAGTTTAGGGAAATTGAAGAAGAGAACATCTATTTTTCTTTTAAAAAGTTAAAAATTACTGAAGAAATTTAGGCTTTTAAAGCTGACATATTCACCATCCAGGTTGAACAGATATAAACATTATTATAATATTTGCTTTGTATTTTTAATGGATATATAACATGTTTATTTAAAGTCCCTTTTGATCTCTTTAAAATATTTTCTCCCTCCTTCATTAGAATTGACCTTTATAATGGATTTGGTGTTATCACTTTCCATTCATATATTTACATATTGCACCATACACTTATAGCCCTAAACAATATGTGATATAGATATATGTGATATAGCTCATGTGTTTTTAATATAATCTATAAATGGTATCAGACTGTACTTCAGTTTCTACATATTGCTTCTACACTCAGCATGTTGCTTTGTGGGGTCGATTCATAGTGATAACTATGGGCTAATGCATTGATTTTAATTTTTATATAAGAATATTCTAAGATATGAATCTACCATTTTTATTTATCTTTTCTTACATTGAAGAATATTCTGGTTGTTTCTAATTTTTTGCTCTGACAAATGATGTTGCAATGAACATTCTTTTAAGAATAAGACATATAAAAAGGTGCATTTGTGCATATATACATATGTGTGTGTGAGTGCATGTGTATATGTATATGTATGACACACCCAGCAGAAAAGACAAAAAGCACTAAGCTTTGTGTAGGATATAAATGGTGGTTTGGTGATCCTGATAGATAAAACCTGAGGCCGAGGATGCTGAAAGATGTCACTGGACAGACCATGAGTGGCTGCTTCATGTGGTACAAAGTAGCCTTGACTTTCCCTCCGAGGCTGATAAGGAACGTTGAGGAGTAAATAAAATGGATTTTAAAATAAATCGCCCTGTTTGCTGTGTGAAGCATGGATTCTACGGGAATAAACTGAAAGTAGGGAAAATAACTAGAGGCAGTGAACAACAGAAGAATAGTTGAAGACTTAAAAGGGACCCAAGACTTGAACTATTTTAGAGTTAAATTTTACAAAAATGATACCAGGTTGGATGGGTGATGAATCTGAGTGAGAAACAAGAAGAGAGTAGTTGAATGTCTATGCTGCCAAGTAAGATCCAGCATGATGGGGGAATGGGTTTAGGTGACAATGCAGTGAAGTCTGTTCTGGATATGCAGTTTTAGAGCAGTTAATTCTCAAACCTGGCTTCACATTAGACTCATTTGGAAGAACATTTAAATTATCCCAATCCTCAGCCTTCACTGCTAAGAAAAACTCATCACTCCAGATCAATTAATGTGAATCTTCTTTTTTCTGTGAACTCTGCAGAGAAGTAATTAATGTGAATATAATGTGAATCTCTGAGGATTGTTTGTAGGCATCAGTTCTCTGTGGAATTCTAATGTGTATTCACAATTGATAACCACTGATTAAGAGTGGTGTGTGTGTGTGTGTGTGTGTGAGAGAGAGAGAGAGAGAGAGAGAGACAGAGACAGAGAGACTATCCAGCAAACCATTAGACGTGTAAGTCTAAAGATCAATGAAAATGGTGGGGTCAACATTAGGTTGATATTAAAACAAAAAATCCAATGAGAAAACTTCTGGAGAGAGTCCCGAATGAGAAGATCCATCATATACATGGAGATGCATTGTTGTGAGCAAGGCTTCTGTGGATGTTCTGTGGAACATCAAGCTGATGTGTCTGATGAAGAAAGAGGAATTTATTAGGAAACAGAGAAGGAACATTTAGAAAAATCAGAAGCAAAGCAATTAAGTCACCACTAACAAAGAGAAAGTCATCAACAGTGACTCATAATCCAATACCTAAGAATGGAAAAGTATTTGTTGTATTTTATAATTGGGAGGTCACTAATGATTTCATTATGAAGTGATTCACTGGAGTGGTGAGTTCAGAAATCAGCGTGCAACTGAAGAGGAATTAAAGGTCAGGAAGTGAAAATGGCAAGTTTACAATGGCAATTTTATTTTGAGAATTTTATGCAATACAGGGAGGAGAGAAATTAAACTGTGTCCAAAGTAGAGGTAAGTTCAAAGAGGAGCTATTAGAGAGGACACTATAAAAGATGCAGGTGACAGAGTGTCTAATAAACTAATAAGCAAGACTTAGAGATGATGCAGGATGCCAGTTCAAGACCCCAGGTAAATGAGCTGATCTTGAACAAGGGGAAGAACCAACTATTCTAAATCTAGAGGAAGAAAGTGAGGATAATTACACAGCATTCTACTTTTCTAGGCAAAATACTAATAGTTTAATTGTAACTTGAGAGAGACTCCTTTATTTTCTACCTCAGGGGAAATGAGTAATCAAAAATAGGTCTTTTTCTTTCTGAATAGACTGTTTATGCCATCCTTTATTTCACATAAAGTGGTTGGCTGCAGCTATCACTATGACTAGGGCTATTAATGGCCTGTGCTATTTTCACTTCTGTGTTGGCTAAGTAAGCACCCTTTTTGTTATTTCAGAATCAGAAATGTTAAGAAGGAATATAAAGGAAAGTCTGGAAAAGTAGAAGCATTGAAAGGTAAAGAAAAACATTGAAACATTTCATTCTTTTACTTATTTCTTTATTATAAAAAAGGGAAACAATGTGAAAAAATTTGAAATATATAGATAAGCAAAAGAAAAAAGAATATAAATAACCTAATGCTATCACTTGGACATTAATCATGATTAAGAATATGCTGTAAAATTCTTCCAGATATTTCATGGATCTATTAATTTATAAAAATGGTATCATACAATGAAAGATGCAATTTCTCTTTGTTTTTAAAGATTAATCTGCTATGATCAATATTTTATATATTGTCATTGTGAGGAAAGAACATCTAGACTGAAATCTGATAAAGGTTTTATACTAGCCGGTGAATTTACATAGTTTATATGTACTGGTGAGGTTAACTAAAGCAAGATGAGTAAAACCATTGACTATGAATTAAATTTCACAAGTCAATATCCTATAACAAATATAAGTTATAATTTGAAATGAAAAAACACATTTTGATACAAAATATTCTAACATACAGTTTTCTATAACAGACATTTAAGCAAACATCAAAGTGAGTAGCTAGATTTCATGGAGGACTATTTACTTTTATTAAAAATAATTTTTAGGAGGAATTAAAATGATTTTTATAAAAGACAGAAGCCTTAAAAGCTGAAAAAGAAGAGCCATGAACCTTCCAGAAGTAGAGAGTTCTCTGACCATTGTGTTTATATTGCGTGTATTTTCTAATAAATACAGCATCCTTTAATTCAGTCTTATTCATTGCTTTTAGATTAGGTCTTTGAGAATTTAATGTATTTATATGAGCAATTTTATTCTCTCTCTAGGTTTCTCTCATCAAATACCATCTAGAGCTGTGATTTCTTTCTTTAATGTTAGCTCAGGAGATACTGAAATAATTTTAAATTGGTTACTTAAAGTTTTGGAGCACATTTTGAACTACCTTTGCACTCATCAAGTCATGAACTTCTTTTTGTCTAAGCAAAAAACTTCTTTAAGAATTTTGTTCATTTGGCCATGTGCGGTGGCTCAAGCCTGTAATCCCAGCACTGTGGGAGGCCGAGGCGGGAGGATCACGAGGTCAGGAGATCGAGACCACCCTGGCTAACACAGTGAAACCCCGTCTCTACTAAAAATACAAAAAAATTAGCCAGGCGCGGTGGCAGGTGCCTGTAGTCCCAGCTATTCGGGAGGCTGAGGCAGGAGAATGGCATGAACCCGGGAGTGGGAGCTTGCAGTGAGCCGAGATCGCGCCACTGCACTCCAGCCTGGGCAACAGAGCGAGACTCCGTCTCAAAAAAAAAAAAAAAAAGAATTTTGTTCATTTTAAAAATAGCAGCACCTTAAAAAATTAAAAGCATTAGACATCAATACATTAAAAATATGATTATGAATTCAAACCAAGTGTAGCTGCTCTTTGGGAAATCAGGGAAGAAGTTGCATTCCCTTAGCCTCCTCTTCCTTCCTCATGGAGTTAGTTTGTGGAGCACATCTGCAACACCTTTGGGACACACTTTTGAAATCTTTTATCTATGGCCTACTTTTCAGAAGCTAAGTAGCATTCCATTATATGGATACCATGACTAACTTATTAACACACCAATGTATGAGATTCAATTTGTTTCCAATTTTTAGTGTAATAAAAAATACTAGAATGAACAGCCTTGTTCAATCTTTGTAAATGTCATAAATTGTTTCTTGAATATAAATTTCTAGAAGCAGAATTTTTCAAAGGAAGCATACTTTCAAGAGTCTTGATTCATATTTCAAATTATTTCCCTCTAAAATTATAAAAAGTCATACTCCCACAAGCAATACATAATAAATAATAATGACAACGACAACAATAGTAATAAACACTCAGATTTCATTGAGGACTTGGTGTGTGCGGGAAACTATGCTAAGTGATTTACATGTACCATTTTACATTTAGGCCTGTGAAAGACATGTTAATATATCTCTCACTTTGCAGATGAGGAAACTGAGGCTTCTATTTAATTTTTCCAGTTACTGTGGGTCAGTCCCAACAGCCAGTATCACCTCCCTCTTACCCTGGAAAACACTGTATACTTTCCATTTAAAAATTACAGGCCAGGCATGGTGGCTCACATCTGTAAATCCCAAAGTGGGTGGATTGCTTGAACTCAGGAGTTTGAAACAAGCCTGGGCAACATGGCAAAACCCTGTCTCTACTAAAAATACAAAAATTAGCCAAGTGTGGTGGCGTGGGCCAATAGTCTCAGCTGCAGGGGGCTGACGTGGGAGAATCGCTTAAGCGTGGGAGACTGAGGCTGCAGTGAGCTGTGATTGCTCCACTGCACTCCAGTCTAGGTGGCAGAATGAGATCCTGTTGCAAAAAAAAAAAAATTACAATCATAAAATTTGTTAATGTATTTATTTAGTCGTCCCAATATTATTTATTAAATAAACAATCTTTCTAATAAATTTGAAAGGTCATTTTATTAATCTTTGTTTTTATATTTTCTTTGGTCCATATTAGACTTCTGTTCTGTTCCATTGGTCACTATATCCTGTACCAGTAACATATTATTTTAATTATTATAGTTCTGTCACATATTATTTTGGCAATTAGGAAAATATTGAACATTGTGTATTTTAAAGTATTGAAATGCTGAGAAATACGCCACTAAACTAAATAGCCTTGTTCTATGTTGGGACCAGACCTGTCTAATGCCTTTCTGTTTATACTGTTAATAATTTGTTAACAATTTGTTCTAATAATTTGTTCTAAAAATAGGCTTGCTCTTTGACATATATGAAGGTCAAATCACGGCAATCCTGGGTCACAGTGGAGCTGGCAAATCTTCACTGCTAAATATTCTTAATGGATTGTCTGTTCCAACAGAAGGTGAGTAAAAAGAAATTTCTCAAAGGCAAGATGTCTTATAATAGAATGAGGTCAAGCATATGCCTCTCATTTTAAATCTTAAATTTGATGGCTTAAGAGAAATAATGTTTATCTAAAGTTGTTTCCAAGAGCTACATAATTTTGAATATACTTCATATTTCTGCAATTTTATAAAAATTATTATCTTTATTCCATTGTGTGATATTTCAGGGTAAATATGCAGTTCTATAAGCATATGTTTGTAACAAGAATAATTAGTAGTTCACAAATTGTGTTCACAAATGTGCAGTTCTATAAGCATATATTTATGTCAAGAATAATTAGTAGTTGTTCACAAATTATTTTAGACATTTGTGAATATATGCCAATATTTTCTTAAATGAGATCTATGAATATTAACAAAATGTATTATCTTGCCAATTTTATTTTTAACTTCTATTCTTAGGATCAGTTACCATCTATAATAAAAATCTCTCTGAAATGCAAGACTTGGAGGAAATCAGAAAGATAACTGGCGTCTGTCCTCAATTCAATGTTCAATTTGACATACTCACCGTGAGGGAAAACCTCAGCCTGTTTGCTAAAATAAAAGGGATTCATCCAAAGAAAGTGGAACAAGAGGTAGGAGGGCATGCTTGGATTAACTGACCTGCCAACCACTTACCAAATTAAATCATGACCACAGAATTCTCTTCAATGATTTATCTGCCCTGTTATGAATAAAATTTAGGCAAAGAGGTCCCATAACAAATATCGACTGCTTTAATGAGTGGTTAAAATTGCATAATATGAATCATTTTGGATTTTATTTTATTTTTATTTTTTTATTTTTTATTATACTTTAAGTTTAGGGTACATGTGCACAATGTGCAGGTTAGTTACATATGTATCCATGTGCCGTGTTGGTTTGCTGCACCCATTAACTCGTCATTTAGCATTAGGTATATCTTCTCATGCTGTCCCTCCCCCCTCCCCCCTCCCCCCTCCCCCCTCCCCCCTCCCCCCACCCCACAGCAGTCCCCTGGGTGTGATGTTCCCCTTCCTGTGTCCATGAGTTCTCATTGTTCAATTCCCACCTATGAGTGAGAACATGCGGTGTTTGGTTTTTTGTCCTTGCGATAGTTTGCTGAGAATGATGGTTTCCAGCTTCATCCATGTCCCTACAAAGGACATGAAGCCATCATTTTTTATGGCTGCACAGTATCCCATGGTGTATATATGCCACATTTTCTTAATCCAGTCTATCATTGTTAGACATTTGGACTGGTTCCAAGTCTTTGCTATTGTGAATAGTGCCACAGTAAACATACATGTGCATGTGTCTTTATAGCAGCATGATTTATAATCCTTTGGGTATATACCCAGTAATGGGATGGCTGGGTCAAATGGTATTTCTAGTTCTAGATCCCTGAGGAATCGCCACACTGACTTCCACAATGGTTGAACTAGTTTACAGTCCCACCAACAGTTTAAAAGTGTTCCTATTTCTCCACATCCTCTCCAGCACCTGTTGTTTCCTGACTTTTTAATGATGGCCATTCTAACTGGTGTGAGATGGTATCTCATTGTGGTTTTGATTTGCATTTCTCTGATGGCCAGTGATGATGAGCATTTTTTCCTATGTCTTTTGGCTGCATAAATGTCTTCTTCATTTAGGATTTTAAAAGTTGTGTATTTTCTCATATAGGTACAACGAATATTATTGGAATTGGACATGCAAAACATTCAAGATAACCTTGCTAAACATTTAAGTGAAGGACAGAAAAGAAAGCTGACTTTTGGGATTGCCATTTTAGGAGATCCTCAAGTAAGTGAGATTATGCATGGGGAAGGAAGCAGGTCGAATGTCTGCAAAATGTCAAGTTCTTTTACCACTAAAAGTGGTAGAGCTTTCATTGTAATGCATCAAGAGAGAACCTGCTATGTTTAACTATAAATAGAAGTATATTGGAGGAAAATGGCTGGATGGTTATTATTTTATGGTATTTATTGTTTTTCATGCTATCTTCTGGATACAGTTAATGTGAAAGAGAGACATATTTTATATATCTTCATTCTCTGTAGATTTTGCTCTTAGATGAACCAACTACTGGATTGGATCCCTTTTCCAGAGATCAAGTGTGGAGCCTCATGAGAGAGCGTAGAGCAGATCATGTGATCCTTTTCAGTACCCAGTCCATGGATGAGGCTGACATCCTGGCTGGTAATTGTTGGTTTTATCTCAGTATTACCATGATGCAATTGGGGAATTTAGAAGTGAGGTCTATTCCCAGGGTAAAAGCCTTGCTGTCATTACGGTTATGTTCCTACATTCTATAGCAGTCAGGAGGACGACAGAAGTCTAGTGCCACTGTGGAATTCCTTTCTGGTTGTACATTTGCTAGGTAGTGACAACTAATGAAAAATTCTGATTACCTTTTTTTAAAATCAGCTATCAATTAATTTAAACATTCAAATCCTAAATATATTTAATTGAAAAATAGACACTCATTCTTTAGCATCAGAGTATACAGTATACCATGTAATTTGTGTGTTTTTTTTTTTTTTCGAAAGTATTGGAAGGTGCAGATAGACTGGTGTTCATGAGCTTATTTTATTTTAAATTTAATTTATTTGTATAAATTTAATGAGTACAAGTACAGTTTTGTTACATGGATATATTATGTACTGGTGAAGTCTAGGCTTCTGGTGTATTCATCACCAAATAATGTACATTGTACCCATTAAATAATTTCTCATTCCCCATCCCCCTCTGACTCTCCCACCCTTCTGAGTCTTCAGTGTCTATTACTCCACACTGTATGTCCATGTGTACCCATTATTTAGCTCCCATTTATAAATGAGAACATGCAGTATTTGACTTTCTCTTTCTGTGTTGTTTCACTTATGATAATAGACTCCAGTTCCATCCATGTTGCTGCAAAAGACATGGTTCCATTCTCTTTTATGGCTGAATAATATCATGAGTTCATTTTAAATGCATCGATTTTAATGTGTCGAATGTTAAAATGCACACTAGATCTAGTTATACCCCGTTGAATACTTCTCCTTTGCACTTCTGAGCCTTGGCTCCTCATCCTTCTTTACTAGAGAAGGAAGAAATGACCCCAAATATCTTTTCTCACTTGATTTCTTTCATTCAGATAGAAAAGTGATCATGTCCAATGGGAGACTGAAGTGTGCAGGTTCTTCTATCTTTTTGAAAAGAAGGTGGAGTCTTGGATATCACCTAAGGTAAAGGCTTTGGGAATAGATTGGATTTATGTGTTTTCAATACTGGCATATGAAAAAGGTGGACAATTATGAAACAGAACTGGCCTCATGCTTCATCTCTACCATACTGGATTGATCAGTGGTTCCTGAATACTTTTCCTACTTTCCTTCCTCCTGTGTCTTTACAATGTTAATCGTTGGCAACATTTCAACATGATAAACCAAGCCTGACTTTTCACAGCAGGACTATTTCATGTGCCACTTTTCCAGGTAGCTGTTCTGTGCAGCCTAAACCTCTACCTTCTTCCTACCCACATTTTCCTCAGCCGATCCATAGAATTCTGGAATATGTTTTCATTCTTTCATAGGGCAAAAAGGCAAATAATTTCAGAAGCCAGTATCAACAAGGAGAGAATTTAGGGGCAGAGAGTAATGATAACTGTGGCTAACAAAAAAGTGTATATATTAGTCTGTTCTCATGCTGCTAATGACATACCCAAGACTGGGTAATATATAAAGGAAAGAGGTTTAATTGACTCACAGTTCGGCGTGGCTGAGTAGGCCTCAGGAAACTTACAATCATGGCAGAAGGGAAAGCAAACATGCCCTTCTTCACATGGCGGCAGAGTGAAGGCAGGGAAAAGCCCCTTATAAAACCATCATATCTCGTGAGAACTCACTATCATGAGAACAGCATGAGGGTAACTGCCCCTATGATTCAGTTACCTCCCACTGGGTCCCTCCTATGACATGTGGGAATTATGGGAACTACAATTCAAGATGACATTTGGGTGGGGACACAGCCAAACCATATTGTTGTATATCCAGGCTAAAATAATTGTTTAAAATAATCCTATGGCCAAACAAAGCATGCATGTGGGCCAGATTTTCTCTACTAGCTAATGATGTGGTCTGGTATAATAATTATTTTCCCTAAGAAGTCTCTTCTTCCTAACATTCTCACCTTCCTACATTTATCTATAACTATACGTATAAAACTCTATATAGTTCCATTTACATTATATATCTGTTTGTATATTTTATAATTGTTCTGAGCTGATATATTTTCTGTATATAGATTATAAAATTTTCAAACTGATAGATTACTATCATGTTAGTATTTACTCATCTTTTTGTTCCATAAAGCCAAGTAAAGTTGTGCTCAACAGCTAGGTGTTCAATTAAAGCTCTTCTTTTGTGGTAGTGGTGGAGAAAATGCAAATGACTTATCTTTTCTTTTAAATATTAGTTTACATAGGAATGAAATATGTAATCCAGAACAAATAACATCCTTCATTACTCATCACATCCCTGATGCTAAATTAAAAACAGAAAACAAAGAAAAGCTTGTATATACTTTGCCATTGGAAAGGACAAATACATTTCCAGGTAACTCAACTATGATTACAATGAAATGAAATTTGGGAAAAAATGTTCACATTATTATTAAAATAATTTTGTTTGTCCAATGAATTTAGACTTTTTCTTAGTTTTGGCCACCTGAGAAGCAGAACTCAAGAGGAAGGATTGAGTCCCACTGATTTATTGGGTAGTTGCTTCATGGAAGCACCAGCAGATAATGGGGACAGGAGAGAGGGAAGGGAAGGCAGCCAGGGAAGTCTGAATTCTGGAGCAGATTACTGTGGTAAGCAATTGAGGTGCAATGCCCCGGGGAGGGAAATAAATGAAGTAAGTGGGCTCAGCGTTTTGTCACCAGAGGGGTGAGTAAGCTGGGGTTCTTACCCACTGTTCCCTATCCATTGTTGATTAAGGGATGCCTACGAGAGCATTAACTTTCTCATAGTTCTGGCTTACTCTGAACATGAGCTTAGAGTACTTCCAAGTACAGAAAAAGGACCTCAGGTAGGTGTTTTTAATAAGCTGATTTACCATGTACAGGTGAATGCAGAAGAGATGTTGGTGGGGCATAAAGGTTTCTGCTACAGGTTTCTCTTTGTAAGGTAGCCCCCCATTATTCACAAGGAATAGATAGTTACAAGATCTCCAGTTCATGTCTGAAACCATGGATAGAATCAAACCTAATTGCCATCGATCGGAAAACATTTCTGTTCATGTCTTCCACCTACACACCGAATGCCTTTTCCATCTTAACTAAGCACTTAACACGCATTGTGGCTGTAACTTTTGCAGTTTGAGGTGCAACAGCAAAAGTAGCATGAATTTCTTTTTGCCTTCTTCACAATTTCACAGACAGAAGATTCATTCTTACGTTAGATCTTAGCATCAGCATAAGATTTATTTTTTTCCTTGTTGAGAACTTTCACCTTTTCACTTACAGGAAGCATTTTATGGCTTTTCTTTGGTATATCCAAATTGCCAGCACTTTGGGTATATCCAACTCTGGCACTTTGGGACCCTTATTAGGTAAAATAGGGGTGCCTTGAACTGCAATACCGTGACAGTTGCGCTGATATCCCAGAGGGCTACGAAGTGACAGGCGGGTATAGCACGGTTCTGCTGGACAGGGGATGATTCACGTCCTGAGCCTGAGCAAGATATAGTGTGATGGTGAAGGATTTCATCACACTACTTACAAGGGCACACAACTGAAAACTTATGAACTATTTCTGAAATTTTCCATTTTATGTTTTTAGACAGCAGTTGACAGTGGATAATTGAAACCGTGGAAAATGAAACTGTAGATAAGGCAGGATTACTCTATTTTAATTGTGCATGTATTATTTTGCAGAGAAAAACAACTTATATAGTCTACAAAAGTGTTCAACCCTCGGTTCCCTGCCAGTTGGGTAGCAGCACCCGTTCAGATTTTGTTTGATAAGCAATCCTAAAGATTACTAGCTCTTTGTGAAATGTTTTCTACGTGTTAGGCACTGTTCTAATGGTTTCATGTATATTAACTCCTTTAGGTCTCACAACTGTTCTTTCTATGAGATGGGTGCTATAACTTGCCCTATCTTACAAATGAGGAAATGTATTTCAGTATCTTTTGATTTAAACAGCTTCCCTTTGGTTTAAACATTTAGTTTGTTAAAGGTATAACAAAGACCCTATAGACCTACCTTAAATAAGCTCTTTTGCATAATTCGGTTTCATTAGGCAAATACTCAGGGATTCCCAGATTTTAGCTTCACTCCCCAATGTGGCAGCTCTCTATGTCCTTGCAGTAGCATAGAAGATGGTGTTCTTCTCAGATCAGTGGACTATGCCATGTTATTTTGTTCTTGGACTAAGGCCCTGTGAGGTGCAACTGGTCCACTTTCATTTTTGGTCAGAGAAGGAGAATAAGGAATTATATGTTGGTATCACCACTGGAATATGTTACTTTGCTAGAGTCTCTGGTGTTGACCTCCTGGTCCATGGCAGCCTCTTTACACAGACCCAAGGCCTCTGCTGTCTAATGGCATGCTTATGTCCATTTCTGAACATGGGACTCCCAGGTCCCTTGCTGCCATGTGCAGGTCACAGGGAAACAGTGTTTGCTATAGTCTCATCCACCTCGTTCCTCTCAATAATGTCATTGGCCCATCCTCCCACCCAAAGTAGAAAGGAGCATCTAAGAGTCTTCTAGAATCCTGCAGTCTCATGCAAGTATCTCCATAGAAGAGTTACCCAATAAATGTATACTGGGAAACTATTATATAAAAGGCACTTCTCCAGGAACTAGAAATGCCACATTAAATAAGAGATACGTGTCTCTACTCTCATGGAGCCTACATCTAACTAGATAGGGAAAAGTAGACACACAAAATACACAAAATTTTTCAACAATTGTACACTAAAATAATAAACAAGGCCAGTGAGTTAGAGTGATGACTGGTGTCTGGCTGAGGTTTATATAGAGTGGTCACCGAAGGCCACAAGAAGAAAATGGTCAAGGGCACTCCAAGTTGAGGGGAAAGGAGGATGGCTGGAGGGCAATGAGTGAGGGAGCAGAATGGCAAATGGAGGTGGGTAAGGCTGTGTGGATAGATGGAGACAGGCTCTTTTGGAGCTTCAGAGGTTGTGTTATTGACTTTGATTTTTATTTTAAATGCATTGAGAAACCACTGAAAGACTTACACAGAAAAAGACCCAGAATATAGGTAGAGATATACATGGGTTTGTAGTGTGGAGGTGAGAAGATAATGGTCTTTCTGATTGTTCAGATTTCTGCAGATAAATCTGCAGAAAGCTCATAAACTGAGAATGGAAGATGAAGTGAGACAGTTTGAGGATGGAGGAAGAGGTCTTTCTTAGTCATTTCAGAGAAGGAGAGCATTCTCATGAAATTTTGCTTTTGACTACTGTGATACTCCAAAGACATAATTTTCTTAACAATATTATGTATCGTCTTTTAAATAAGTATTAATTTACTTGGTTTAGTTCTCGATGTGGTTTTCCAAAGTATCTATTCATATTTTCTTGCCTTAGATCTTTTCAGTGATCTGGATAAGTGTTCTGACCAGGGAGTGACAGGTTATGACATTTCCATGTCAACTCTAAATGAAGTCTTTATGAAACTGGAAGGACAGTCAACTATCAAACAAGGTAAAGCCATTTGTATAATTCACAGAAAACCAATTCCCAAATGATCATGTGTCATTTGGTATTTATAATTTCTTATGGGTGATTCACACTAAGAAATGTGATTTCATTCCAAATTTGGCTCTGCTGTTTGAGATGGGCTGTCACTATTTCTTAGCATCATTACTAAGACTGATCACAGATCCCTTCATGGCATCTACCAAGTTTCCTTTTGGAAACTATTTCCTATCCTCAGATGTTCCCTGCTTCTTAGATACCTTCAGGCTGTGAAAGGCTCTTAATTAGGGGAATGAGGTCTCAACAGATTTTTTTAAAAATAAAAATTGCTCTTAGCTTGTTAATATACAAAATTCCACTAAAGTCTTAGTGGGGAGAATTCTCAGTATCCACTCTTGTATATTTTAATGGGTGATAATAATCATTGTCATTATGGAGCTCCTCTTATGCCATACACTTAGATTAATGTATGGATATACATTGATATATATGCCTTCAACATTATCTTTCCTATAATAACCTTTCCAAGAAGTGTCATTGGCACTGGTTACAAATGAGAAAATCAGACCTATGAGCAGTTAAGTGATTTTCCCCAATCACAGATGTAAGATTCATGTACAGATCTGGTAGTTCAGAGCTGATGATCTTTCCCCTATACTACTAAATGATTGATACCTTAGTCGTAGATATTTAGGTGGTAATGATTGGCTATTTTATGCAGAAGATTTCTTAAAAATCCCTCAGAGTAATCATACTCTTGGGAATTTCTTTGCTTTTCAAAGGTTGGGCACAACGAGATCACCATTTTTGTGAATTATTCTTTTGGTATGAATTCAGCATGTTTTCTCACCGAGTATACAATATGGACATCATAATATGTTTCTTATATTGTTTGCACTGTAACCACAAGCAATCTAAAACTTTGTTTTATTTAAAATTTTAAGATTTATCACCATTGGCAATTAAAAAACTTAACTATAGAAAGAAAATATAGATGGCAGTGGTGAAGTATAAACTTCATAAATATTGAAAAATGTTGTCTAAATAATTCCTTTGAATTGGTTATAAAAATAAAAACAAATGTAAAACTTTTTTTTTTCTTTTTTTTTTGAGATGGAGTCTTGTCTTTCTCCTAGGCTGGAGTGCAGTGGCGCAATCTCGGCTCACAGCAACCTCCACCTCCCAGGTTCAAGCGATTCTCCTACCTCAGCCTCCTGAGGAGCTGGGATTACAGGCGCCTGCCACCACGCCCAGCTAAGTTTTGTATTTTTAGTAGAGACAGGGTTTAGCCATGTTGTCCAGGTTGGTCTTGAAATCCTGACCTCAGGTGATCCGCCCACCTCGGCCTCCCAGAGTGCTGGGATTACAGGCATAAGCCACCATGCCTGGCCATGTAATACTATTTTTAATATTACTAAGGAAAATCTGTGATGCCTCCAGGATGGCATTAATATTATAACATGTGTGTTTGTGTGTGTGTATGTATAGATTTCGAACAAGTGGAGATGATAAGAGACTCAGAAAGCCTCAATGAAATGGAGCTGCCTCACTCTTCCTTCTCTGAAATGCAGACAGCTGTGAGTGACATGGGCCTCTGGAGAATGCAAGTCTTTGCCATGGCACGGCTCCGTTTCTTAAAGTTAAAACGTCAAACGAAAGTGTTATTGACCCTGTGAGTAGCAGAGTACTGTGGTTTTGTTAGATCATGAGTTTCAAAAGAGGTTCAAACCAGAAGATAATTTAAAACTAGAACACAGTATCTGACATTCCTGCCACGGGGTGGATAAATTCAGCATTTAATTTTTCTGACAGTGGGAATACCTGTATGTTCACACTCGATTAGGCTTATACGTGCAGGTGTGTTTTGTTTTCATGGTTTGATAACCTGGTGTTTATATAGTAATGCCTTCTGGTACTGTGTAGCATGCTAGGGTATTATCTTCAGAATTTTAGCACCTAGAATCATGATTGGCATAAGGCAGGCTTGGCACTCAACAAATACTTGTGGAATGTCTTACTAAATAAATAAAATTCCTAGAGATTCATATGCTAATTTTTCTTTATTGTTTAGATTATTGGTATTTGGAATCGCAATGTTCCCTTTGATTGTCGAAAATATAATGTATGCTATGTTAAATGAAAAGAACGACTGGGAATTTAAAACCGAATTGTATTTTCTCTCTCCTGGACAACTTCCTCAGGAACCCCGTACCAGCCTGTTGATCATCAATAACACAGGTGAAAAGAAAAATAAAATTTAAATCCAGAAATAAGTTATTTTTATTGTTGAATAGCACAGGAGCAGGGGAAAGTAAGTTATAAGAGAAGAAAATGGATATTTAAACTTCATTTAGAGAAAACACCTTATGAGGAACAGTGCATATTTACTCTGATTTTGAAGATGACAGGGGTGAGGACAAGACAAAAAGAACTTGGGTCACTGTATAACCTGGGAGAGTAAAGACGTCTATCTACCTGACTACCCTAAGCTATTACGTGACAAATAAACTTCTATATTGGCTCACCCATTCTATTTTGAGATCCCTTAGTTACACAGCAGCCTAACCTATACCATGAAGACAATACACACTGGTTACCATGTGAAGATGGCCTATCTATTCCCCATACCCCTTCATTAAGTACAAGATACAGGAAGACGCCTTATTTTGTTATCCCAAACAATGGGTAGTTGGTTTTTTGTTTTGTTTTGAGACAGAGTCTTGCTCTGTCACCCAGGCTGGAGTGCAGTGGTGCAATCTCGGTTCAATGCAACCACCACCTCCGAGGTTCAAGCAATTCTCCTGCCTCAGCCTCCAAGTAGCTGAGATAACAGGTGCGTGCCATCACGTCTAAGTTTTCTTTTTGTATTTTTAGTACAGATGGGGTTTAGCCATTTTGGCCAGGCTGGTCTTGAACTCCTGGCCTCAAGTGATCTGCCCTCCTTGGCCTCCCAAAGTGCTGGGATTATAGGTTTGAGCCACTGTGCCCAGTCGGTAATTGTTTTTTTGTTTTTTTTCTAACTGCTTAATTCACTTTGAATAAGGAACTTTTATGTTAGTACCTCAGATGTTTAAAAAAAAAATTACAGTAAGAGTCTTCCCTTGCCGAGTTCCTCACTCATTTGATTTTCCTATGGATTTGCGATTCAGGCCTATGGTGACCTCTTTAAACAAAGATGGTCTTTTCCTTTCTGTTTCTCATTCTTCTTCTTGTTTTCCATTTGGGTTTTGGAAAGTAAATGTTATTCACCTCACTACCTTAAATGCTAATTGTACATTTAATTTCTGAGATCTAGAAAGGTTTCTTTACCTATGAGCTCATAAGATAAGTAAATCAGGTCTCTCTTTTCCTCTTTGGTCACTCTTGAGGACAGTAGGCTTGTTTTAATTTATTTATTTTTTTGTCTCTGTACTTAGGTATTTTATGGTTTACGTTTGAAGCTTCTATGCCATTTTGTTCCTCTTTTCTCAAAATCCGCCAATTATTGGTAACATGTTAATCTTTTCATGTGAGAATCCCTGTCTGCCTAGGTGAATGTGGGTTGACATATGGCATTGTGGGTTGACATATGGCATTGTACCTCAAGCGACTGTGGAGGTGGAGTGGGGTGTGTGGCTGCTCAAGGTGCATGGAAAGCTTATTTTCTATGTGCATGTCCCTGTATCACTTGGTAGAGGGATCCTAATTCATCTAAGGTTTGGCCTTATTTTTCCAATCCCAGAGCCCACTGTAAACTCCCATTTCAAAGGCAAAAAAAAAAAAAAGTCCTTCTTTTCCTCTTATTCCTTCCATCTTGCCTGAATTATTGTCATTGTCTGCAGTTACTTCAGGTTTGCCCAGCTGTGCTCCTCAGATAATGTCTCTTAGTAAGTAAATATGGGACTCTTACCCTGGGGACAACTGCGGCTACTGTGTGTTCTGTGCGGAACGTGGGGAGGGGCCTGAGAGGTCATCTTTTTCCAGGTATAGTTCATGACCCTGACTATAGCTTCAGAGCCTACCTTACCCCCTTGCATTCATCCACTCTGCGTTCGGGTATCCTGGAAATTGGTTTTACCTTCAGTTTGCTCCGGTGTGCTCTAGGCTATGGATTTTTCTCAGCTCGTATTTCTCAGTCAGACGTTCTCATCTACTTTCTTCTTTAGGGTCATATCCAAAACCTTGATCTGATGATGACATCCTTTTTCATTTCCTAAGAAAGATTATATTTATACAATATACATGTATGGAATATGTACGTAAATGTTTAGAATAAAGTAAAACATATGTATGTGTTATACAGACACATATATATTTACTTGTCCATTATTTGGAAGAACAAGGGAGAGAGAAGAATGTTATCATTGCCTGTTTGAAGCTGGATAATCTGAAGTACTCCTCATAAAATTATTGTATCTCCACAGATTATTCAATTCAAATGTTGTTGTTGTTGTTTACCAAAAGTCATACAATAGAATTAGCTTATTTTTATGATTACATGTTAATTTGCATTAACCAGATTTATAAAGCTAATTCATTGTGGTTTAAGATTTGCTAAATAGAAGATGGTACAGTGTGGGTCAATATTATTATTGTGATACCCAAAGAAAGACATTTATACATAGTATTCCATAAATATTAACTTTATTTATGTATATGACTTATTTTAAAAGTTTGATATGTATTTTCTTACTTTTCTATGGCCTTCTCTTATTAACTTCATATTAGAATCAAATATTGAAGATTTTATAAAATCACTGAAACATCAAAATCTACTTTTGGAAGTAGATGACTTTGAAAACAGAAATGGTACTGATGGCCTCTCATACAATGGAGCTATCATAGTTTCTGGCAAACAAAAGGTATGTTTGCCTTTTTGTTTTTATGAAAAAAAACAAAAAGTACTACATTTTAGCTGTTTTAAAACTGCAGAAATTAAAGCTGGTATACAGCAACTTGACTCAGAAAAACATTCTGGGTTGTTATTTAATAAACTGTGAAGTTTACCCAAGTTTTTGTAAAACATTTTCTATCTTAGCTTTGTTTTGAATTAGATAATTTTTACATTTGAAAGGATCTAAATTTAATTGTATTGTTTAAACTCAATAAAAATATTATAGCTTATAATTATCAACCAATATAATTATGGATTTAAGGAATTTCATTCAGTAGCTAACTACCTGAATAAAGTTTGTTTTTATATATTGAGAAAATACATTAAATATTATAGTATCTACATGAAATACCTGAGAAAAAAGTATTCTCAGTCTGCTACCTTAGCATATGTCAATTTGGTTAAAAGAGTCAAGCCATAGAGATTCATCAGAGAACAAGACTATTGAAAATACTTTTTTTGAGGCAGAGTCTTGTTCTGTTACCCAGGCTGGAGCGCAGTGGCATGATCTCAGCTCACTACACCTCTGCCTCCCATGTTCCAGTGACTCTCCTGCCTCAGCCTCCAGAGTAGCTGGAATTACAAGCAGGCACCACCATGCCCAGCTAATTTTTGAATATTTGGTAGAGAGTGGGTTTCATCATGTTGGCCAGGCTGGTCTGGAACTCCTGACCTTTGGTGATCCTCCCGCCTTGGCCTCCCAAAATGCTGGGATTACAGGCATAAGCCACCATCCTCGGTTTAAAAATACATCTTAATCTTAAGAACTCTTCAGTCTTATTTGCATTCTAATAAGAGCAAGGGGCCTAATTAAGTGAAGCTACCTCTTTATTTCTTGCTACAAAGTAAATTTTTAAAAAAGAAAAGCCTTTGAAGATGTATTACTGAATTCAGTTCTATGTAAACTAAATATGCTATAAAAAATGTAATCCCTTTGTGCCAGTTTTGGGAAATTACTTTGTCAGCTACTATGTTACGTACGTCACATATTTACTGCATGAACTAGTGGTAAGATTTAAACAATAAACCTTCTAATAGATTCATGAACATTTTCCTAAACATGAAGTACATAAATATAAAGATTGCTTTAGGAAGTGGGGAAATGCTTCTTTGGCAGGGTAAGCATGAATGTTTAATGAACTCCATGCTTATCTCCTATCCAGAAGGCCAGCATTCCTTTGCTGCTGCTGCTTCTTTTTTTTTTTTTTTGAGACAGAGTCTCACTCTGTCACCCAGGCTGGAGTGCAGTGGTGTGATCTCGGCTCACTACAACCTCTGCCTTCTGAGTTTAAGTGATTCTTCTGCCTCAGCCTTCCAAGTAGCTGGGATTACAGATGTATGCCACCACACTTGGCTAACTTTTGTATTTTTTAATAAAGATGGGGTTTTGCTATGTTGGCCAGGCTAGTCTCAAACGCCTGACCTCAAGTGATCTGCCCGCCTTGGCCTCCCAAAGTGCTAGGGTTACAGGTGTGAGCCACCGTGCCCGATCTTCCTTTGCTTCTTCATCATAAACTGACAGCGTCTCCTTGTCAGGGAGACTTTTAAACTCTACTAACTGAAATTTCCCCATCAGCAAAATGGAGACAAAATTATCTAAAATTAGTAATACAAATAAAAATTCATATTGATTGTATGCTGACTCTGTGCTAGAGCTTAATGTACATGAATAGAGTGTCATTTAAGCCCTATAACAACCCATTTAGTATCTCCTTTTCATAGATGAGGAAGGTAAAGCTCAAAAAGTTTAGTTCTCTTGAAGATGGACACACAACAAGCACTTGTCACTGTTAGGATCTTTTATACATAAACCTTGCCTTTGTTCTTTAAGAATTTAGCATTAACATTATTTATTTGTTTCTGTTTTAAGGATTATAGGTTTTCAGTTGTGTGTAATACCAAGAGATTGCACTGTTTTCCGATTCTTATGAATATTATCAGCAATGGGCTACTTCGAATGTTTAATCACACACAACATATTCAAATTGAGTCAAGCCCATTTCCTCTTGTAAGTATTGGATTTACTGAGTCTAAACAATTAAGAATTGGATAAATAGCCTATGTTTTCTCTCTTTAGCTTTTAAATATCCATAAGTGATTGTTAAGCCTGAAAATTATTATTTTGTCCTAATATTTTAAATGGGTTATAGCAAACAAAACAGGATTTTTTTTCTTGCCAGGTTATCAGATAATTATCGTGAGGGAATACTTTTCAATATTTTGTCAGTCTTCTAGGCAGTGTGTTGAAAAGTTGTACATACTTGATTGTGGAAGTGTATGAGAGAGCGAAACAGAAAAAAGCAAACACTGACTTAGAAATCAGGAGCACTTGTAACCCTGGTTACATATAAATCTATTGTAATTAGTTAGTGGACCCTCCATTGACTAAATGTGTAGTAGACAGACTAATATGAAGGAGAATCTGCCAGTTCTGAGGCTATCTGTTGATTTATTTCTTCACCTACTCATAGTTGCTGTATGTTGTGAGGGAGCCTAAAACACACAGGCTGCATTGGATTCTGTGTCAGTTGGCTATAGTCTGGCTTCAGACAGTTTGGACACCAGAAAGCAGTGGTGGGAGACAGAAGAGCAGAGGACCCCCTGCGTTGGGCTCCAGTCACATCACCTCCTTCTGCTGTTCCTGAAGGCCAGAAGCAACAATGGCTTGCTTCTCACTTCACCATCCTTGTGGGATGTTCATCACCCACCTAACCATGTCATAAGGAATTGCACTCTAAGTACTTAACGTAGTCATGGTTTTCTGGTTAGACCCTACCTGATACCAGCAGGGGTCTCTCAAAGCTGACTCCAACTGTTTCACACCAGAAGTCTGAAACATCAAGAAGCAGGATTAGAAACGAAGCCATCCAAAGGGAAGTCCATTTTGTGACAAAAGTGTGAAGTTCAGTTTTGGCTTCACTGAATCAGTGGTGCTGGGAGTATATGCAAGCGCAGGTTTTCTGCAAGCCATGGGGACAATGGGGATGAAATATACAGTACTTGAGATGTTCGTGACAGACATATACCTCCATGAGTTGAGTATGACCGACTAATCATGTAAACAAGTCTGCTGCACAGGGTGACTCGAGGGAAGGGGTGTCCGAAGGGAATTCTCCAGAAAGTGGAACCAGAGGGGTAGCAGAAAGAGACAGTGATTACCCTTCCTCTTTGGAAGGATAGCAGCATGAGCCTGTCTCATGCAGAATTATTTTGAGACAGGCTCATGCTGCTATCCTTCCAAAGAATACATCCACCCAGCTACTGAGGTTTCCATCTCTGGGTTTGCTCAGAAAGACATGCTGCTCAGGCCTGAATTATATGTTCATCAAAGGTCCTAACTTCTGAATTATTAGCTTCCTAATGCCATTGTGTTTGCTCAGGATCGAAATGGACTGAAGCCCATAGCTACTCTATTAGGAACCTGTTCCCCACTCCCACTTCCCCATGGCACACACCTTTCCTCCCTCATTCCTATGATGAAAAATGGAATTTATAGACATAGCCCTCAAAGTCTTAAATAAAGTTAAAGAATTGTGGAATTATTTTGAGACAAGCTCATGCTGCTATCCTCTAATTATATCCATGAGGTGGTCCTAGATGCTGCTTGAGTGTCCACTTGGCCTAGCCTTAAGTGCATGCTGATATGGGGGTAGTGATTTAAAGTTCCTTTCCCTGAAGTTAAGACAAGCAGCAACAAGTTTTCTTCTTGGTTCTGTGCTTCAGAACACATCCACCCAGCTACTGAGGTTTCCATCTCTGGGTTTGCTCAGAAAGACATGCTGCTCAGGCCTGAATTATATGTTCATCAAAGGTCCTAACTTCAGAATTATTATTTTCTTGTTGTGGTAATAATGCATGATATAAAATTGACCATTTTAGCTGTTTTCAAGTGTACAGTTGAGTAGTATTAAGTATATTCACATTATTGTGAAATGCATCTCCAGAACTTTTCCATCTTGCGGAATTGAAACTCAATGCCAATTAAACATTTCCCCCTTCCCCATCCCCTGGAAACCACCATCTTACTTTGTTTCTATGAATATTACTAGTTTAGATACCTTATATAAGTGGAATATTTGTCTTTTTGTAACTGGTTTATTTCACTTAGCGTGTTTTCCAGGTTCGTCTATGTTGCAGCATGTGACAGGATTTCCTTTTTTTTTTTTTTTTTTTTTTTTTGAGATGGAGTTTTGCTCTTGTTGTCTAGGCTGGAGTGCAATGGGGCGATCTCTGCTCACTGCAACCTCTGCCTCCCGGATTCAAGCGATTCTCCTGCCCCAGCCTCCCAAGTAGCTGGGATTACAGGCATTTACCACCACACGTGGCTGATTTTGTATTTTTAGTAGAGACGGGGTTTCACCATGTTGGTCAGGGTGGTTGGGACTCATGACCTCAAGTGATCCTTTTTAAGGTTGCATAGTATCCATTGTTTGTATATACATATACGTTTTGTTAATCCATTAATTTGGACTTTTGGATTGCTTCCACTTGTGAGTATTGTTGGTATGAATATGAATGTGCAGGTGTCTCTTCGAGAGCTTGCTTTCAATTCTTTTGGAAATATCCCCAGAAGTAAGTCCTAAATGACTTTTGACTTCTGTTTGTTCTTTGAGTTGAAGATCAGAGTCCTTTTCCCTCCCACCTCTGTGCATAGATGGTGATGAGCTACACCTTTACTTTGATTTTTCAACATTTCAAAAAGTGCATTTTTGTGGCTATAATTATTTGTTTCATTTAACAAATATTCACTAGTTTAAGCTACCCTTTATATTTTCAGAGCCACATAGGATTCTGGACTGGGCTGCCGGATGGTTCCTTTTTCTTATTTTTGGTTCTATGTAGCATTTCTCCTTATATCACCATGAGCAGCATCAGCGATTACAAGGTAAGAAAAAGCGGGGAAAAGAAGAAATTTCAGGAATTTCAATATCTGTATTTTGGATGCTATGTGTTCAAAATGTTTTCTTCTGAGAAAAATGTTTCAATGTATGTTTAATTTAGATATTGTAGCTAAACCTTATTCTTAGCAAGTCAGATAATTTACTTCTAAAAACTCAAAATGCTTTTTATTCCAAAGTCACCTGAAAAGTACAGTGATTTTTCAGAGACTCCAATTAGTCTAAACCTTTAAAGGGAAATATTATAAATCTTTTGACCACATTATTTCCCAACCACAAGAAGGAAATCATTGATGTTGAAATCAAAGGCCAAATTTAAGACTTGAATTCCTTTTCCACTCTGGAAATTGCAATTTTATGTTATGTTTGTATTCAGTTATGCCCATTATTCAGACAAAACAGTTAAATCTATCAATGTTCACCATCTTGAGCCAGAAACTCTCCAAGATGTTTAGGTAAAGGTAAATGTATTATGTCCTCCAGGTCACAAAATAATACTTTTTTTTTTTTTTTTTTTTTTTTTGAGACGGAGCCTCACTCTGTTGCCCAGGCTGGAGTGCAGTGGTACAATCTCAGTTCACTGCAACCTCCGCCTCCCGGGTTCAAGCATTTCTCCTGCCTCAGCCTCCTGAGTAGTTGGGATTACAGGCTTGTGCCACCATGCCCAACTAATTTTTGTATTTTTAGTCAAAATGGGCTTTCACCATGTTAGCCAGGATGGCCTCAATCCCCTGACCTTGTGATCCGCCTGCCTTGGCCTCCCAAAGTGCTGGGATTACAGGCGTGAGCCACCATGCTGGCCAATACTTCTTTTTATAGAGTTTAATGCCTTGAACATTATGAGGTCCCTTTTCATTATTCATGAGCTAAAGTAGTGTTATGAGTCAGGCCTATCACAGTATACATTTTTTTTTAAAAAACACCTTGTAAACCATGGAACTGGCTCTATAAGCCTCAGGTTACTAAGCAGTATATGCATAATTTTTTTTAATATTAGAAGATTATATTTATCTTAAAAATTCTTCCAATGTGTTTGTGTTTATTTTAGATTTGCATTTTGATTGAATCTATATACATTTCTTTCTTTCTTTTTTTTTTTTAAATCAGAAAAATGCTAAGTCCCAGCTATGGATTTCAGGCCTCTACACTTCTGCTTACTGGTGTGGGCAGGCACTAGTGGACGTCAACTTCTTCATTTTAATTCTCCTTTTAATGTATTTAATTTTCTACATAGAAAACATGCAGTACCTTCTTATTACAAGCCAAATTGTGTTTGCTTTGGTAAGTAACACAGTACATAAACCAAATTTCATAAAGTAATTAATAATACGTTTTAACATTGTTATTTTAAGTAGTTAAGATGTTTTAATTCATATTTTGTAATAAACCAAAACACAAAACATGCAAAGTGCATGTATGATAAAATGCTAATAGTTTCAGATACCAAAGATGTTTTATACTTTTGCCAGGTTACTTGTTTTTTAAAATTTGTAATCTAATTTTTCCCTCAGTAATATTTGGTTTTTGACTATGTTATTATTTCTTTTATCCTCAGGTTATAGTTACTCCTGGTTATGCAGCTTCTCTTGTCTTCTTGATGTATATGATATCATTTATTTTTCGCAAAAGGAGAAAAAACAGTGGCCTTTGGTCATTTTACTTCTTTTTTGTAAGTATATAATACATACATACAAATAGAGAAATAGAGTCATTTTTTAAACTTCCAATGTAATCTTAAATACAGATGTCTGCCTTAAGCAGTAGGCAAAATTAACAATACTTTAAAATTACACCATAGAAAAGAGAGGGAAGTGTAACACTGTTACTGAATCAATAATATTTCTAAAGAAATCAGGTGCTACCCATTGAACAGAATTTATGGAGAATCTTACAGAAGACCTAACGTCTAAAACATCCTGTTGAGTTTATGTCTCCAGAATATAGGGCTTCCTGCCAACACTAGAAAATTGGCTTCCTAACAGTTGACAGTACAACCCATCTCTACAGTCTTCAAGAAGGTCTCTCTTAACCTTAGCTGCTAATAGTTTCAGATACCAAAGATGTTTTATACTTATGCCAGGTTACTTGTTAGTATAAAAGTAAAGAGCTTGTTCAAAATCATGGAAAACTTTGCTGGAAATGTTTGCTGAAACTCTAGAGACACCAGAGTGCCCTGAGTCCTACACTTCAGGCCTCCATTAACTGATATCCTCAACTGGTGATTGAATGTCCGTCTGGAAAACAGCTCTCAACTCTTAGAATGGGAATCTTGAACCCATGAGAAGAACCCAACCAAAGATCATCTATAAGAAATATTAGGTTGGTGCAAGAGCCATTGCATTTTTTTGCTATTTAAAGTAACGTCAAAACCACAATTACTTTTGTAGCAACCTATACGACCCACTGGCTTCTACAAGAAATTAGTCTGGGACTCTTTTGGCCAGCAGGTAGCTGTTGTTCCTTCTCAGTGGACAGCACTTGGGTTTGACTTCTCTGGGTTGTATTTCTTTGTATTCAGCAACAGCGTCTATAACTATATCTCTTACCACCATCAGCACAATCCAGTGGAAGTACAGAAGCTACAGAAAGAATATTAGGGTTACCTTACTCAGAAAAACTGGCTTTGAGGCAGCCATAAGGATCTGGTGCACAAAAGGTCTTTCCATTTATCTTTTCCATGGAGACTATTTTTTTGTTCAGTCAACAGACTTACTGCCATTGTCCAGTGTAATCCCAGGTGCTAGATCAGATGTCTGTAGAAGACAGTCTTACTGACATTTGGTTGGTTTCTTTTCAGTCAGCACTCTTGTATCTATCTAGCAAAGATGAACAAAGAATTCACATTCATTCTTTGTGTTTGCCAGTAGTTTTAGCTCTGAACGAAGTCTACCTTGGAGGTCATAGCCAAGAAATGTCAGAGTTATTGTCCAGCATGGTTGCACATGGGTCTGCTCCTGCCAGCCTGAGTGATGCTGCAGATGCCCTAGTGAGTGCCCCTCATAGATGCTCTTTCAGCAGCTTGTCCTTCAGTCCTAAGTAAACAGCATCCTGGAATCAAGCTTCCTTTTGTGGCTTTTGCCACTCCTTGTGTAGACCCTTATAACACAAAAATCATTCCAAACTGGAACAAATGCACATCTAGATGGACACATTTTTTGCTATGTGCCTCATGAAATAGTTGCCCCTGGTTTACTGTATACTCACAACTTATCCCAGTTTGTATAGAGCTGGAAATTTCTCAGACAAGGGAGCATTCAGCATCAGTGGTAGAAACATACCTCAGCCCTTGCCTTTTAGCTTTTAGTGGAGAAGCTGAGCAGGTTTGATTTCCTCATGGCTGCAGGCTCCGTAGTGATGCTTTGGGTTGGAAAACACTATAGACAAGATTTTCTCAGCCAAGTTCCAGGAGTTCAAATCTGTGCATCAGTTCCATAGACGGTGACAGACCTTCTAGAACTTAATATGCCAGAATCTTCCAAAACAGTAAGTTTCATCTCTAGGCTTAGACAGCAGAAACCATTTTCCCATTGTGGAGTAAGGAGTGAGAGTCCAGTGAGAGGAACTTTCCTTCAAAACATGGCAGAAGACAGAATCTGCATTATCATATTGTGAATTCCCTTTGTATATACGGCAGCAAGTGAATAGATGAACAAAAGAAGAAATTTGACTTTGTTCTTTCTAAGGAAAGATGATAATGCAGAACTGCTTCTTAGGCTTGTGGACTAATGTGGTGATTAAGGTGTTCTCACTGTGATTTGAAAAAATTATCACAAATAAAAGACCACAGCAGGAAATCAAACATGACACTGAGAAACACTGTATTTTTAAAATCAAAACACATACACATATGATTACATGCCTTTTATCCTTTGTTGCCATTTATGCTTAAGTTGTTATGGATTCAAATAAGGCAAGACAATATTCCAGAGGCAAGGTACGTTTTATAAAATAAAGACTGTTCAAAATATAGAAACAAAATTACACCACAGTGTAATAGTAAAATATGTATTTGTATATTTGTAATTTCTGATTGTTTTTCCTTTGCCCTTCTTATGCTTATCTATTTCAGTGTATTTATTTATTTCATTTTTCTATCACTGAAAGGAATCTACATATTTCTAGAATGGTGGAATGTCAGACTTGAAAGAAATTCAAAATTGTCTAGTATGATTTACGTAATTTTATAGTGTTGCAGGAAATTAAGGAATCAGAGAGACCGATCGGGATACAGGAGAGCTTTTATTTTAGGTGTATATCGGCTCAGCGGACATGTGTCCTGAAAGTCTGAGCCCCGAACAAAGAAAGAGAGCAACTTTTAAGCATTTTGGGGCGGGAAAAATGTGAAGCAGGAAGCAGGTTTGCAGAAGTGAGAACAAAGTCTGTTAGTCATTTATGCCATGACTTACATCTTAGGAAAAATATGAGTTGCAATTTAACTTTCACTTATTTATTTTGTGACCTTGCAGCTGCACAGCAAGAAAATCGGGGACTTACAGAACTTACAAAATATGTGGGAAAGAGATATGGTTAATGTTTCTTGGGACAGACAGTATTCTCTTTTAACTTTAACTTCAGCGGAAGGGCACTACTTAAATTCTTTTCAGCCTTGGTTAATACAGCAATTCATTCTATGAGCTATTGTTATTTTTCTGTTACTATAATTTTTACTATTATCACTTATGCTATTATTCTGTTATTTTCTTAATTTCCTACTTCAATAGAGGAAAAAATTTAGTAACTTGCTCAGAAAAACACAAAAAATAGTGGCAGGCTCAGGAATAACTTGAAGTCTCAGACCTTATGTCATTCCTCATGTTAAAAAATATGAGACAGTAGCATGGTTGGCAATACTGATTCAAAACTTGCACTGATGAACACATCTTGATTTCAGTAGGCTAAAAAGTTTCAAAATTATACCTCTTCACAAAGACCTGAAGCAGTTTGCACTAAAATTTGCATTTGCACACAAATAACTTATAATTTATTTCTAAATATGTATTGAAAATATATATTGTGAGAATTTATCTTTCATCGTACAGCTAGTATCAACTTAAACCATGCTAGTCCTAGGACTAAGGCAATTTGTTTACTCCTCATGGGATCATATGTCAGAAGGTATAGTATGTTGATATTCAGTGCAGTTGTCCTTTGGTGATCTGGGATCCATTTGGAAGGACAGTGTTGGCAATGTTTCTCCATCATTGAGTGAAGCTACAGTCAGCAGTTAATTTGTTTCTAGAGTCCAGTGGACTTCCATACCCCCAGGGTTGTGGTGCTTCACTGGTACCCTAGACCCCTGTCTGATTAGGAAGTATCTTTTCAGCCTATTATGCTGTGTGGTGGAGGTATAGTAGCACATCTTAGCACATGGAGTTCTGGATTATCCTCTCACGCTGTCAAAGTTTAGACTCCTCTCTTGTTCCAGTGGATGAGAAGAGAGGAAAGAAACTGTAGAAATATGGAGGTCTGGTAGAATAAGAGGAGTCAGCTAAGTGAACTAAAGGACTTAAGAATGAACCCCAGATTTCTCATTTGTAAAGGGAGAGATAATAAAAGTAGCTACATTATGGAGTTGTGAGAATTAAATAATTCATGCTAGATTATTAAAACCTGGCATTTATGTAATATTCAGTGAATTTAGCAATTATGATTCTATTTTTATTATAATCAGTGCATTAATAAGATCTGGCAAAGGGTAGTGCTCAATACATACTTGACTGATCAATTGATTCTTAAAACAAAAAAAATAAACAATTATCCTTATTTTTTCCCATTTGCCAGTAAAAAAATTGTAAAATAAAATAAGTCCATCACAATAAAAATACACAGTCTCAGAAAAGTCATTTGTTTGGTATGGGGAAGAAATGGAGCAGGAAGGACAATGAGAAAGCTCCACAGTAGTCTGGTTGAGAGACAGTATGGATTGTTTGGTTTTTTTATAATAGCCATGTAACTTTCAACATATAAAATTCATTAGCAATATTGTTACCTTAGCCATAAAAGGGTAATCCCTCTATCCTCTTGTCTTGGATTAAATTTAATAATATACGTCAAGAAGTCTGTCTGGTCATTTTAGCTTTCATCTTAGTCTCCAGTCTTTATTAAGAATTTTCTATTGGGGATCATATGTATTCTTGTTAACAAAAGCTTCTTCCCTACTATCTCTAAAAGGAGAAACTATCATTGCCAAATGGATATATCTGCATATGGGAACATTATGATATACATCATGAGAACACCTGCATCTTAAATGTTTTACAAAATATCAATGGGTTGAGTATGTCTGATACAATATATTTGAATTTGCCTTGTAGGCCTCCACCATCATGTCTTCCATCACTTTAAACAATAATTTTGACCTAAGTATATGGATTACCACCATGGTATTCGTTCCTTCATATACCTTGCTTGGATTTAAAACCTTTTTGGAAGTGGTAAGAAATGTTACCAACTGTGTCATTAATTTTGAATATGTAGCTTATTAAAGTGCTTTTCCCAGATCAAGAGAGACAGAAAGTAGTGGAAGTGGGGAGTAACAGCAAATGGGCATAAGAGATTTTGGGGGGAGGATGAAAATGTTCAAAAGGGGAATTGTGATGATGCTTGCACAACTCTGTAAGCTTACTAAACATCCTTGAGTTCTACTCTTAAAATGAGTAAATTTTATCAGATGCAAAATTAAATCTCAATAAAACATTTAAACTTTTGCCCTATTCACTTTGCAAAATATAGGCATTGTAAAATGCCATTCAAATATGGGTAATGCCAGATTGGGGAAAAATTGTGCTTGGTTTGACAGGTAATTTGTTAGCCACTGAGGATAAACTCAAATGCGATTCCATTCAATCATTCAGAAATATATATCAAAGACTATTCTCTGTTAGTCACTGTGCTAGTAATTGGGGACACCTGATGAGCAAGATAGCACAGTCCTGACTTTCCCAAAGCTTAGTGGAGGCAAAGATAGACCAAACTTACTCAAGTCAATACAAGGAACTTAAATGTTACAAAGGACAAGGGCAAAGGGCCAAGGGAGGATGCACAAAGCACAGCTGGTGTGTTCTAGCAAGTCAGACAATTCTTCTGGGGATGTTATATTTAAATACATGGCTAAAGGATGAATAATAATTAGTTAATGGGACAGGAGGTTAGCATGTTCTGCAGAGGAAAGCAAAGACCTTGAAGCAGGAAAAGCCAGGAGGCATTAAAGAAAGTGAATGTGGTTCAAGTGGAGAAAAGTATACGATGAAGTCAGGGCAAGATAGTTAAGTGGAGAACACACTTTTTGGAGCTCTGTATCACTCTGGATGAAATGGCTTTAAGGAAAGTAAAGAGGGCTTCCATAATCGGGGATGTCCTTGGAGAACTGGAAAAGCCTTCCATTTGCAAAAATACATCTCCATTGGCTGAGCAATGCCTGAAGTTCTTGATTAGAAACTAATCCCTTTGCTTAAAGTATTTTCCTCTTAAGTAGACCTGCAAGGTGAAATACATTCATCTAGATCTGTCATGTATTATATAGGAGGAATGAGTAACTTTCTGAATGAACTGATTGATGCAAGAATAACATGCTGGAACTAATTATCATTATAGGAAAATAGTCACCATTGGGATAAGAAGGGGCTCTGAAAAGGCTCGTCTGGGGCACTTAAGAAAAATATTGTCAACCCCCAGAAATTTTACCAGTGCCAGCACCTCTCTCTGCTATGCTTTCACTAGACTTTCTGCAAATGTTAAAACCAATTCTTTTAAAAAAAGAATTGGAAGAGAGGAACAGACATAGGTTACTTGCTTATTGAAAGACAGTAAGAGTTGAGTAGGAGGTTCTCTTCTCTGTGGGGAATTACTTTGTCGCTAGTGCACACAAAGAAATTGAGCTTGATGAGGAAAATAGTCAATATGTGAATTTTATGTTACTTAAATGCAAATGCAAATCATAAAGCAGATGAATTATCATTAGTGTGTGTGTGTTTTGTTTTGTCTTTTCAGAGAGACCAGGAGCACTACAGAGAATTTCTACAGGCAAATTTTGAATTGAGTGCCACTGATTTTCTAGTCTGCTTCATAGTAAGAAGGCCTTTCCGTCTCAGCACACATTCTTTTGGATGACTGTCATTCACTATAACAATTTGATCTTGTCCAAAGTGTGCCATTTTAAAAGTGTTTTTATATGATTTTAGATAAAGCAATTACCTTCAGACATGTTTCTAAACCTTAGAGTTACTTTTTACAGGCTTGGATTGGCTACATGTGTCCAAAATTTAATATTAAATTAATTTTTTGTTTGCTTATCCTGTTTACTGTCCCTCCTCTAAATTTGAGAGAGCTTGTAAAAAATAGAGATGCAATGTAACTTACTTTCTTTGAATAATAGATTAAAAAGGCAAGAACTGAATAATAAAAGTGAAAGGGAAAATGATTATTTTGGTGTATTTAGGCTGAAGGGAACGACTGTCTTTGAATCCTATGTGTCAGTACTTTTCTAGGTACAGGAGAAAATAAAGACAGAGGTCCTTGCCCTCATGGAGCTTATATTCTGGTGGAAGGAGATGGATAATAAACTAAATGGATAATATGTGTGGTGTCAGATGGGTGGTCAGGAAAGTCTTCGAGAAGAGCACTTCAGTAGGAAGTGGCAAGAGTGACCCCGGCTCAATCCAGGGTCAGCCAGGCCAGTGTGGTTGTGACTGAATGACCAAGCAAGAGAGTGATAAGAAAGATGGCCACAGAAGTCATGGGATAAAGTGAGAGGCCAGGAGAAAGGGTTACACAGGGTAATCTAGATTACTCTAAAGGCTTTGACTCTACTCTGAGTGATGGAGGAGGAGTCATTGGAGAGTTTTAAGCACAGTGATAAGTTCAGACTTATGTATTAAAAAAGTAGCTCAGGATAGTGTGTTGAGAACAGATGTTTAGAGCAAGAGGGGCAGCGATAGCCCAAGTAGGAAGGGGTTGCAACAATCCAGGTGAGACATTATAATGACCTAGGCCTGGGTGGGAGTATCATGAGTAGGGGTGAGAAATAATTGGGTTATGGATAATTTTGAAGATAGAGCAGTTAGAATTTACTTACAAACTGAATATGGGTGGCAAGAAGAAAGGAAACAGCTTTCACTAATCTGGATTGTGAATGTATAGCTACATTTCTCCCCCAGCTTATGAGAATGATTCACAACTATTTACCCAAAGACAAAACACCACCAACTTAATTCAAATGTTTAAATAATATTTGTGAAATTATGCCTAAATATAACTGTATTTCTTTGCTCATAGCCCTACTTTCAGACTTTGCTATTCGTTTTTGTTCTAAGATGCATGGAACTAAAATATGGAAAGAAAAGAATGAGAAAAGATCCTGTTTTCAGGTTGGGGTGAAATTTAACTTTATACTTAATATCATATTTTAACATTCCTAGATTGTGTCTGCGCTATCATCTTGTTAATACAGATTTACATTTACAATGGAAGCACATATTGATTGTCATTAGGGAAGGTGGATTGCTGCCTTACTGCCAAGAGATAGAACTCCCAGGCAGAGTTCTGGCTGTAAGCAGCTGAAAGAAACCTTCACTCCATCCAAAATTTAATAAGGACCCAAATATGCCATTCTCTCATCTGAGATAATTGTGCATCCTTGAAAAGAAAAGATGGGAAGGAATTGATTTAGCAACATAGTTGAGTGTTTTAAAAATGGAGGGCTGTAGAGAGGGTGAGCAGTAAATGATGTTGAAAAAAAATCTGGTGTGATGAAGATGGGCTCAGACTGAGTAGAGAAAATGAGAGTGACATGAATTTTAAAGAGAAAGGAGCAGTACCTGCTGACAGATTTGAAAGGGTCAAAGATTCTTACTGGAAGAATGGCAACAACATCAAGAAAGGGATTCTGGCTAGTGGGACAGAAGTTCTTGGCAAAAGCAGAGGCAATGTTGATAGTCATCATCACATCATCACCTGCACATTAGAGAAGAGGACAGTAGTAAAATCACAGGAATGCTGATTTTTGACACATTTTTTAACAGCTAGAATACCACATGTAACCCATTTCATTTTCTCCGTAGAATTTCCCCCCAAAGTAGAGATGCTAAACCAAATCCAGAAGAACTCATAGATGAAGATGAAGATGTTCAAGCAGAAAGAATAAGAACAGCAACTGCTCTGACCACTTCAATCTTAGATGAGGTAAAAAAGCAAGGGGTAAAATGGATGTTAATGGAGATATTCAAGAACTGTCAAGAACAGGATTTGATATGCTGGGTTTCATTTTGAGAGTTTGGAGTTTGGTGCATTTCTGTATTATGCATCCAAGACACTCCAAAGAAGTGTCTGCATAATCAAGGCACTTCACTTATTCAGAGTGTCCTAGAAGCTAAAAAGAACACAAAACCTAATGGTTTTATTTTTCTTTTGAGAAAAGTGGACTTTCATAATTAGGGGTATAACTGCAAGACCAAACAAGACCTCATGAGTTAAATAATTTAAGTTAGATTTGTCGAAGAATGCTAAATAGAGATTAAGATTTTAAGGGTTACTCTATTTGACTTAGATGTGATGGTTCCATGAGGTTAGCCACCCCTCTTCTGGCAAGACAATGAGCTACTTCCATGAAACTCAGTCTATTTGGAAGCAAGAAATATTTTCTACATTAATGAATGCATATTACATTTAGCAGCATGAATTACTCTCAACTCAAAATATGGTTTGGTTTATGACATAAGGCATGAAAGGTTCCAGCAGAGACCTAAAGTCTCTGAAATTTAAGAGGAAAATCATACTGTCATCTCTTCTAGAAACCTGTTATAATTGCCAGCTGTCTACACAAAGAATATGCAGGCCAGAAGAAAAGTTGCTTTTCAAAGAGGAAGAATAAAATAGCAGCAAGAAATATCTCTTTCTGTGTTCAAGAAGGTCTGTAATAATCCCTTTTAAAACTTACCATTATTTTTAGAACTACCTACTGAACGTCTATGTCATAGGCACAGTTTTACTTGCTGAAGCATTCATTCACTTATTCAATATATATATATATATTTTTAGTGTGCCAGGGAGTGTTTTAGACTCTGGAAATACAATTATGAAGAAACTAGACAAAGAGCATCCAGGTAGAGGACATAGTGAGGGCAGGGACTCAGACACATTTGGAAAGGTTGTATCTCTAGCCAAGAGGCCAGTAAATGCATCCATAAATGGAAGGGATAAAGCTATAGAGCTGAGCAGTGCCAGATTAGGTACAGCTTTTGAAAACAGCAATGAGTTTGTGTTTTATACAAGTTAGCGGAATACCATTGGAGAGTTTTTAGCGGACTTGTGTCATTTTAATTTATCTTTTGAAAAGATTACAGATTGGCTATTGTTTGTCAGTTTGGGTTGGGGGGGATAAGTTCAGAGGCTTTTATATCAGTTGGGATGAAAGATGATGGTAACTTGGACAGAGGTGGTTGAATTTGGGATGAAGAAAATATTCCTAACTTCTCAAGTTTGAGAATCATTTATACATGTACTCAGTGCATCAGCCATCTATTATGGAAAACAGTTGGACACATTTCCAACTGAAACAAGTAATCTGGGGGGAAAAGGACAGATGTATTGACATCAAATTCATTAGCTTTGCAGTAACATTTGGCATAATTACAGAAAATAAAGAACATGCTTTGGTGACGTGGATTACATATATGTTATCAATCTCAGAATGGTACTAACTGAAGGGTGCAGAGATCTCAGAAGATTTCACTGGAGCAAAAGGTTTATGTTGTTCAGTATTTCACTTCCAATATTGATAGTCTGATTCTTTCTTTCAGGTGAAATTTTAGGATTGCTAGGACCCAATGGTGCTGGAAAAAGTTCATCTATTAGAATGATATCTGGGATCACAAAGCCAACTGCTGGAGAGGTAGTGAGGAAATGGTTTCCATTACCAAAACAGAAATTTCATGATATGTGTAGATTATATCTTTGTAAGACTATACTATTTTTCTTTTTTTTGCCTTTGGATAAATTTTATTTTTCCCCTCTTTAAATTTTTACTGGGCATCAGGTGTTTATAACAGGACTTGGAATCTTACCAGAAACCAATTACCTTTTCCTCATCAGTTTCTCAGGAACTTCCTGAGCTTATTAGGTCTCTTTTCTCCTTTGCATGTAAAACTATATTTTTATATTTTTACTTTAAATCATTTTCTGTAATAAATATATGAAGTAATTTCTATAGTATTTATTTGATGATTAAACAATTTAGACGCTTATATATGTCAGTTTCTGGAGTAATTATGCTATTGGAATAAAGGCTGCATGCCTTTCTAAAGCTCTTTTATTTTTTTAGGTGGAACTGAAAGGCTGCAGTTCAGTTTTGGGCCACCTGGGGTACTGCCCTCAGGAGAACGTGCTGTGGCCCATGCTGACGGTGAGGGAGCACCTGGAGGTGTATGCTGCCGTCAAGGGGCTCAGGAAAGCAGAAGCGAGGCTCGCCATGGCAAGGTACAGACGGGACCTGCGATTCCTTTGTGTCAGAATGCAGGGAGACTGTAGCACTAATGATGAATTCACTAATAAAGAACGGAGAGTGAATATGCTATCTCCATCTTTCCAGAGTGTCAGTGGCAGAGCAGGGATGAGGGACAAGACCTGACTTCCTGCATCCCTGAATGAGAGATCTTTAAAAAATGATTGTATAAAATAATTGACAAGGAATAAGTGAACGAATCACCATGAATCGTCATCCATTTCAGTTTTCTAATTTAAACAACCTGAAAATGAAACAATCATCCATTGTCAGTTTCTCATTCAGAATTCTAGTTTTTCCTAAAACTGTTTATGAGGCAAAAAAAAAAAAAAAAAAAAAAATCTTTCATGTTCCAAAATAAACCAATCTCTTTTTTAAAATCATGAGTTAGGATTTTGACAATAATGTTGCTAAACTTCCCTCTAATGCTGTTACTGTTCTGTGTGCTTGGATTTTCCAAAAACCTTGTCTTGACCAGATATTCTCATTCTGTTTTCTGTCAGATTAGTGAGTGCTTTCAAACTGCATGAGCAGCTGAATGTTCCTGTGCAGAAATTAACAGCAGGAACCATGAGAAAGGTATGTGCGGTGTATGATGCTCTATGGAGAGCTGGTGTGGTGTGGCAGCAAACAGGGGTGTTTTTCTGCATTGCAGTTGTGTTTTGTGCTGAGCCTCCTGGGAAACTCACCTGTCTTGCTCCTGGATGAACCATCTACGGGCATAGACCCCACAGGGCAGCAGCAAATGTGGTGAGCATCGTTATACCCCAGAGCTGCGAGCATGCACATTAGGGAAGGTTGCATATTTTAACTGATCTTGGAAAATCAGCCCTCAAACCCACTGGTTCCTGATTCAGGGGACATAATTTATATTATCAGGAAAACAAATATTTAACCAGTAGATGATCTAATCTGCATGATGTTCACGTGGTATTCAGGTTAAAAAGACCCAACATTTTCTTGGGGTTTTAGGTTTTTAATGTGGACTGTTAAAATACAAAAATATTTTGCCTTTTAATTATTGAGATGTCTATAACTGTTTCCTCTTTTTTCCCTTTTACTTTGTTTCCTGGGAGACTATTAACTTCCTGACACAATTTTCCTGTTTTTTTTTTTTTCCTTTTTAATGTGACCTGTCAAATTTGTTCCTCCAGTTTTTCTCGGGTTTATTCTTTTTCTTACTTTCCCATCTAGGATTTACCGTTTGGAATAATAAAATCTTCAGTCTAGTTTCATATTTGTCACTGTCTGATACTTTTCCAACTTTAACAAAAACTTTGTTATGGCAATTTTATACAAATGTAGAGAATCACTTATGAATCCATTATTCCCATGGACAAGTTTCAGTAGGTATCAATAGAACCAATATCCTTTCATCTATATCTCCACCCACTTCCTTTCTCCACCCTCCAATTATTTTGAAGGAAATACAAAGCAGCATATACTTTAATTTTTAAATATTTCAGTTAGTATCTTCAGAAGATAAGGAGTCTTACCTCTTTTTTAACTCAACTACAATATGATTAGCACATCTAAAAATACTTAAAAATGTTATTTATGTTATCAAAAACCTAGTCAGTACTTACATTGCACTTTTTTTTGCATTAGGATCTGAATATGATTCATATATTGTATTTTGTCTTGTTTTTGTTCTGCACTTAGTTATTTTAAATACTGTTAATTTTTTTGCTCACTTCAGGCAGGCAATCCAGGCAGTTGTTAAAAACACAGAGAGGGGTGTCCTCCTGACCACCCATAACCTGGCTGAGGCGGAGGCCTTGTGTGACCGTGTGGCCATCATGGTGTCTGGAAGGCTTAGGTGGGTGTCTCTCCAAAGCCTGCATTTGATGCTCAAAATGAGATTTCCCATGGGAAGGGCAAAATCCCTGTGTGTGGCTGGAGCCCTTCCGTTTTGCTTCCTTGGTGACACCTTTTCTTCTACATTTGAAATTTAAGAATAACATTAAAAAATTAAGGGCAATATTTTTTTGAACATATTATCTTTCTTGCCCATAGATGCATTGGCTCCATCCAGCACCTGAAAAACAAACTTGGCAAGGATTACATTCTAGAGCTAAAAGTGAAGGAAACGTCTCAAGTGACTTTGGTCCACACTGAGATTCTGAAGCTTTTCCCACAGGCTGCAAGGCAGGAAAGGTGAGACGGGCTTTTGATCATGGAGAAATATGGAGGCTTTATCCACTCAGTGGTTTCCTTTTTGCTGTGTGAGAACTTCATAGTGATTTGGCTTCATAATAAAAGTTAGGGACCTCAGAAATGGATTTGTTCAGTATTCCAGATTATAAGAGATTGAGACCTACTCAGGAACCTGTGTCCCCTGGGGCAGCCCAGGCACACTCTCCTCGGCCATCGCAGGCTGATCCCCAGCTCCAGAGGGGGACTTGGAAAGACTTGGGAGAAGGAACTTCTGATGACTCAAACCCACACAGGACCACAATGGTGTCCTTCCTGGGCCTCCTCATAAACGCTTAACATATATAAATATTTAAAATTTAAAAGATATAAATATTTAGGGTGAATTTTCCCCGTAGGAAACAAATGGCAATTGAGATAATCAAACGGTCTCTCTTTAATGGAATTTTCATACCTTAAAGTAGATAATGGAAAGGGATATGTGTGTATGTGTGTGTGTGCATGACCACCTATCTCTGTGTGTGTGTCTGTGTGTGTGTGTTTGTGTACGTCTGTATGTTATTTGGAGGACGGCAAGAAGGTGGAGCAGAAACTGAATTTGAAATTCCCGTGGAGAGATAAGCACATCAAAAAATAGGACATAAAAGCTACTATTTTATTTTAGCACAGTGTAAATGTAATTAAATTTTCTAAGATAGATATCAGAACATGTAACTTTGTCCCATTCCCAGACGTTTGGTGTCACAAATCAGAGAAGCGGTTCTGATATAGGTGGGAAGATCAAAAACGATAAAACAGAAAGAACAGGGGCTGGTCTGAAAAGGGCCAATCCTGGACATCTGGTCAACCTTAGTGCCACCTGGGAGCACTAAACCCCTGTTTGGGAATAAGCTGGGAATAGGGCATGAGGGTTTACAGCCAGAAGTAGCACACGGAAGCAAGATGCCCCAAATCAATTACAGCTCTTCCTTAGAGGTCAGGGAAGTATTTAAAGTGTTTTATGTCCTTCCTCTACTGCTATCTTCAACTCTCCCAACCTCATATTATTCTTTACAAGTTAGATTTCTGGGAGGAGGGGGAATCAAGGAGATTCCAAGGTTTTTTGACTGGCAGCCCCAGCTCTATTGATTTCCTTACTTCTGGATGGCCCTGGGGCCTAGAAAGAGCCTTCAAAATAAATATGTCTTCCTTACAGATCTTTCACCAATATTAACCTCCATCTCCAAGATTTGCCACTTTTTATGGTTTTACAAAATAGTCCTGAATTTACTTTTGTTTAAATGTTTATATTTTCCATTGTAAATGTGAAGCAAATTGCTGAAAACATAAGAAATAAAGAAAAAATTCATGCATTAAAAAAACAAAACAATGAATTAGCTTTCTGATGACAAAGATGAACATTTATTTTGGGGTTAATTCCCAATCTAATTTGAACTAATCAAAGGGAATAGTTCAGGATACCTGATTTTCAACAAGCAAAGGTTTTGCATAAGCTGAGCACATACATAATTATGCTGAGTTATTACCAGGAGAGCTGTCTGCAACAGCCAGATACCAAAAAGCAATTCAAAACAATGCTGTGATTTCATATTTAAGCCATACATTAATTTGCATTACTTTTATTTTAAGAAGAAAATTGTTGGTAATATCAATATTTATTCTGATGCTCATTTTCTCCCCTTGAAACTCAGAGCTGAATATGACATCTTCCTATTTTCAGGTATTCCTCCTTGTTAACCTATAAGCTGCCCGTGGCAGACGTTTACCCTCTATCGCAGACCTTTCGCAAATTAGAGGCAGGTAAGAGTGACCACATTCAAATAAATCTTTTGAAGAATCAACTAATACTAAAATAATAATTTAATGGATGCTAATTGTGTAACAATTTTTAAAAATAGGCCTGTAGGGCATGATTTTTAAGAATTCTAATGGTAGGTAATGGTGGGATTTAACCTCAATTTAGGTTAATCTGACTCCATGAAAAGAGGTTAATCTCCAGTGCAGGGACCGAAGCTGCAGGAAACACACATGCTTAACTGTTCTTACTGTGAAGCCATGGCGTCCCCCTCTAAAAGCCCCTTTGTGTGGCCTGCTTTGCTCACATGTATATAATCCATTCACACCAAGTGTCCCAAATTATTACTTTACTCCATTTCTTTCCTTACATATCCACCTCCTTCCCACTTTTCTCCCTCAGTTGATGCCCTTGCTTTATATTTCACTAATAAAATAGAAGCAATAGAGAAAGTTTCCATCCATCCATCAACCTCCTTGTGTCTGTGCAGGTGTATTTGGCCTTCCTATTTGAATGATAGCTTCGACCGTCCCCTGCATTGTGTATAACTCCTCTTGCTGATTGAAATTGTCCACACTCTCTCTCCTGTCATCATTTTCTCTGCTTTCAACCCTGTCATTCCCAACAGTAGACCATTGGGTGTAATTTCTCAGCACAGCATAATGGTGAAGAGCTCAAAGTTTAGAGCCCGTCCTTCTGGGCTGAGAGCCCAGGCATGCTGCTTACTAGCTGGGTGACGTTGGGTGAGGTACTCAATCCCTGCATATCTAGATGGTTTGTCTCTACAATAATGGATACTATTAGTGCCCACTTGGCCAGGTTGTTAGGATTAAATGAGTAAATATTTTAAGTGTCTAGAACAGTGCCTGGCTCATTGTGTTTGACATAATATGCATTATAATATGTATCTCTGCTTTGTTCCTTCCACGCTAGGCAGATGACTTTGTAGTTCTTCCTAAATGCTGCCAGACATGTAAGCTCCTGCCTCAGGACTTTGTACTTGCTAATCCTTCTTCCTGGAATTCTCCTTCCTAAACATCCAGGCTTCTTCCTCGCATTTTCAGATGTTAGTTCAATTATTACCTTATTAGTGTGGCCTTCTCTGACCATCCAGTAAAAAAGAGTGCCTAGCGCTCCCTATTTATTTTTACCAGCTTTATTTTTCTTTAAAGCCACTATTGTCATTAACTTTATCATATATTTAAGTGCTTGTGTGTTTAATGTCACTAATTCCTCCCACTAAAATGCACACTATATCAAGGCAGGAGTATTTGTCTATTTTCTTGACTGTTCTATTTGTGGCATCTAAGAGTGCCTCACACATAGCAGATTCTTAGTGTATGAATGGTGAAGTATGCACACGTGGATATGTGAATCTGGTGACAACTGTCATGCAGACTTTTTGGTGGGGAAATCCAGCAGAGAGATGAACTGGCTGAAGAGAGTTTTGAGTTCTCTTAAAGAGGATGGGATAGGATCTTCCTCATGTTTAAGAATATTTTGATCAATGATGTAGTTCTTCAAGGAACATATATATCTTCCAAAGACGCAATACCAAAACAAATATTATTGAAACATAATATGAGAAAATGATAACATCAATATTAATATAGTATATATTTATATATTATATATAATTAATTCTGTATGGCTTTCATTATTTCATCCTTACATCAAGCATTTGCTTATTCAGCTTTATTTATATTAATGATTTACATTTTTATTCTTTATGATTTTGAAAAAATTCTTGGTAATAAATTGTAAGCACCTACTATTAATACTAGTGTTTTTTTTTTCCTTCAGTGAAGCATAACTTTAACCTGGAAGAATACAGCCTTTCTCAGTGCACATTGGAGAAGGTAAGTCAACTGGTTTGACTTTGTATCATCCTGGTAAATTTCACATGAAAGCAACATGCATTTTCCTGTTCATTTGGAAGACCAACAACTTGATAATCTCTCTTCCCTCTTTCCTTCTTTCCTTCTTCTTTGTCTCCTAATTAGGTATTCTTAGAGCTTTCTAAGGAACAGGAAGTGGGAAATTTTGATGAAGAAATTGATACAACAATGAGATGGAAACTACTCCCTCATTCAGATGAACCTTAAAACCTCAAACCTAGTAATTTTTTGTTGATATCCTATAAACTTATGTTTTATGCAATAATTAATAGTATGTTTAATTTTAAAGATCATTTAAAATTAACATCAGGTATATTTTGTATATTTAGTTAATAAATACATAAATTTTAAAATTATTCTTCCTCTCAAACATAGGGGTGATAGCAAACCTGTGGTAAATAAAGGCAATGCAAAATATTAGTAAAGTCACCCAAAGAGTCAGGCATTGGGTATTGTGGAAATAAAGCTATATAAACTTAGAATTTTTAAAAAATATGACTTTTTTACCTTTTACTAAAAACATTCTCTTGCTGAAATATGTAAAGGGTATATTCAGTAGCCAAGAGTTGCATGACTACTTCACACCAGTTCATGATACAACAGGTATACAGGTTTTCTTTTATAAGCAAGTACAACTCAAGAGTCTTCTGAAAATACTCCAGAAATTGCTTTAAAACTCGCAAGTGTGGGGCCGGGTGCAGTGGCTCATGCCTGTAATCCCAGCACTTTGGGAGGCCGAGGCAGGTGGATCACGAGGTCAGGAGTTCGAGACCAGCCCAGTCAATATGGTGAAACCCAGAATCTAATAAAAATATAAAAATTAGCTGGGCATTGGCGTTTGCTTTTATAGTCCCAGCTATTTGGGAGGCTAAGGGAGGAGAATTGCTTGAACCCTGGAGGTTGCAGTGAGCCAAGATCATGCCAGTGCACTGCAGCTTGGGTGACAGAGGGAGACTTTATCAAAAAAAAAAAAAAACCCAAAAAGCCTCACAAGTATTAGGAGGTCCTTGGACATACAAGTAGACAAGCACTCACACTGAAAATAGTTCCGTTATACCTTTTGAAAATAAAGGGAGTCACAGTAGTATTTGTTCAGATTTTTAAAATTTTGAATACTCTTAACAACATTAACTTATTGTTTTCAGGGGGTGCTGATTTTCCTTGTCATCTTTGAATAGTTTTATGGGATTTGATATTATTTTAAAATCATTTCTCCCTTATATAAGTATATGTGCATGTATGTATATCTATATATTTTCCACATATCTTTTTTTTTTTTTTTTTTGAGACAAGGTTCTTAGCTTCCTTGCATTGGGTTAGAACATGCTCCTTTAGCTCAGAGGAGTTTGTTATTACCCACCTTCTGAAGACTACTTACGTCAATTCATCAAACTCATTCTCTATCTAGTTTTGTTCCCTTGCTGGCAGGGAGTTTTGATTTTTTGAAGAAGAATAGGCATTCTGGTTTTTTGAACTTTCAGCCTTTTGTGCTGGTTTTTCCTCATCTCTGTGGATTTATCTACCTTTGGTCTTTGCTGTTGGTGACCTTCAGATGGAGTTTTTGCGTGGTTGTCCTTTTTGTTGATGTTGATGCTATTGCTTTCTGTTTGTTAGTTTTCCTTCTAACAGTCAGGCCCCTCTTCCGCAGGTCTACTGGAGTTTCCTGGGGGTCCACTCCAGACCCTGTTTGCCTGGGTATCACCAGCGGAGGCTGCAGAACAGCAAAGATTGCTGCCTGCTCCTTCCTCTGGAAGCTTTGTCCTAGAGGGGCACCTGCCAGATGCCAGCTGGAGCTCTTCTGTATGAACTGTCAACCCCTGCTGGGAGGTGTCTCTCTGTCAGAAGGCACAGGGGTCAGGGACTCACTTGAGTAGGCAGTCTGTCCCTTAGCAGAGCTCAAGTGCTGTGCTGAGAGATCCACTGCTCTCTTCAGAGCCAGCAGGCAGGAAGGTTTAAGTGTGCTGAAGCTGTGCCCACAGCCGCCCCTTCTCCCAGGTGCTCTGTCCCAGGGAGATCAGAGTTTTATCTATAATCCCCTGACTGGGGCTGCTGCCTTTCTTTCAGAGATGCCCTGCCCAGAGAGGTGGAATCTAGAGAGGCAGTCTGACTATAGTGGCTTTGCTGAGCTGTGGTGGGCTCCACCCAGTTTGAACTTCCTGGCAGCTTTGTTTACACTGTGAGAGGAAAACCACCTATTCAAGCCTCAATAATGGCAGACACCCCTCCCCTCACCAAGCTCGAGCACCCCAGGTCAACTTCAGACTGCTGTACTGGCAGTGAGAATTTCAGTCTAGTGGATCTTACATTGCTGGGCTCTGTGAAGGTGTGATCTGCTGAGCTAGACCACCTGGCTCCCTGGCTTCAGCCCCCTTTCCAGGGGAATGAATGGTTCTATCTCACTGGCGTTCCAGGTGCCACTGGGGTACAAAAGAAATTCCTGCAGCTAACTCGGTGTCTGTCCAAATGGCCACCCAGTTTTGTGCTTGAAACTCAGGGCCCTGGTGCTGTAGGCACCCAAGGGAATCTCCTGATCTGTGGGTTGTGAAGACCATGGGAAAAGCATAGTATCTGGGCCAGAGTGCACCGTCCCTCAAAGCACAGTCCCTCATGCTTCCCTTGGCTCGGGGAGGGAGTTCCTTGACCCCTTGTTCTTCCTGGGTGAGGCAATGGCCCATCCTGCTTCTGCTTCCCCTCTGTGTGCTTCACCCACTGTCTAACCAGTCCCAATGAAATGAACTGGGTACCTCAGTTGGAAATGCAGAAATCACCCGTCTTCTGCGTTGATCTCGCTAGGAGCTGTAGACCAGGGCTGTTCCCTTTTGGCCATCTTGCCCGGGAGATGCATTTTGTTTTTTAAATTTTTGTATCTTTTTGTTCATTTATATTTATGCTTTAATCTTTTTCTTATCTATTATATAAGCATTTTATGTAATTAAATATTTTATCTGTATATTTTACAGATATAACTGTATCTGAAGAGTTACATTTCCAAACCTGTGATAAATAACCTATAATTTGTTCATTCTGGAACCATTAGTGCTTTATAAATGTAAATTTGTTTTATAATGGTAGTTGAATTTATTTAAATTATTTCTTTTTTTATTATTTTTTATTTTTTATTTTTTTTTTGAGATGGAGTCTTGCTCTGTCGCTCAGGCTGGAGTGCAGTGGCGCAATCTTGGCTCACTGCAAGCTCCGCCTCCCGGGTTCACGCCATTCTCCTGCCTCATCCTCTCCGAGTAGCTGGGACTACAGGCGCCCGCCACCACGCCCCGCTAATTTTTTGTATTTTTAGTAGACACGGGGTTTCACCGTGGTCTTGATCTCTTGACCTCGTGATCCACCCGCCTCGGCCTCCCAAAGTGCTGGGATTACAAGCGTGAGCCACTGCGCCCGGCCTATTTAAATTATTTCTAAAACTCAAGAAATAAATTCTCCTGTCTTGCTCAAATGAATAACATGACAATATATATAATCACTTTAGATAACAATATAGTGAAATCTTTGTTTGTATTTTTGATAAACTGTAAGTTTTCTTAAGTGTTCTGGAAATGTTTACAAGATACCAAATAACCAACATCGGATATAGTATAAATGTTTTAAAAGTTTTAAAATGGACATAGTTTGCTAAAAATATCATAATATGGTTGTTTTTCAAGCTATTAACTCGGGTTTTTATTAGGATTATATTTAGGAGCACATTAATGAATATGAAAATGGAAGATCAGAATAAAACAAAGAAGGGATCAAAAGAAAAATGGAAAAAGAACTAAACTATTTCAACTCTGTTGTAGAGAGATCTAGTGCTGGCTTTACTCTCTATTTCCCTAACACACCCCTTGTAGAAGAAGCTGACCACTGTGTACTGCATCACCAATTCTCTTCTTTGATGCCTGGATTCCAGCTGGGTTTGATTAATCCAACAGGAAGTAGCAGCAACAGGTTGAGGATAGAAGGAAGGGGAGGTCAGACCCTCCTCCCCTGCTTTGGTACCAGATCTAGTGGTGAATGGCTCCTTGAGGCCCACAGGCTTTGCCCTCCTCCGGTTACACCCACCTGCTTCTTCCCCTTAAGGGTACTGACCCCAGGAATGTCTCCCCTGACTGCAGGCCACACTCAACCTCCAGCAATTCATCAAAATTACCATTTATGCATTCCATCCTACCAATTTCTGGCTCTAGTGATTTCTGCTCCAGGTAAGCTGATCTTGGCTGTGATTCTCTGTATTCACTTGTTTTTCTGGATTTTAGGGTTGTAGCTTGCCCTGAAACCTCAGTCTCTGATGGGTCCAAGATACATCACTGATTTTCAGTTTGCTTAGCTTTTTTCTTACTGCCAGAAAGAGAATAATGACTTCCACGCTCTTTACATGTGGAGGTGAAGAAATTGAATTTTAAATTTTATTGATTTTTAATTAATTAAAATTTACATTTAAATACTCACATGGGGCTAGTGGCTACCTTATTGAAGAATGCAGTTTTAAAGTTAATCACATCTTTGTCCTCTTCCTAAACTATAAGATTTTTAGGGAACGTAGCTCTGATCATGGCTCTCTCCTCCCATATAACTGCTGTTTGATACTTGAGTTGTCCATTGTGTTTCACAATGCCCCCTGCACACATCAGTCATTATCATCATTAGTTTGCACAATCAATATTTATTTAGTTCACTAATATATTTATTAGTTGCTAGCATTCAACTACTTCTTTCTGGATTCAGTTTTTTTTTTCTTCTTGGAAGATATTTATTAGTAGTTCTTTCAGAGATGTCCGTAAAATAGAAATCTCAGTGTTTTGGGGTAAAGATATATCTATTTTATGCTTACACATGAATTGTATTTTAGCTGGTTTGTCAATCAGCCTTTGCCAAACCACCCTAAAACTTACTGGCTTAAAATAGCAATCTCCTTTTAGCTTTGTTTTCCTGTTTCATTTCTGGCATCTGGATATTTATTTTTCTTTGAATGTGATCTCTGTTTTTGTTACTTCTTATTTAACCATTTCATTTATTTCCTTGTTGAAGGAGCATTCACATTAGCATAGTTCAACAATAGAAATAGAAATAAAAATTTTGCTATTATCTTACAAAATCCCACTGCGTGGTATTTTGGTACAAATAAGTTGAAAGGTAACTGGCTTGATATCTTCTTAAGTTTTTTAAGTTGTATGCTAAATACACTAGAAAACTTGCGTAAAATACTCCTAGGGTGGGCTCAGAGGAATAATGATTGTATATTGGAAACAATAATTTTAGATGACCGAATACATTTTTGTTTGAAGTTTCCATTGAATGTTTATAAAAAGGCTGAACACCTGAGATTCCTATATAATAGTAAATAATTTCTCTGGAGAAAAAAGACCTAGGCAAAATCTAACATATATTAATTTAATCAAACATCTTAAAACAAATACAGAAAGAATTAGTGCCCCCAAATATTGTGGAGTGGGCCCTAGATTTCCTGGTCTATAAGATAAGGAGCTAAGATTTCCCAGTGTTTCTATTTAGGTATCCTGCACAGAGATGAGCGTCTACTATAACGAAATAAACTCTTTGTTTTTATATGCTGCCCCCAACAGAAGCTGACAAGAAATGCAATGGCAGCAATGTTTAGTTCTTTCAAACCCAATGAGCTCTGTGAGGCTTCTGAACTCTGACTATAACTTGTAATGTAATTGTAATTGGTGGTGATGTTTGAGGAGCCCAGGCTTACTAGTTAGTCTTATATAGGGTAAGAATAAAAAAGAAACCTGTATAACCCAATTTCTTTCTTTCTTTCTTTCTTTCTTTCTTTCTTTCTTTCTTTCTTTCTTTCTTTCTTTCTTTCTTTTTTCTTTCTCTCTCTCTCTCTTTCTTTCTTTCTTTCTTTCTCTCTCTCTCTTTCTTTCCTTTCTTTCTTTCTCTCTCTCTTTCTTTCTTTTTTTTTTTCAAGGTCTCACTCTGCTTACTCTGTTGCCCAGGCTGGAGGACTGTGGCACCATCTCAGCTCACTGCAACATCCACCTCCCAGGCTCAAGGGCTCAAGTGATCTTCCCACCTCAGCCTCCGGAGTAGCTGGAACTGCAGGCATGCACTACCAAACCTGGCTGATTTTTTTGTATTTTTTGTAGAGACAGGGTTTCACCATGTTGCCCAGGCTGGTCTGAACTTCTGGACTCAAGAGATCCTCCCACCTCGGCCTCACAAACTACTGGGATTACAGGGCACAATGACTTTCTTTTATAAATTCAAAGTTGAAGAATATAAATTTAAAAAATATTAAATCTTATTTAATTATATATTAAGAAAATTTCCATTCATACAAAAATAGCAAAAATATTACAAAATTTAGCATTAAATATGTCAATTCTTTTTTTATTGCTATTTTTGTATTGGTGCTGGTGTCTTAGGTATGAGTAACTCAGTTTATTCAGTAACTATGGCTTTTCTCTTGCACATTTAAGACATTTTTCTGTCAAGTCTTTAAGTCACTCACTATCAGTTTCAATAGCTATTGATGCCTTTCCTGATCCATCAAAAATTTTAATTAATGATAAATAACTTCTAAAATTATGTTGTGTTGATCCATCAGTTCAGAGACAAACCTTACAAATTTTCCTTTAGTTTCAAGGAGCATTTCTTAAGGCAGCAGGACTTATGAGTTCCTGACCTGCCTAAGGCAATCTTCCACTCTCCTTGATACCTATTTCAAGACTCCTCACAGTATCCTCCAGTGCCCAGCACATCTGTTGGTTTGTTCTTAGAATTTGCTTCCTGCTTCACAGAAAAGTAACCCTGAGGATGGAAATCTTTACTTCATGTTGTCATATTTTTTAATCCTCTCAGCTTTCACTGGCACTTCCTTTTTTTCTTGTGACAGAGAAAAAAAAAACTGCCCTATCTGATCCAATACCATCTTACCCAGCCCCTCCAAAAAAGCAGCACTCCATCTGTTACTGCATTTCTCCTGTGTTTCTCCTGCATGTTCAGCATTCTCCTCTTCACTTTCCCTTTTTAAATGTTGTCTTTTTTAAAAAACAAAAAAAACAAAAAACAACCTTTCATTGACAAAAACAACTCACTTAAACTACCACCCAACCTACAACCTTTCTTTTACAACTAAACTTCTTGAAAAAAAGATACTTTTTTTCTTTTGTTTTCCTACCTCACGTTCAACATTATACATTTAAAACTTAAAACATATTTATTGAGCAACCTTCATGTTCCAGGCTCTGTGAGGTATACAACAGTGATGATTTTGTACTCTTCAGTTGTTTACAATCTGTGGTGTGGGAGAAATGAGTATATTTAGCCTAAAAGACAGTGAGGTACATATGATAATAGCAGTAACCACAGCGTGCTATGGGGGCACCTGGGAGGGGCATGGAACCCATATGCGATGAGGGCAAGGGTATCAGTTCGTTCTCATGTTGCTAATAAAGACATATTTGAGACTGGGTAATTTATAAAGAAAAGAGGTTTAATTGATTCACAGTTCATGGTGGCCGGGGAGGCCTCAGGAAACTTACAATCATGGCAGAAGGAGAAGCAAACACGTCCTTCTTCACAGGGTGGCAGGAAAGAGAAGTGCCAAGCAAAATGGGGAAAAGCCCCTATAAAACCATCAGATTTTATGAGAACTCACTCTCTATCACAAGAGCAGCATGAGGGTAACTGCCCTCATGATTCAATTACCTCCCACGAGGTCCCTCCCACGACACATGGGGATTATGAGAACTACAATTTAAGACAAGACTTGCCAGGGGGACACAGCCAAACCATATCAGCAAGGAAGGCACTTTGTGGGAAGAGAGATCAGAGCTGAAACCTGAAGGAAAAGTAGGAGCTGAGCAGATAGATGTAGTCACCAGAGAAGTCCACTTGTGAACCGGAGTTAGTTACAGGAGAGCAAAGAGAGGTAAATGAGAACATGATGTACTTATTAAAAAAGAAAATCATGTAGAAGTATCTGACTAGAGTTGGAAGAAAGAGACAAGGCAAGGGAAGAGTGAAAAGAGAAGAAAGGACCAGATAATTAAAAAAAAATTCTTGCACATTTGCAAAGAGATCAGGACACAGTCAAGGCAGTAGTGGGAATGATATCATAAAAATTGTATGTCAGAAAGATTGTTTATATGTGATGTGGAAATGAATTGCTTTCCCATTTCAAGAAGATAGATAAGCAAAGGATAGAGACAAGGACAACATTGCTCAATATCTAATAAACTTCCAAGAGAAAAGAATAGAGAGACTAGAAGGAAAGCAATATTTGATGAAGGTATTAGCTAAAATTTTCCCAGAACTTTAAAAGGAGACACAAGTTCTTTGACTGCAAGTGAACACAAAGTGCCATGTAGGACAAAACCCAAAAATCTATACCTGAGCACACTGTCGTGAAATTCCCTATACTTGCGGTTACAGAGAAAACCCTAAGATACCTCCGCAAGAAAAACAAGAAACCTCAAACTTCTGAGTACCAAAAGCACTTAATCATCATATCTGGATGAGAAAGCAATAACATGCTATTTTTAAAGTGAGAAATATAAGACATTTTCAGTCAGAGCCATAAACAAAAACAGAAAACAATAATTGAATGACAGAGTAACAAAAATACAGATGGAGAAAATGAACATATTTGTTATAGTAAAAAAAATTTACAAATGGCCAAAAAGTATATTAAAATATGCTTGACACCACTAAGAAATATAAGTTATCAAGGTGGTACTATTTTTTATTAAACAGACTGGTAAAATTTACAAACACCTATAAGGTCTAGTTTTGACACAGCTGTGGTGAGTATAGTCTCTAGCATTTGGTGAGTCATCCCTCATTGCAAGCTACTGCACTCAATGCTTTACATATGTTATTTCCTTTAATCCCTACCATCTCGCCTCCACCCCAATCCTAAATTTCTAAATTCTGAAACAACCCTTGCTAGATACTATTGTGTCCTCTGGATCTCACAGATGAGAAAACTAAAACTTGCTGGGTAAATCGTTGGGGCTCCAGGGTAAATTACTTGCCCTACATTGCAATTAGTAAGAAGTAGAGCTAACGTTTTAAGTTCAAATATGCTAACGGGTGTATCCTATAAGGAGCAGGAAGATTGGGGAGAAAGATGGATAGAGACATAGGCTGATTTTTTATATTGTCAGAGTAATGCAGATCGTGATATGTTTGTTAACATTTGAGGGTTATCACTAGTAGAATAAAATACCAGAACTTTATAGATGACAGTTGGGGAAAAAGGAAAAGGGGAACCTGAAAAAAGGAACAGAGTAAATGCAATCACTATAGAAATGGATAAATGGGAAATAACAGGAAAGCGTAATTTAAAGAGACTGTAAAATAAGATGACTGGAAGAAAAGGATTGGGTAACCTAAGGACTTACATCCCCTTCCTTGCCCTGTCCATGGATAGTAGAAGATTTGCAGGTAAGGTAAAAAGAGAAATGCAGTTATACTATTTCAACAGGCATCCTTTAGGCATGTAATAAAAGTTTGTCAAAATATATCTGAGAAATGCAAATTGCAAATAAAAGTGGAGGGCAGGAATATATCACACAAAGGATATTTCAAGGCAAAAAAAGCACAAAACAAGACCAAGTCGAATTTATTACATTTTTAAGAAACAAAGAGGGTCAGGCGCGGTGGCTCACGCCTGTAATCCCAACACTTTCGGAGGCCAAGGCGGATGGATTGTGAGGTCAGGAGATCGAGACTAACCTGGCTAACATGGTGAAACCCTGTGTCTACTAAAAATACAAAAAATTAGCCGGGCGTCATGGCGGGCGCCTGTAGTCCCAGATACTCGGGAGGCTGAGGCAGGGCAAAGGCATGAACCCAGGAGGAGGAGTAGCTTGCAGTGAGCAGAGATCGTGTCACAAAAACAAACAAACAAACAAAAAAAACAGGAATGTTTGGAGGATATCTGACAAAACTCACACGCAGGCAGTGCAGCCAGATCTGAGAAAGAATGAAAAGCAAGAAGATAAAAGCCCCTGGGATATCAGGCAGCTGGACCACTTCATCCTTCTCTCTTTATAGATCAGATTTTTCTGTTTTTGCACAGTGTTGAGAAGGGCTGCACACAAGTCCTGAGGTGACAAGTCCTCCTTACAAATAGCCAGCAAGGATTCCAAGAAGAATGTTTTAGTCTGTTGCAAAACACATCACATGAAATCTATAAGGTTTCTGGCACTGGAGAATACTGCCGCAAAATAAATGAAGCAAAAGGCAAGGAAAATTGTAAAATATGTGCACATAAAGTAAGAATAATGGAATAAACAGAGACATATGCAAATGATACAGCGTAGCATTTGTAATTTGAGCTCACAGACTCTACAGATGGTCTGAGTTTTAACTCAGTTTCCGCTACTCACCATCTGTGTGAATTTGGGCAAGTTACATAACTCCCTGGGCCTCACCTTTCTGGTCATAAAATGGGGTGATTAGAATAATGCCTACCTCATGGGATTATTGTGTGGATTAAATGTTTTAATATTTAAGTATGTCCTAGACACAATAAATGCTATATGTAGTTGCTAAAAAAGTGTACATTATGGTATAAAATCAGTGCCATTTCATTTTTGAACTCTCATGGGATTGTTTTTGATTGGTAAACTGATTCAAAAACTTCTTTAGAACAGTAAATACGTCGGGCGCAGTGGCTCCCGCCTATAATCCCAGCACTTTGTGGGGCCGAGGGGGGTGCATCATTTGAGGTCAGGAGTTCCAGACCAGCTTGACCAAAATGGTGAAACCCCTTCTCTACTAAAAATACACAAAAATTAGCTGGCCGTGGTGGCAGGCGCCTGTAGTCCCAGCTACTGTGGAGGCTGAGGCAGGAGAATCGCTTGAACCTCGGAGGCAGAGGTTCCACTGAGCCGAGATTGTGCCACTGCACTCCAGCCCAGGCGACAGAGGGAAACTCCATCTCAAAAAAAAAAAAAAGTAAATAAATATTAAATATTGTTTAATCTAGAAAATATTAAAAAGAAGATCAATGAGAGGGAGCTTGCCCTGTTATAGTGCCACAGAGATTACAGTGTAGTACATTGAAGGAAACATATTGAAAACAGAATTTAGAACCAAAAGGCAAAGTCGACCAGGGCCAGAACTCACAAGCTCTAACCTAGGTACAAAGTTCTAGCAAACAGGTTACTGAAAAAATTCCTAAATTATATTCTCTGTGCACAAAATGTTGGCGATGTTATTAAATGTATTGAATGTGATAATTTTGTATTTTCTGCAGAAAATCCAACCAACCTATAACCTTTTCTGTAGATGTGGAAACAATCAGAAGCCTTTTTTTTTTTTTTTTTAAGTTTGACAGTCTCATGGATTCAGGAGTTCAGCCTACTTCCACAGACTGCTTGCTGAGCAACTTCTGGATCGCATATAACTAGAAAAAGGATAAATATAATTGAATCAATATTGAGAGAATGGGAAATGGGTAAGGAAGATTTCATTTGGTTATCATGGTCCATGAGACACAGATAAGAGGCTGATTTAAGAATTGCATGCATTTATTGTTTCCCTTTCAGCTGTATGTTCAGGAAGAAATTACAGTACCGAAGAATTTAACAGACTTACTGGCTGTAAGCAAAATGATAGTGGTCCTTTCTCCCCTCTTCTTCAGCCAAAGATAAACTCCATGAATTATAAGAATTTTGGAACAGTCTTTTCTTCTACTTACACAAGATGCTCAAAAATAGACAGAATGGCATCTATTACCAGTTAAAAATGTTTCTCTAATAATACTGGAAAGCAGGACATACTAAAATTCAGTAGTTACTGGTGGAGAAAGTAGTTTGTTTCATGGGAACTGTTGCAGAAATGACAAGCCTGGAGGCTTTGGGAGCACAGGTAATTGTTATGTGAGATTTCTCTAAAGATTCTCCTCACTTCAGTACCATGAAAGATGCTACATTAGTATGAACACAATGAAACTGAGATGCAGATGGAAACTCAGAGTTTCCTTTGTTACCCTGAAAAAAATTACATTGCTTTATTGCCATATTTCTGGATTCAGGTTTTAAGAATCTGTTGAAGATTTTGAAATAGTTTATAACCCTATTTGTATGTATTTACTTGTCACTTAAAAAATATATATATATGTAAAACATATATATTTATATATTTTCCACTTTGTTCTGCTCTACTCTTCTCTGGATTGGCTTCTTACTTATCTTTGTTTAAATCATTGTGTTGGGGTCAACTCTCCCATTAGGGCCTTGTATGAAAAGACCAATTGAGAAAGGCTAGATTCTCCTTGGTTTGTTAGTTCCTAATGTTTTGATATGTCCAGCCAACCATCTGCAACTACAAACTCCCTGCTGAGGAACTAGCAGGAAACAAAGAAATGGAAAACAGCAAAGAAATCACCACGTGAGCAGAAGATATTTTGGCAGGCTAGCTGAACTGAGACCAAATTCTCCTTGGAAATCAGTATAAAACAGAACTATTCACAATGAATGTGAAATTAAAAGCACGATGTAGTAGTGACCCAAAAGGAATGTGAATTCTCCAGAACATGCAGAAACCCATGGATGAACTGTGTTTCTAGATTTTTCCTCCAGCTTTCCTGACAGTAAGTTAACCTCTAAAATTGTGGTTATTTTGCATATAGAAATATAACATAAGACTATAAATAGGAATGCCAGACATTTAGGTAGAAACCATTAAAAGCAGTAAGTTATTAATGAGTCATTTTGACTTTTTACATCATCGATTTTATTTTGTATGACTAAATAACCAAATGAAGAACTAAGAATTTGAATTTTTACCGCATAACTAAAACATTTTTGGACAAATAGCATACATTATCTAATAGGCTATTGAATAAATCAAAAGAAATGTAACGTTATGTTGCTTCTTTACAAGTATGAACTATTTCCAAAGTTATTTGAATTACTTGTTCTTCTTTGTTTGTTTTTAATTTTACTGCCAGAGGAATTGTAAGCATTGCAGGATGCACAATTTTCTGAGTTTTGAATTGTTTTTAACTGGCTTGAGAATATTTTCATCAAGAAAACTTAAGGAAAGATTTTTATTGATCTTGTTTATTATAGTAACTATTTAAAAATTTTGATCTAATTTGTTGCCCAGTGCAACAAATTAGAAAAATTTGTTCTGTGAATAACGGGAATTTTATCTGACTGGGAAATGATTGGCTTTTTATAACCAATTTATTATTTCTAAATTATACAATTTCCTATTCAGAACAATTTAGGCTAATTAGAAGTTTTATTATTATTACAGTGGGTAGCATATTTTTTCTCTGATATTTACACTAAGATGTTCAGTGGGGGAAAAATCAGTCTTAACGCTCAGAGATAAATAACCACATTGATGACAATGAGATTCTGTAATTGTTTTTTATTCATAAATATTTTCTGGTACACACATTAATTCACAGAAAGAAAGAAGAATAGTCACATGGGCACAATATTTAACCCTTTCAGATACTGAGGTTTATCACAGCTTGATTTCTTAGTTGGAAATGCTGCAGTTTGGTTTCAGTCAGGATTTCCAGGCTATCACAGCCTGCTCTGATGGCATGATTATCAGGAGCTCATCTGCATCACTGGTGAATTTCTTTGGTCACTTTTGGACAGTTTTTAAACATAAGTCCATGCCCTCCTTTGTTCTGCTGATGAGGCGTGTCATGAAAGAAATGCCCAGCAATGTCTTCCTGTCTTGTTCTCAGGCCTCAGGCTCTTGGACTCCTTCCCCCAACCCTGCCCCCATGTTAACTTTCTATTGCTGCTGTAAAAAAAAAAAAAAAAAAAAAAAAAATGACCACAAACTTAATGGTTTAGAACAAAACAGAGTTATCATCTTACAGCTCTGGAGGTTAGAAGTGTGATGCGGGTCTCACTGGGCTAACATCAAGGGGTTGGCCAGGCTGTGTCTCTTTCTGGAGGCTGTAGGGCAGAATCTGTTTTCTTACCCTGTGTAGCTTCTAGAGGTTTCTTGCATTCTTTGGTTCATGGTCTTCCTCCTCCATCTTCAAAGCCAGTAGCAGCAGATCGAACCCTTCTTCTACTGCCTCACTCTGATCTCCTCGTCTGCCTCCCTGTTTTACTTTTTAGGGCCCTTGTGATTACACTGGGTCTACCTAGATAATCCAGGATGATCTCCCTATTTCAAAGTCAGCTTATTAGCAACTTTAATTCCATCTACTGCCTTAATTCCCCTTTGTCATGTACTGTAACATATTCACAAATTCCAGGATTAGAATGGGACCATTATTCTGCCTATCACATTTCTCTTCAACTATGCCTTGTGATATGGTTTGGCTCTGTCCCCACTCCAATCTCATCTTGAATTATAGCCCCCATTTTTAACACAAAAATGTCTCTTTTTGTGTTAAAAAACGTTGGAAACAGTAGTTCCGTTAGTAGAGCAATCTTGAATCTGAAGACTGGATTATTCAGGGAATAAGAGTATCTGAATCTGGGGACATCTATTGACAAACGCAGCGGACTCAGGCTGCTCCTCCTGCTTAAAAGCCTCAGTTGAAATGATAATGACGTTTTTTCTTTACATAGGAAAACAGTTATGTCTGTTCTGTAACACAAACAAACAGAACAACAACAACGAAAAGAGGCGGTCTTTCTGTTAAGAAGGATGGTACAGTTTTTAGGTAACAATTTTATTGCAGCAAATACTACACAGAAGGGAGCCAACGGAGGCATAGCAGTGCTTTCTTCATTCCCCAAAAACAGCGCATTTTGTGAAAGTGGGGGGTTCGGTACAATAGGCTTTGGAATCAAAATATGTTACAACTTCTAGCTCAGCCTCTTACTATCTGTATGACATAGGATGAGTTATTTATCCTCTTTAAGTCTTAGCTTCCTCACCTGTAAAATGAAGCCAGTTATAATGCTCAGGGGTGTGTGTGTGTGTGTGTGTGTGTGAGAGAGAGAGAGAGAGAGAGAGAGAGAGAGGAATAAGTGAAATAATGTATACAGCACATTTCACATAGCACTTGACACACAGTGGGCCCTCAAATGGTATTTGCTTTTATTTTTGTTGCAATTAATTGTATATTTCTGAGCATACCACTTTCTTTCAGGCGAAGTTATAAGGCTGTTAGGACACAATGGAACTGGTAAAAGTACAACTATTAAGATGATAACTGGAGACACAAAACCAACTGCAGGACAGGTCAGTAAAACGCACAGGAATATGGTCATTAGTGCTACCTAGGATAAACATTTTACAACGAATATTGATGGCAATAATAGACTATGTAGTTGATCCATAATCAATTGGTGTGATTTATGCATTGAATAAAGAGGATTGATTAAAAATTTATATCTTAATTCCAAAAACAGTTTGTTTCTGAGAAGGGCTACATATCATATACACTATGCCTTTTATTGAGTGAGAAATAAAGATATTAAAAGGAAATATATCTTCCTTAAAGTCAGATATCTTTGCTTTATTATGTATCCCATGAACTTTGTCGAATTTAATGGCCTCACTCAGCATGACACCAGAAACCACTGTCAGAATAATGACAACAACTGCTTATGGGATTGCAGTTGTTTTAATGACTGTCCTCTACCTATATGCTACAATTAAATATTATGTGTGACTTGTGTAACAATAAGAGTCCACTATCGAGTAAAACTTCATAGGTCTTTAAGAAGGTATATACCACAGAAACTTTTTTACAATTATTGAAACATTTCTTGGCCCTGATGATGTAATGTGGTGATAGAGCAGTTGAGGGTATTATTGCAGATACACTGAAATTCTTGAAGGACAGTGGTGATTCTGGGCTAATGGTGAAAGATCCAGGATGTATTAAGACAAAAGAAATCAGATATAATGAAAAAAATGGATAATTATCTAAATTGCAAAGCAAAAACTAGAATAATATATGAGTACCACTTGGTGGTATGTCTGGGCCAAGTTTGGGTAAAATGATGGACAGAAACCAAAGGACCACAACTTCGAAGAGGAAATGCTATTGACCTTGAACATGAGCTCAATGTCAGAGGGAGTGTTTATGAAGGAAGGTCGCACAGTGGTGTTCAATGCTACAGAGGTTTCCTGTCCTTCCATTTCCACTCTTGCCTCACACTGCAGTAAGAACAGTCCTTAAAAATGCAAATGAGAGGCCGGGCGCGGTGGCTCACGCTTGTAATCCCAGCACTTTGGGAGGCCGAGGCGGGCGGATCACGAGGTCAGGAGATCGAGACCACGGTGAAACCCCGTCTCTACTAAAAATACAAAAAAATTAGCCGGGCATGGTGGTGGGCGCCTGTAGTCCCAGCTACTCGGAGAGGCTGAGGCAGGAGAATGGCGTGAACCCGGGAGGCGGAGCTTGCAGTGAGCCGAGATCGCGCCACTGCACTCCAGCCTGGGCGACAGAGCGAGACTCCGTCTCAAAAAAAAAAAAAAAAAAAAAAAAAAAAATGCAAATGAGGTCCGGGCACTGTGGCTCCCACCTGTAATCCCAGAACTTTGGGATGCCGAGGCGGGCGGATCACCTGAGGAGGTCAGGAGTTAGAGAACAATCTGACCAACATGGAGAAACACCATCTCTACTAAAAATACAAAATTAGCTGGGCATGGTGGCAGGTGCCTGTAATCCCAGCTACTCAGGAGGCTGAGGCAGGACAATCGCTTGAACCTGGGAGGCCAAGGTTGCAGTGAGCTGAGATAGTGCCATTGCACTCCAGCCTGGGCAACAAGAGAGAAACTCCATCTCAAAAAAAAAAAAAAAAAACGCAAATGAGGTCGTCAATCTCCCATGTACAACCTCTCACTTAATGTACAGCCTCTCACTTAGAATTGATCCAAAATCTTTACCATGGCTGCAACCGGCCCAGCATAATATGCTCTGTTGACCGCCTGCTCACATTGGCCTCAAGGCACCTTGTCGCTGTGGGATCTTTGGGTTTGATCTTCCTGTGGCTAGAGTGCCCTTCCGTTGGCTCCTCATGTGCTTGGCTGTCTCCTTCTCATCACTTAAAAATTTATCTCCCCAAAATGCCTTTTCCTAACTACATTGTCAGCTAAATTAAATCCTCCCTGTTATTCTTTAGCATATCTATTTCCTTGAAAGCACAAGGCAGAGGTTATAAATCGTTCACTTATGTGTTTACTTATTACTTATATTTTCTGTTTCTTTCTCCACAATGAAAGCTCTATGAGGCAAGATTAACTAGCTCTCTCCTTTGTACTGGGGGGAGACAGTGTAGCATCAAGGTCAAGGACTTGGATTCTGAAGGTAGATCCCAGCTTCAAGTCCGAGATTTACCTTGTTGTGATCTTGTACAAGTTTCATAATCCATGCTTGTGATAATTTTCTGTATGTAAAACATCAATGATAAAACCAACACCTAACACATACAGGGGTTCTGTAAGGATAGGATAATGTAATTAAAAATGTATTATATGCTTAGATTCTGGCACATAGCAAGCACTGAGGACACATTAGATGTTCTTATTATTGTAAAGCAAAGCATAGCCTGGCTCATAAAAATAATAAATGCTACATGTGTATATTGGTTCCTATTGGCTAGATACAGTGCTAAAAGTTTGTTTATTTCTTAGTTCAGGATTTCTCAACCTTGATATTATGGACTTGATAATGTCAATTTGTTGTGGGGAGCTGTTCTGTACGTAGTAGGATGTTTGGCAGCACCCTTGGCCTCTACTTACTAGATGCCAGTAATACTGTTTTCCAATGCATACACACATGAATTGTGACAACCAAATGTGTCTCCAGACATTGTTAAATATTCCCTAGGAGGAGGATTCCCCTGGCTGAGAACCACTGCCTTATTGCAAGATAAATCCTATAATTACAACTATCACTGGCGAAACAGAATTCTCAACAAGTATCTATTCCTTTGAATGTCTGGATCAATGAATAAAGCCAAGTAAAAGACACTCAAATCAGCAATCTTGAGTTCAATCACGGTCATGGAATTGGTAGTAAAGTCTGCACTACAATGGATAACCATGGAATGTCTGCCTTTTGAAGTGGGCTTTTACCATCTTTTCCCCAAAACTAAGTGATTACTGATTTGCATTTGTGCACTTAGAACCTGTGTGTGTGAACAGAAGGGCATCTCTGAAGTACAGCTTACATGCACATACATTACGTGACATTTGGGATAGAATCTGAGAATGAACTTATTTCGTGTAGGTGATTTTGAAAGGGAGAGGTGAAGGGGAATCCCTGGGCTTCCTGGGGTAGTGCCCTCAGGAGAATGCGCTGTGGCCCAACCTGACAGTGAGGCAGCACCTGGAGGTGTACGCTGCCGGGAAAGGGCTGAGGAAAGGAGACGCGATGATCGCCATCACACGGTACCTGGGGCTGAGGGGCACTCCCCTTCTTTGCTGAGGGGATGTTGTATTAATGACATACACACAAAACGAAGACAGGGAGGTTCTAATTGATGACCCCATGCTTGTGGGAGAAGATTTGGTCATCTAGAACTCCATTCAGTGTCGTTTTCTCTCACTTTGAACCTGGAGAGAAAAATGTTTATTGATTATTCTTTTTCTTTTTTCCTTTTTTCTTTCTTTTTTTTTTTTTTTTTTTTTTTTAAACAGTGGTAAACTTTAAAGCCACTGAAAGGTTTTAAATGCCTAAGGGAAAAATAAACATTTGCTTTCAATCATTTTCTCATTAAGCATTCTCTGCTAGATGGAGAAGGCTTACTTTATACACACACACACACACACACACACACACACACACACACACACACACACCTTTGACTCCGCGCCACAAATGGGGACTTAACCTACTGCCCGTTCTCTGTCCAAGGCGACCCATTTGCGCTTCTGCTATCGCAGCTCTGCCCGCGTTCCTGCGCCCCAGGTTCCCCGCTGCAGCGCGGGAGCGTTGCTTCGCCTGGCCTGCTGGCCTCCTCTAGACCTTAGCCACCTTCTCCGTGGCAAGAAGGGCTACGTGCACTGACAGATTTTCCGTTGGCGGTGGCTGGGTGGTGGCGAGGCGTGTTTCCGGGCGCACTTAAAACCTAGCAGCTCTCTCCAAGTAGCAGCTTCCCCTACTCCGCCCTTGGACTGAGGACCTAGCCCTCGGTGCCCCCTCACTCCTCCCCGTCCTACCCCGCCATCACCTCCTAACCTCTCCAATATACTCTCAAGCCTCACACGGGCGCCTGTCCTCCCTTCGCATTCCCTAGCTCCCGGGCGCCCCGTTCGGTTGAAGTTTCAGTATCTTGGGACCTAATTGCTCCCAATTATCCGCGCAGCCTAAGTCCCGCGTCTGCCTGGCTCTCGCCCTGGGAGCCTGAAGCTACCGGGCAGTTCATTGGGTGTCCTCGGGGAAAAGGTTCAAGCTGTAGAGATGAAAGAAGTGGGGCTGTGAGAGGGGAGAGGCTCCAGAAGGAAGACCACAAACACGTGCGAAGAAATAAAAGCCACCACGTGTGCACGAGCGCGGGGCCCAAGGGCGCGAGCGCGGAGCACGCCCCAGGGGGCCAGGGACAGTGGTCCCCTGAAGCGGGCATAGCAGGGGGCGCGGGTACTCACACGAAAGCGTGGTAGATGAACGCCCAGCCGCGGGGTCTCTCCAGCACGTTGTACAGGTAGTTCTGCACCCGCCGGTACTTGACGTTGCGCCGGCAGCTCTGGCTACTCGTGTAAGAGAGCGGCTTCCCCAGCAGGCTCATCCGGGCCCCCTGCTTGCCCCGGCGGCTCTCCCTCAGGCCACCGCCGCCGCCCCCGAGCGTGGCCGCGCGGGTGCCCAGCAGTAGCAGGCCGTCGCCCCTGGCGGCTGCCGAGTTCAGCAGCACCCTGCCCCGGCCCGACTCCACATCCTTCATGCCGCTGCCCAAGCGCCCCCCGCCCGCCGCAGCCGCCGCTGCGCCGCTCTTCACCCAGAGCCCGGCGGCGCCGCCCTCCTCTCCTCCCGCGTGGAGTCCCAATTTCTAACAGCCTTTAGCTTCGAATTCTAAATCCGGACCTGTTTGGGGCGTCGCTTTGAGAGGGTTTCTCTTGCTCCCTCATTCCCGCGACTACCACTCCCTCCTTCCCAAAGTGCCCCCGGGGATAGAGTGGGGTATGCGGGGCGCTCCGAGGCGCGCTCCCACGCGCGCGCACACAGCCCCAGGCTTCCCCTTCCCTCTCTCCACTCCCCATGCCCTGCAGCGAACCGGCCCCAGAAGCCCCTCTCCGAGGCGCGAGTTCGGTTTGGTTCTGGCAGGGGCTTTGCAGCTGTCCGGAAGGTGAAGTCAGCCTTGTGTCCTGAGGAGAAACTGGAGATGCAGGTCGCTGTGCCCTCCCGCTGCTACGTCGCTGCGCCGGATCCTGCCATCCTTCCGCAAGGGGTGAGAGCGGTAACAGCCCTGCCCTGCCCTCCAGGTATTAGCTAGCCTGGAGGCTGGAGAGCAAGGTAAGGCTCCGGGAAGTGGCACTCGGGTCCCCGCACACGGGCGAGTCCTCAGCAGTTCAGTGGACAGACCCGAAGGACGCGGCTGCCAAGTCCGCGAGGCAAGGACCAGGCATCTTCCCGCGCCTCACTCCAGCCTGCGGACTGTGACTTTCCATCCCAGTATCAGACAACAGGCCCGCGAGTAACTGAACATCCTTTCCAGTCCATGGGTGGAGTCCTTTTTTTTTTTTTTTGAGACGGAGTTTGGCTCTGCGGCCCAGGCTGGAGTGCTCACTGCAACCTCCGCCTCTTGGGTTCAAGCGATTCTTGTGCCTCAGCCTGCCTAGTAGCTGGGATTACAGGCACCCGCCATCATGCCGGGCTAATTTTTTGCATTTTTGTAGAGACGGGGTTTCAACATGTTGGCCAGGCTGGTCTTGAACTCTTGACCCTCAGGTGATCTGCCCACCTTGGCCTCCCAAAATGCTGGGATTACAGGTGTAAGCCACTGCACCCAGACTGATTATTCTTGGTTTTTATTTGTTTGTTTTGTTTTTTGAGACGGAGTCTTGCTCTGTCATCAGGCTGGAGTGCAGTGGTGCGATCTTGGCTCACTGCAACCTCCACCTCCCAGGTTCAAGCAATTCTCCTGCCTCAGCCTCCTGAGTAGCTGGAACTACAGGTGCACGCCACCATGCCCAGCTGATTTTGTAATTTTAGTAGAGACAGGGTTTCACCATGTTGGCCAGGATGGTCTCGATCTCTTGACCTCGTGATCTGCCTGCCTCAGCGTCCCAAAGTGCTGGGATTACAGGCGTGAACCACTGAGCCCGGTCCAGCCTGATTATTCTTAATATGGGAAGACATCATTGAAAATATGAGTTTGATGACTATGAAAGGTTCATAAAGTATCTAGGTGGTTTAAATTTTATGACCACTCTGACCACTCGTAAACACCTCCCCCACCGTCGTGTTTCTCCTGATTTGCTCATTCTCCCATGTACATTCACCAGTGTTGGGATTATGTGGATTGACTCTGTTTTCCTTAGGTTAGTGGATGCGCTCAAGCTGCAGGACCAGCTGAAGGTTCCCGTGAAGACCTTGTCGGAGGGAATAAAGCCAAAGGTATGGGCAGGGCTTGGTGTTGCTCTGCAAGTGTCATAGATAGGAACCAGACAGGCTGTTCCTCCCGTTGCAGCTGTGCTTCATGCTGAGCATCCTGGGGAACCCATCAGTGGTGCTTCTGGGTGAGCTGTCAACCAGGATGGACCCTGAGGGGCAGCAGCAAATGTGGTGAGGTGCTATCATGAGCAACCTCTGGATGAGTGTATTGATCCTTTGAAAACTGGCCTGCAAAATCGTTGTTTACTTAGAAAGGGGAAGACACTCACAGTATCAGGAAAAGCAATATTTTAGGAAAAAAATTATCTGATTTCAAATCACAACTAGCTTTTATTGAGAAGAAAAAGCTATATTATCTCACCCTAATATCTGTTCAAATAATTTTTGTGTCTGTGCCTACATGGAACATTTTTATACAGTCAAATCAATCTATAATTAAGCTTTAAATCTTTCTGCAACATCACCTGATATACAATTCTTATGGAGGAAAAAAAGAAACATTCCAAATCTTCGATATATTTTTAAATTATTTTTGGGAAATTTCTGAATTCTGTCATTTTGTACCTATAGGGAGTATGTCATGATTATCACGCTTTTTAGTAAATTCTCCTAATTTTCTTTGTTCCTACTGCATTCTCATAAATATTTCTGAACTTTGTATTTTTATAAACAGCATCTTACCCAATATCATTTTCTATGTTCCGAATTATATACTCTAACCAATAGTTTAGTTATTTCCATGCCTGTCATCCCTACACACACCCCTTCTTTGTCTAGTCTGAATTCGCTGCATGTTTCATCTGTGCGTCGATGGAAACTTCTTTTAAAAATTCCAAATACCTTGAGCATTCATGAGTTCATGTTTTCCCTTAACTTTAGGCAGGTGGTTTGGGCCACCTTTAGAAACACGGAGAGGGGCGCCCTCCTGACCACCCACTACATGGCAGAGGCTGAGGCAGTGTGTGACCGAGTGGCCATCATGGTGTCAGGAAGGCTGAGGTGAGTGCCTGTCAAAGCCGGCACTCAGCCCCCAGGTTGTGCACTATGATGAGCAAAGTTTATTTCCCTGCACCAGGCTACCCACTGTGAGGAGCTAGCATGGTTGCTCCCAACTCTATGTGGCCTTACTCTGGCCTCCAGAGGCTGAACATCACAAGCCATACATTTTTCTCTTTTCTTGCTTGACTTTATCCTTCTCTTACCTTCAGACATATTGGTTCCATCCAACACCTGAAAAGCAAATTTGGCAAAGACTACCTGCTGGAGATGAAGGTGAAGAACCTGGCACAAGTGGAGCCCCTCCATGCAGAGATCCTGAGGCTTTTCCCCCAGGCTGCTCGGCAGGAAAGGTAGACACAGGTGTTTTGTTTTATCACAGTCCTTGGTTTCTGTTTCCATATTTCTACTATGATGACAGAATAAGAGCCTCATCTTCCTCGTTCTTTAACTCTATGGTAATTGCAAGTACTTTACTTAGAGAAAATTCAATTCCAAGGGCTCCCACAAGAGGGAAATAAGAGAACAAAGTGCTGATTTGAAAGCTGACTCTTGTAAGAGAATCAGCATGCATGGGGGCTCTAACATGTGCCAGATACTGATGCATGCATGCACTCAGGTCATCTCAGGGGTTCCTTCTAGAGGGTAAAACCATCCCTCATTAAAAGAAATCACCTGCATAAAGCTCATGCCAGAGTGCCAGGCATCAGTCAAGGCTCAGTGAATGGTGTCTTTTAACATTTCTATATATTATTATCAGTGAAATCAACTGAGGCTCAGAGTGTGGAGACAGGAGTAGAATCTAGTTCTTTTTACTGAAATGCTACTCTCTTCTCACTAAGAAGAAGGATATGAAGTTCTGCTTCTTCCCTTCATAAGGCATAGGGGCTGTTAATTTCCTTCCCTTTGTCTTTCATTCCTCCTCTTAGTGGATTGACTTCTGGTTGATCAAAGAGCACTCACATTATGAGTGGCTCTCTAACACCACACAGATGTGACTATTTAAACAGATTGTTGACGATGTTGTTGCTCCTTTTCATTTTTTTAGTTTTATTTTTTGAGACAGGATCTCACTCTGTCGCCCAGTCTGGAGTGCAGTGGTGCAATCACTGCTCACTGCAGCCTCAATCTCATGGGCTCAAGTGGTCCTCCTGCCTCAGCCTCCATAGTAGCTGGGAATACAGGCACACACCACCATGCCTGGCTAATTTTTAAGTTTTTTTGTGGAGATGGGATCTCAATCTGTTTCCTAGACTGGTCTCAAACTCATAGGCTCAAGCAATCTTCCCTTCTTGGACTCCCAAATTGCAGTGGTTACAGGCATGAGCCACTGTGCCTAGCCTTGTTGCCCTTTTTAGACTTGTACCCATCAGGGGTTTCAACCTTGACACCTGGAGTTCAGCCTCACTGTCTTCCCTTCACAGGTTCTCCTCCCTGATGGTCTATAAGTTGCCTGTTGAGGATGTGCGACTTTTATCACAGGCTTTCTTCAAATTAGAGATAGGTAAGAGTGATTGTTTAGAGACAAAACCCTGGGAAACAGATAAACCTAAATCTGACATAAAACCAGTATTTAAAAAATACATAAACATAGAATTATGCTGTTACGTCATTAATACATTACTAAGACTGCTAATCCGGTGTTTCTCAATAAGGGTGATTTGGCAATGTCTGGGAAGATTTGGGGTTCTTACAAGTGGGGACAGAGAGGTCGGATGCAACTGGTCTCTAGTGGATGAAGGCCAGGGATGATGCTAAATACCCTACAGTGCATTGGTCAGCCATCACAGGAAAGAATGATCAATCAAAACATCATTAGTGCTGGGGCTAAGGAACCCTACTGTAATTGAGCAAGGCTCTGGGAGAAAGAGACCATTGACATTCAGGGATAGATTATCCACAAATTCATACAAACAGAAACATATGAATTTGTTTTTTGCCTTTATGTATTGTTTGATAGCCATCTATTGATAGATGCAGATAAGGAGGTTCCTGTCTCTGTTTAGGTGTGTTAATCTGTGACTCATTTTAGGCCCTTGGATTTTGGTCTTTGCATACTGCATCGATGTATCGGGGGCTTGGTTTTTCCCTGTCATGTTAGTGTATGAAATCTGATGAGTTAGTGTATGAAACTTCATGCCCCTTCTTGAGCCGTACTTTCTGGCTTGTCACCTGCCTTCATCAGAGGCCTCAAGCATCATATATATATATATATATATATATATATATATATATATATATATATTTTTTTTTTTTTTTTTTTTTTTTTTTTTTTTGAGAAAGAGTCTTGCTTTGTCACCAGGCTGGCAGGCTGGAGTGGTGCAGTGGCACAATCTCGGCTCACTGCACCTCTGCCTCCTGGGTTCAAGCAATTCTCCTGCCTCAGCCTCCTGAGTAGCTGGGACTAAAGGTGCACACCAGCACACTCAGCTAATTTTTGTAGTTTTAGTAGAGACAGAGTTTCACCATGTTGGCCAGGATGGTCATCCTAGCTTTTGATGAGACCACACTGACCATTATGCCCCAATGGCTGGTTGGCATCTTTCCAGTTGGAAGGATTCCACAGTGAGATCAACAGAAGTATTTTATAATGGATTAGGAGCAGAGATTGATGTTTCAGGAAGGCTGCCTCCCTAGAGGCTTTTAAAAAAAGCCTACTTATGTTTCTGCTTTCAAAAGCATTCCCTCCCACCTCAAATTCCTTCTGCAGTACTTAATTTGCTAAAAGCGAAATTCTCATTTAGGGGGAAAAACAAAGTATTTATCAGAGTTCCTTGCTCCAATATGTGAAGATGACACAAAGTACAAAATGTGGAGATGTAAGCTAGCATTTTTTCCTCCAAATGTTCTTGAACACCATTACGTTCTCAAGTGCAATACACATTGAATGGGCTAGGCATGGTGTCGTCCAAGCCAAATGCCTGCTCCATGGCAATCCCTTTGCCTTGTTGCATAGATTCATTCTTTCCTACCACCAATCTCTTCTGTGTAATGTAAACTCTAGCAAAACCGTAGCCTCATGTGCCCCTTCTTGGTCAGACTTGCTTCAAATTTGAAGACCTATAGCTAAGAAGGTGAAATGGTCACTTTTATGTCTTTTCTTTCTCTATTTCCTCCATGACTCATAAATGAATGTTTTGGGCCTCTCCAGGGTGTAGTGTAAGAGGAAAAAAGAAGAGATAATATTGCATCAGAGCTTGATCTGATCATTAGAGCTATGATATCACATTGGGGTCTCCAGTATAGAAATGAAGAATTGCTGGCCCTTTCTTTCAATGGGTGATTTTATGGGTTCCTTGATGACTTTCTTTCCCCCCTCATCTATTACCTCTGATTACAGCTCCCTGGGGTGGGCGATGCATCCTGCTTTTGGCTCTTGTGACCACCTGGCAGCCCCTGAGTCCCTTCCTTGAAACCCCTTTACCTTTCCAGGTGATCTTCTCAAGATACCTCCACTTTGAAATCCATGAGAAACACACAGCATCTTTGCTTCTCCAAACTCTACAAGGGCAGGGAAGTCAGCCACCCACTGTATTTTTTTCTTCACATGTTTCCAGATATAAGATAGGGACTGGTCCTATGTCCAAGGAAAGAAGAAAGAAAATGCCACAGCAGTCTGACACTGTCCAACAGAAATATTTGCCTTCCAGTATCATTTTTCCATTCATTATCTTCCTTTTCTTATGTATCTACATGGTTGGGGTCTCAGTCCAAATGGGGTCCAAATTGGTATCAGATGGTAAACTCAAAATAGGATAATTCAAGGAACTTTTGTTTATCAGAAGACTCTTTGCAAAGGTACATGGAACAGTGCAATTACCTGAGACGAGAAACAGTAGAAGTGTTACCATTCTTAGGTCCAAAGGGACTAAAAGGGGAAGTGATGACCTGAACTTGAGGGTAGAGTCATGTAGAACCTACCACCTCGAGAGAAACAAGGCACACACTTGGTGTCAGGGAGGAAGTGAAAGAATAAATGCCTTGACCTCCTGTCTCCCCTGTCCTTCCCAAAGGGCTTGCCATTGGTGACGTCCACCATCTGTTACATCAGCCTTTGGAGTAGACAAGAATGAGGGCTGGTATAGAGGGGTACGTGGTCATTGTCTAGCACAGAGGGTACCATCTCTTAGCTTGTTCTGCACAGATGCTCTGGAACCTCTGATATTGCTTTCCAGTTTTGTGGTGACTCTACCAATACTCTAGACGAATGGGATGGAGTTTCCCTCCTGTTATATGACTATATCATGCGTTTGCTTTCCCATATTTAGTCTAAGAATACTTATTGCCTTATCTTTTATGTTTAAGATCTATTTGCATGTATTTTGGTTTGTAACTTGGTAAAACTCACTGAAAAAAACAGAATTCCTAATGTATGCTCATTCCTATGCAGTTAAACAGAGCTTCGACCTGGAGGAGTACAGCCTCTCACAGTCTGCCCTGGAGCAGGTGGGTCATTTTTAGTGATTCTATATCATCCATGGAATATACATGTATAATGCATTCGCCTGGAGCCGCAGGAGGAAGTATGGCATTGTTCTCCTCTCTTTACTTCTTTCCTTCCTTTTAGGTTTTCCTGGAGCTCTCCAAGGAGCAGGAGCTGAGTGATCTTGAAGAGGACTTTGATCCCTCGGTGAAGTGGAAGCTCCTCCTGCAGGAAGAGCCTTAAAGCTCCAAATACCTATGTCTTTCTTTAATCTTGTGACTCTTTTAAAGATAATATTTTATAGCCTTAATATGCCTTATATCAGAGGTGGTACAAAATGCATTTGAAACTTAGCAATAATTATCCTCAATAGTATTTCTTGCAGTGAGACAACAGGGGATGTCAGTGAGGGCGATGGTAGGGCATAAGGCTAGGCCATACCATGCAGCCTTTGTGCCAGCAACCAAATCCCATGTTTCCTACTGTGTTAAGTTTAAAAATGCATTTATTATAGAATTGTCTACATTTCTGAGGATGTCATGGAGAATGCTTAATTTTCTTTCTCTGAACTTCAAAATATTAAATATTTTCTTATTTTTTTTGGTTAAAGTATAAATTAAGACATCCTGTTGACTTCCGGGTAAGGGGAGTCAATTGGTTACCCAGCAGCACAGTGTTTGCTTTTTATAATTCCCTTTTTAAACACTTGTTCTTAATTCACTGGTTTTCCTTTTCTGTCATTTTTCAGAGTTTAGATTGTGAGTCCATGTTTTGTCTGTTGTGCCTATAAAGGAAATTTGAAATCTGTATCATTCTACTATAAAGACACATGCACACGTATGTTTATTGCAGCACTGTTTACAATAGCAAAGACTTGGAACCAACCCAAATACCCATCAATGATAGACTGGATAAAGAAAATGTGGCACATATACACCATGGAATACTATGCAGCCATAGAAAAGGATGAGTTCATGTCTTTCGCAGGGACACGGATGAAGCTGGAAACCATCATCCTCAGCAAACTAACACAGGAACAGAAAACCAAACACCACATGTTCTCACTCATAAGTGGGAGTTGAACAATGAGAACACATGGACACAGGGAGGGGAACACCACACACTGGGGCCTGTTGGGGGAGGTTGGGACTAGGGGAGGGATAGCAGTAGGAGAAATACCTAATGTAGATGATGGGTTGATGGGTGCAGCAAAGCACCATGGCACATGCCCTATACCTGTGTAACAAACCTGCACATTCAGCACATGTATCCCAGAACTTAAAGTATAATAAAAATAAATAAATAAATAATTTCAGTAAGAACCTGAATGTTCAAGTTGAACATATATATATATATAAATATATATATATAAATGTTATATACAAGTTTGAAACATATTTCTGTTTTTATATGTTTTCTTATGATGCAAGGGTATACTCTTATGCAAAGAATTAAAACTTCATAGGTCTTAATTTCCCATAACTCTATATATTATGACCTACCCAACTGGTAACCCTATGAACACCTTAAAATAAACACACTATATTTGTATACTCTTATTTAGGTGAGTTTTTCTTGTTCTTAATACTATTATTATTGCAATCTAATTGAATACTTGAAGGAAGTTGTGTGAAAGACCTTGGCTTTGATTTTAGTTGTTTTGTATGTTCTTCTAGTTTTTGAAAATAAAACACTTCCATCAACCCGTGAGAATATTCGTATGAGACCTTGGGCCAAGGGCCCCAGACTTCTTATTTTTTTTAAAAACAGACATTAATACTGATCCTACTGAGTCACTTGACTTTTATAAGTCACAAATGAGTCGATACAAGTCAACACATTGAAAACTATAGTTCACTTTACATATATTAGTAGTAGAGTAAGTGTTTCGTGCAATGAGCCAAATTGCCAAAGACTGTGCCATTATCATTGTATGTAAGGCCTGTGCCTTAAATAAGACTTGATTTTATATAAGACTGGGTTCATCTGCACTAATGACACTCAGACTCAGGACTTCAGTGAAGCATTTTTCAACAAGAAAGTGTCAATGTGCTATATGTTGGGAGATGATGAAGAAACACATCATTTCAGTATTCTAAGAGTATGTTCCCAAAGCTAAAATAAAATGCCAATAATAATCTCAGTGAAAGTGTGTTAAGCAAAGGATTTATATCCAACAGTTCTATAAAAGAAACTGAAACAGTAAACTTGAGCCACATAAAAATTCTAGAGCTATAGTAATTTTGGAAGCATAATATGATAATGGCAATATTATCATTATTTATTAGACTAAGAATACACATTATAGCTAGGTTCTGTACATATATTGATTATTTTATGCAATCTTCATAATAACATTACCAACAAATATTCTTATTTATATTTGGCACTGTGAGAGGCAGAATTTCCAAAATGGCCCAGTAGAGATCTGCCTCCCTAATCTCTGGACCCTAAGAATATGACATAATATTGCTTCATTGTCTCTGTTATGTTTCATGACACTTTCACATTAGGAAAAGAAAGATTATCTGTGTGGGCCTGATCTAATCGTCTGATGCCTTAAATGTAGAGAGCTTTCTTAGAATGGTGGCAGAAGGGGAAGTCATAGAGATTTGAAACATGAAGACTTGTTGCTCTGTGTCTGTTTTTGAAGATGGGAGGGCCATGGGGAAGGAAGGTGGGTGTCCTCTACTGTTGTAACTTAAAGAAAACAAACAAAAGAAAAAAAAACCTGAACTGCCATAGACCACTGTGAGGTATTAAGATACAGAGATTGTTGAGAGTTAGGGGCTGGTTACAACAGGTAGTCAGCATTACATTGACTAGTATAGTAATTCATGCCAAGAAAACAATGAAAGCAAAAACCTAGGGTAAGAATCTCTCAAGCATGCAGGGCACTGATGCAATTGCAATTGAACTGTTCCATGCTTCCTATTGCCAATCCTTACCTGGTGCAGAACTCTGCAAGAGTGATCCTCCCTACTGTCTTCCCACGTGTTTATCTTTGTTGACTCTCTGGCTAGTGGATGCTGCCTTCATTCTCAGTGTATTCACATTGCACCAACCTGAAAGTGTCTAGCCAAGCAATAGTAACTTGCCTATTACTAGTGCTAAAACAAATTATCTTCTCGTTTTGATTTACTGAGTTATATTCATGGAAATTTCAAAGCAAAAGAGTTGAAATCGTGTGCTAAAATCACTGTCTTGACCGGGTGTAGTGGCTCACACCTGTAATCCCAGCACTTTGCGAGGCCGAGGCGGGCGGATCACGAGGTCAAGGGATCGAGACCATCCTGGTCAACATGGTGAAACCCTGTCTCTACTAAAAATACAAAAATTAGCTGGGCGTGGTGGCGCGCACCTGTAGTCCCAGCTGCTTGGGAGGCTAAGGCAGGAGAATCGCTTGAACCCGGGAGGCGGAGGTTGCAGTGAGCTGAGATCACACCACTGCACTCCAGCATGGCGACAGAGTGAGACTCCATCAAAAAGAAAAAAAAAAGTCACTGTCTTGAAATGAAACTCTTATCATAAGTTGGTGGAAATATTTTAATGTCTCCTCCAAACCTCTCTTCGGACACAATCCAACCCAAGACACAATGCCTTTGGATAAGTTTATCCTTTGACTCAATTAAAAAACTAGGAAGGAATATCCCCACTTAGATTAAAAGTTGTATTGCATGAATGTTTGGAGTATTTGAAATAGAAGGTAAGAATAACTTATTTTGAGGCCTCAATAAATGAAAATATTACAAGGATTATAAAGAAATAATTTTAATGATACTTAGTTTATTCTTATATGAGATGTGAGTTTCTCAACAGTGGCATGATTGACATTTTGTATTGGAAACTTCTTTGTTGGAGTGGTGGTGGGAGAGGCTGTCCTGTGTATCGTAAAATATTTTGCGGCATCTCTGGTCTGTTATCCACCAGATGGCAGTACCACTCCCCAAGTGTGACAACCCAAAATATTTCCAGAAATGTCCAAAATCTCCCCTAATCCGCTAGATTTATATGTTATTTAAACCAACTGCTCGATAATTTTATCTTGAGTAAAAAAATGAGGAATTCAGAACAATTGATCTTAGGAGTTTTTGGTTTCTGTGCTTAGCACATTCGGCCAACCTGCAAAAATTGTCCTTTGAGAACAAATCTAGTAAATTAGCAATACAAATGTTCAGTAATTAATAGAAATATCTATAGACATTGGAATACATTTTGTTTGAAGTTCATGTCCCTTTGAATATTTTCAAGATGGCACGGGCCTCAGTAATGTCACATAATAATCTGTAGATTATTTCTGTGAGGGAAAATAAAGACCTCAACAAACTGTAGTATATACTGAATCAGCAAAACTTCTGACAAAGCAAGTGTGGCAAAGACTGTTGAAAATAAAATGAAGTCTCTCTTTCTGGGGTGGCAATCTAAAAAGCCATTCCTTGGGTTGTCTTGACAGGAAAGGTTAATGTTGAAGCAGATGTGTTAGCTTACCGGGAGAAAAAGACCTTGACTCAGCACTGACTCCTCACATGAACGCTGGGTGTGCATTTAAACCAGCGCTACAAAATAATCTCAGAATTCTTGGCGGAAAAGGACCTTGAAGGCCGGACACACGCCTATAATCCCAGCACTTTGAGAGGCTGAGGTGGGAGAATTGTTTAAGGCCAGGAATTTGAGACGAGCCTGGACAATATAGCAAGACCCTATCTGAACCAAAACACATATGCGCGCGTGTGCGCACACATACACATACACACACACACACACACACACAAACACCTTTTTAATTAGCTGAGCACAGTGGCATGAACCTGTAGTTCCAGCTACTCAAGAGGCTGAGGTGGGAGGATGGCTTGAGTTCAGGAGTTTGAGGCTGCAGTAAGCTATGACTGCACCACTGCACTCCAGCCTGGGCAATAGGTGAGACTCTGTCTTTTAAAAAATAAAAATAAAGGACCTCAGCGATCCTACTGTGATTTGCTTGTTTTACAAATGTAGAACCTGACAGATTTCATTACTTGATCTTAGAGAATAGAGAGATATTTATCTCATGTCACAGTAAATTTTGCAGACTTATTTTTGGGAAATGCACTATAGAATATAAATTCAGTTTTAATATCTCTTTACATATAATAAAATATAAGATTGTAACTAGAGGTTGGATAATGGCTTACGGTTCTTCCCTCACTAATAGATGCATAGTAAATCATAATGAGTTTGACCAGGAGAAGAGTCTCTTTTATGATTGGCTTAGTTTGAATTTTTACCCTTCCCTGTATAGGTTCATGCTTTCCTAGAATCACACTGCCCAGTCCTTCATTTAGGATCCTTAATGCTGAACAAATTTTAAGGTGGAGCTCACTGACTCATAGTGTTGAGTTCAGGAAGCAATGAGCTGAAAATGGTGGAAAAGACTGTCCTATTAAAAAAAAAAAGGACGGAAAATTTAAGCAAAAATGTTTCTATCAGATACTGTGGATATCATATTGTCCTTTTTATCATTTATCTTCTGCTAAACTCATGTGTTATTCTAACACATTGAGTAGCTCCGTTTGCTAAATATTTGGTTATTATCTCACTATTTTGAAACTGTCTTGTTAATTATGTCATTCATTTTAGATAATCAAAAGAGAACTTACAGTTTCAAGGCCCATCCATACTTTGACCTGCCTTCCAACCCTAACTAACTTCATCTCCTTTCTTTATCACTTAAACTATACTTTCAAGGCCACATTTTACCTTCCACCAAACCCATCCTAAACTCCCAAATCCAAGTCTTGCAGTTTTCCACTTTTCCAGTCATGCAGCTGAGCATTGCTGGAGAAAATCATTTATCATGCTTGCCGAATGCAATAGATAGAACAGTGTGTATATGTATTTAATTTGCATCTGTCAATATACTGCAGGATTAATGTCCTTGGGGATTCAAGACACATGAAAATTGTAGAAGTAATGTTGTTTTGGCTTAGAAAAAAATAAACTCTACATTCTTAAAAAATGTCCCATGTTACATTTTTCTCAACTACAATTCTGATTAAATTTTCTTCTTATTATTCAAATTGAAAATCTTTCTCAACACTCTAGAGAGTAAGTATTCTATGTTGCTAATCAGAAGATTGATATTCTTAAAGCTCAACTGAACATGTGTTAGGTTTATGAACACTAAGTAATAAAACAAAGGATCTATGACTTTAAAATATGTTTCCAAAGAAAGTCTAGACCACAGCAGGATTCCAGGCAGATACCTGGAGTTTCACATGCTGCAGGCCAAACCAGCTATTCCCTCCTGCTCCCACCCCACTACCACAAACTAAGAAACAATCTCCTCAAAGACAGTAATTAGAACTGATTATGCACTTCCCACTAAAAAAAGCAAGCAGACCAGATGCAGTGTCTCATGCCTGTAATCCCAGCACTATGGGAGGACGAGGTGGGTGGATCACAAGGTCAGGAGATCGAGACCATCCTGGCTAACACAGTGAAACCCTGTCTCTACCAAAAATACAAAAAATTAGCCAGGCGTGGTGGCGGGCACCTGTAGTCCCAGCTACTCCGGAGGCTGAGGCAGGAGAATTGCTTGAACCTGGGATGCGGAGGTTGCTGTGAGCCGATATCGTGCCCCTGCACTCCAGCCTAGGCAACAGAGCGAGACCCCATCTCAAAAAAAAAAGAAAAAAAAAGGCAAGCAAACCCTTTCTAATTAACTACATTAACCACATCAAGTTTCTGTTTACTGAAATCATCATTAAAAGTCTAAGACTCCCAGATTATCCATCAGCACTAGAGATCTTATCCGCATGTAGTCTTCTCATCCTTAGACCTTTGTCTTCCACTTTGTTCAATCCCACCCATCTGACAACCACAGAAAGCTGAGCCTTAGCTAATAATTTAACTTTATTTGGAAGGTGTAAGCCTAGGGCAGCGAGCGTAAGAAAAAAGGAGAAGAAGGTAAGGAAAGATATGAAACAGATTTTATGTGTGCTGCTGGGCTGGCTACTGCTCTGTCATGAGTTGAGACAAAAGCAAGCCGGTTGCTAAGCCAGTATGTTCATTCACTTCATAGGATTTCTGTGGAATGGCTGCGAGTGGGTCCTTGCAGGTGTAGTCCATGGAAGAAAGAAAGAAAAGTAAATTTATCTTCCAAGCAATATCCTATTTCTATTTTCCTGTTGTATAAAGTTTAGCCCACAGGGTATTAGTTTTCATGCGTTTTAAAGATTTCCCCCTTGGGAAAATGGATCCAATACCTGATTGTGTGTTGTTAAGTCACAAATTGAGGGCCAGCTCTTAACAACCAGGCTTGGCAGGCAGAGAATGAGGGCCACCAGACCCAGGCTATACCTGGGATTACAGTCCTTTTGGAGAGCTCTGCAAGAGCACCAGCAAAGGGGGATATGGCAGTACTGCCTGGCAGGTGGGTGGTGGCTTTCTGAAGAAGGAGGTGGGGCAGGTCGCAGTGGCTCCCGCCTGTAATCCCAGCACTTTGTGAGGTCAAGGAGGGCGGATCACCTGAGGTCAGGAGTTTGAGACCAGCCTGACCAATATAGTGAAACCTCCTCTCTACAAAAAATACAAAAATCAGCCGTGTTTGGTGGCAGGTATCTGTAGTCCCAACTACTCGGGAGGCTGAGACAGGAGACTTGCTTGAGCCCTGGAGGCAAAGGTTGCAGTGAGTCAAGATCATGCCACTGCACCCCAGCCTGGGCAACAGAGTGAGACTCCATCAAAAACAAAAAAAGGGAGGTGGGAGGGGGCATCACTATCTTATATAAATTAAAATGATTACAAAGGGAATACTGTGAGTAAATGTTTGCCAACAGATCAGCTAACTTAGATAAAATGGATAAATTCATACAAAGTCACAAGCTGGCAAAACTGACTCAAGTAGAATAGAAAACTTGAATAGACCTATAACATAAAGAGGTTAAATTAGTAATTTTAAAACTTCCTAAAGAAAACAAGCCCATGCCCAGACGACTTTACTGCTAAATCCAAAGATATATTTAAATAAGAATTAATACCATTTCTTCTCAAACTCTTCCAAAAAGTACAAGAAAAGTAATACTTCCCAAGTTCCCAACTCATTTTATAAAGCTAGTATTACTCTGCTACCAAAACCTTACAAAGATATCACAAGAAAAAGAAAACTACAGATCAATATCTTTTATGAGTGTAGATGCAAAAATCCTCAACAAAATACTAGCAAAAATAATTCAGCAACATACAAAAAAGATTATACACAACAGCCAAGTGGGATCCATCTCACAAATGTTAGTGATTTAGTATCCAAAAAATCAGTCAATATAATACATCACATTAATAAAATAAACATCAGATTAAATCAGATGCATTAACAAACAATCCCATCAAAAAGTGGGCTAAGGAGGTGAATAGACAATTCTCAAAAGAAGATATACAAATGGCCAACAAACATATGAAAAAATGCTCAACATCACTAATGATTAGGGCAATGAAAATCAAAACCACAATGTGATAGCACCTTACTCCTGCAAGAATGACCATAATAAAAAAAAAAATAGATGTTGAAGTGGATGTGGTAAAAAGGGAACACTTCTATGCTACTGGTGGGAATGTAAACTAGTACAAACACTATGGAAAATAGTGTGGATATTTCTTAAAGAACTAAAAGTAGAATTAGCATTCGGTCCACCAATCCCACTACTGGGTATCTACTCAGAGGAAAAGAAGTCATTACATGAAAAAGATACCTGTGCACGCATGTCTATAGCAACACAATTCACAATTGCAAAAATGCAGAACCAGCCCAAATGTCCATCAATCAACGAGTGGATAAAGAAACTGTGGCATATATTCCATCATATGATGGAATACTACTCAGCCATAAAAAGGAATGAATTAATGGCATTCACAGCAACCTGGATGGGACTGGAGACTATTATTCTAAGTGAAGTAACTCAGGAATGGGAAACCCACCTTCGAATGTTCTCACTCATAAGTAGGAGCTAAGCTATGAGGATACAAAGGGATAACAATGATACAATGGACTTTGGGGACTCAAGGGGGAAAGGTGGGAAGGGGGTGAGGAATAAAAGACTACAAACTGGGTTCACTGTATACTGCTCAAGTGATGGGTGCATCAAAATCTCACAAATCACCACTAAAGAACTTACTCATGTAACTAAATACCTCCTGTTCCCCAAAAATCTATGGAAATAAACCTATGGAAATAAAAAAAAATTAAAAATAAAATAAGTATCAAAACTACATAGTCATCTCAATTGAAATAGAAAAACATTTGACAAAATTCAACACTCTTTCATGATAAGAACAACAACAATGTAGGAATGGAAGGGAATTTTTCCAACCGAATAAAAGAAACCTTTGGAAAATTTATATCTAAAAACATGCTGATCAAAGAATGAATGTTTTCCTCTAAGATCAAGAACAATAAAGGGATGTCTGCTTTCCACTCAACATTGTACTCGATATTTTAGCTAGGTGGTTAGTTAAGGAAATGAAATAAAAAGCATCCACTTCAATAAAACATCTAATAACACTTCCCCAAAGAAGTTGTACAAATGGTCAGTAAGCATATAAAAAGATGCCCAATATAATTGGACATTAGGAAAATGCAAATCAAAACCACAATGTGATACCACTTCACAGCTACTAAGACAGTTATCAAAAAGGCAGAAAATAACAGTTGTTAGTGAGAATGTGGATAAATTAGAATAGTCATGTATTGCTGGTAGGAATGTAAAATGGTACAGCCACTTTGGCAAAGTTTGGCAGGTCCTCAGGATGTTAAACATGAAGTTACCATATGACAGCAATCCCGCACCTAGGTAAATACCCAAGAAAGATAAAATCATATGCCCATGCAAACTTGTGTGTGAATGTTCATATTGTATCATCACTCATGATAGCCAAAAAGTAGAAAAACCCAACAGTCCATCAACTGATAAGAGATCAAATAAAATGTGGTACATCCATACAACTGAATATTATTTAGCGATGTAAAGGAATGAAGCAGAGGTACATACTCTAACACAGATGAACCTTGAAAACATTACACTAAATGAAAAAGCCAGCAACAAAAGGCCATATATAACTCTATTTATATGAAATATCCAGAATAAACAAATTATTAGAGACGGAAAGCATATTCTCTCTGTAAGATAGTTCTTTATAATATGATGAAAGTCAGTGATATGGTTGGCTATGACCTCATCCAAATCTCATCTTGAATTGTAGTTTCCACAATTCCCACGTTGTGGAGGGTCCTGGTTGGAGGTAATTGAATCATGGGGGTGGGTCTTTCCCATGTTATTCTCGTGATAGTGAGTAAGTCTCATGAGGTCTGATGGTTTTATAAGAGGAAATTTTCCTGCACAAGCTCTCTTCTCTTGTCTGCCACCATGTGAGACATGCCCTTCACCTTCTGCCATGATTGTGAGGCCCCTCACCCACTTGAAACTGTGAGTCCATTAAACCTCTTTTGTAAATTGCCCAGTCTCAGGTATGTCTTTATGAGCAGCATGAAAACAGACTAATACAGTCAGTCAACCAAGTACAGCTGATGCTTCTCTGCCATAGGACCTGGCCTGCAGTCACTAAAAAAGGAATTTTTCCCAAGAGTGATCATGTAAATTTCATACTCAACAGGCCAAGGATCACAATCTTTCTGGAAAACAGACTTAAGCAAGACAAGTCAAACATAACATAGAGATGACATAGAGACCATTTTCCTAAAAATAATGAGACTCAGGGATAAACTGAGTTTGTAGGTCACTTTCTTCAGATGTCCCAAAATTAAGTTCTTTTTTCTGTTTTGTATTATACAATTATAAATGATTTCATATACTAAGTGCCAAACATCTCTAGAGAAATGACTTTTAAAACAATGAATTAATGTTTCTGAATAATGGCTGATATAGTCTACAAGAAAAAAAAACTTGGTTAGTAATTAATTTTTAAAATTTTTAAACTATTATATCACGTTAAGACAAAAAATGTGAACATGTGAAGAAGCTGGGATTTTATGGATTGATTATGAGGAACTCAGTGAATCTTTTTGATGCATTTGGTGTGTGGATATGAATGTGGCTGCATTTACAAGTCTGAGTTACAAATATACATACACACACACACATATATATATGATTTTATTGCACAACAATTCACAGGCATTTTATATATACTTTCTATTGCTTTGAGACTTTTCCACCAATAATATTTAGAGAAAGGTTTTTATTGTCTCTGTTTTTCGCTCTCAGACTTACATTTTTAAAACATAAGATGCTTTTCTATATCTTTTACTCTACGGGTGCAATGTATTGAATGAGATTGAGAAATATGTACTTTTTCATCACAACCATATTATTTCAAATATACATCCTTTGCCGCTTAGAATCGTTTCTAGTAAGCAGTTTTCTGCACTCACGGTGAATAGCAAAAGCGTTTCCTTCTGACATGAAGATCAGCATGACAGGAGAATTATCAGAAACTTTACAGTTAGAAGTAAACCACGACATGCATAATAACAAGTCCATGTTATTATTTTTTATTCAGATATGAGCTACAGAGATTACATGAATCAGGGAATAAAAGAAAATGTAAACAGGAGGCGTAGTTTAATGAACTTGTTTATACTTCAAGACTGATTTACAATGGTAAGCCTAACCATTGCAAGTCAGACTCAGTTATCCAGGACACTGGGCGGTGGTTGATTCCACAGTTAGCAGATCACCTTCTTGGCCAGCTCACTCTCCTGTCCAGCCTTGCACAATCTCTTTAAGTGTCTACACAGCCAGGACAAATCCTTGGGGATCTTAGACGCCCTGACCTAATGCTTTTATTCTTGGACTAACTTCTTCCCTCCAAATGTTGTTCATGGGCTTCCTGACCTCTTTTTTATTTTATTTTTTTATATTTATTTATTTATTTATTTATTTATTTTTGAGACTGAGTCTCACTCTGTCACCCAGGCCAGAGTGCAGTGGCATGATCTTGGCTCACCACAACCTCTGCCTCCCGGGTTCAAGCCACTCTCCTGCCTCAGCCTCCTGAGTAGCTGGGATTACAGGCACGTGCCACCACACCCAGCTAATTTTTGTATTTTTAGTAAAGACAAGGTTCACCATGTTGGCCAGGCTGGTCTCGAACTCCTGACCTCAGGTGATCCACCTGCCTCTGCCTCCCAAAGTGCTGGGCTGACCTCTTTACTTGGCCTGCTTGACCTAGATTTGCCTCTCAACCTCATTAAACAGCCAGGTGTAGATTCTTCCTCTGGCAATACTCTTTGAGACTGCCTTGGCTAATGTGCCTCCTGTTGCAACTGGCCCCTAAATACCTTACCTGAGCTTTGACTATAGAAAGTAGCACTGCCTTGAGGGTCATCCTGCCTCATGAATGGGATGAGGGCTTCAGGCAGGGGCACATCCACTCCTTATCTCCATGCAATATTCCATGATGACTGTGTAGACCATTCTTGGCCAACATGATGTAAAAGGAGGAGGCCACTTCCCTCAAATATCAGGACCTCAGACTCAATTGACACAGGCCATGACAGAGGTGCTGACTTCGTTCCTAAAACTTCTGATTCATTTATGCAAGCCTTGCCCCAACCTGCTTCCCAGAATACTAATGTTCCTTCTAAAATCCCCTTTTCTTTGTAATTCACACAGTCTATTTTCTTAAGCAATTAAGACCTTTCATGAACACAAGTTGTACAGTTTTCAGGAGAGGCTCAGCAAATCAAAGTTGTATGGGATTTGTATGAGCTATGGAAAGATGCGATATTCAACCCCACACTGAAATGTTTCCTTCTGGGAAAAGTACAAAATGTTAAACTGTAAAGCTTTTGCTTTATATATCACTTTATTAGTGATATATAAATTCCTCCCTTGTGATGGTGAATTTTATATGTCAACTTATCTGAGCTATGGTGCCCAGATACTCGGCTGAACAGTAGTCTAAATGTTGCTGTGAAGGCATTTTTTAGATGGGATTAACGCTTAATCCAGCAGACTTTGAGTAAAGCAGATTTCCTTCCATAATGTTTGTGCTTCATTCAATCAGTTGAAGACCCTCAGAACATAGACTGAGGTTTCCTAAAGAATATGAAATTCTTCTTAAGACTGCAACTTAGAAAACTTGCCTGAGTTTCCAGCTTGCTGCCCTGTGGACTTTCGACTCAAGGCTACAATATCCACTCTTACCTGAATTTCCAGCCTGCCAGCAAATTCTACAGATGTAGGATGTGCAGCGCCCACAATCATGTGAGCCAAGTCTTTGATGTAAATCTCTCTCATTCTCTCTCTGTCATATCTATAGATCTATTTGCTATATCTCTCATCTCTCATCTATCTATATCTATCCTATCTATCATCTATCTATCTATCTATCATCTCTCATCTATCTATATCTATCCTATCTATCTATCATCTATCTATCTATCTATCATCTCTCATCTATCTATATCTATCCTATCTATCATCTATCTATCTATCATCTCTCATCTATCTATATCTATCCTATCTATCTATCATCTATCTATCTATCATCTCTCATCTATTTATATCTATCATATCTATCTATCTATCTATCTATCATCTATCTATCATCTCTCATCTATCTATATCTATCCTATCTATCTATCATCTATCATCTCATCTATCTATATCTATCCTATCTATCTATCATCTATCTATCTCTCATCTCTCATCTATCTATATCTATCCTATCTATCTATCATCTATCTATCTATCTATCATCTCTCATCTATCTATATCTATCCTATCTATCTATCATCTATCTATCATCTCTCATCTATCTATATCTATCCTATCTATCTATCATCTCTCATCTATCATATCTATCTATCATCTATCTATCTATCATCTATCTATCTATCTCTCATCTCTCATCTATCTATATCTATCCTATCTATCTATCATCTATCTATCTATCTACCATCTCTCATCTATCTATATCTATCCTATCTATCATCTATCTATCTATCATCTCTCATCTATCTATATCTATCCTATCTATCATCTATCTATCTATCATCTCTCATCTATCTATATCTATCCTATCTATCATCTATCTATCTATCATCTCTCATCTATCATATCTATCTATCATCTATCTATCATCTATCTATCTATCTCTCATCTCTCATCTATCTATATCTATCCTATCTATCTATCATCTATCCATCTATCATCTCTCATCTATCATATCTATCTATCATCTATCTATCTATCTATCATCTATCTATCTCTCATCTCTCATCTATCTATATCTATCCTATCTATCTATCATCTATCTATCTACCATCTCTCATCTATCTATATCTATCCTATCTATCTATCATCTATCTATCTATCTATCATCTCTCATCTATCTATATCTATCATATCTATCTATCTATCTATCATCTATCTATCATCTCTCATCTATCTATATCTATCCTATCTATCTATCATCTCTCATCTATCTATATCTATCATATCTATCTATCTATCATCTATCTATCTATCTATCATCTATCTATCTATCTTATCTATCATCTCTATCTATCTATCATCTAACGTATTCATCTTATTGGTTCCGTTTCTCTACACAGCTCTGACTAATAAACCCACCAAATTCTAAGAAGTTCTCCTACCCCTCCCAGGTGCAGCATACACTTCTTTTGCTACAGGTGAGAAGTGCTAAGGCTGAAATTTGCTGTTTCCACCAGAGGATGGGACTGGCCTATAACTGCACTTCTGCTTCCTGATTATGCATGCACAAGGCTCCTTTCAAGGGCCTCCAAATATAAATTCATTAGATTCATCTCTGCGTCTCTGCACTGCTAACTCCCTCACCAATATCATTTACCCACACACCCACCGCACATGCACATGCACACATGCATACACATACAATAAAAAGCAAAAGTCATATTTGTGTCACATTTTTGGAAATGACAGCTGTTGCTCTGTCTCCCTGGGGCAGGGTGCCTGGGCCTGCCAAATACTGAGTACGCGGCAACAACCCATCTGTGCCTGTTTTCACAACATGCCCTTCCACAGCAATCCCCGCATCCCTATCTCAACAATCTCCGGCACCGCTCTGGGGAGCCGTCAACGTCTAAAAGAATCCCATCCTCCCAGGACACTCTACAGTCACATCTCTCAAACTATCTGTGCTGAAGGACTATTTTATTTCTAATTTCCAGTCTGCAGACGAATACTTTTAAAAAATATAAAACACGTACCATGACATTGCAGAAACGTTAAATTGCTACAAAAGCTTCAAAGGCAAACTCTCATTTCCTCACTATTTCTTCACTGACCAGAAAGCAATCATGCTTTGAACAGAACTGTCCTAAGTGCCTAACACAGAGTGGCTGAGGATGGTGCCTAGGGCAATAAACAGCACTGATCGGGGAAGACTGTGCAGGAGGATATATATCCTAGTGTGGCTCATGTTCCATATTATGTGCATCCTCAGGCTCGCTATGAACTAAGACTCCAAAACAGGAAATATCATTTCTCTCCACCCCAGTTTTTCCCATCCAAGCACACTCACCCCATTTTTATTTAGTATGCCTGCCCTACTAATTGTAATCACTTTATAATCCAGGCCATTTTGATTCTCCCAGATGATCAATGACAGGAAGTTGAAGAAGACAGGCCATAGGTTTTTAGTCTATCTAAAGCCTATTGAAACCTCAGTTCAGAGGGAGACTCTTTCCCCCACCTCGTCCAAACATATTATGGTCTTTCCATGGTAACTGTGAAATCAGTTTATATATTTAATCACCTCATATCTGATTATCTACTCTTATGTATTATGAACAGAGAAGGTGGAACTAAATTTCTATTCCACAATAAGAAGGAGGTTGCGATTGGAAATTCTATACCCAATATCTCTGCAATTTCTTTTCTGGATACATCAGCTAGACATAGTTTCACACATGTGCACAAGGAGTCAATATTATTCTTGATATAATCTTTACATTGTCAAAAAGCATAGAAACATTGAGGTCCAAAATTCTATTCTATTTCAATAGTGTAATGTTTTTAAAGAAAAAATGTGATGGTTAAATTTTTCTTTCTCTTTTCTTTTCTTTTCTTTTCTTTTTTTCAGATAGAGTTTCACTCTTGTTGCCCAGGCTGGAGTGCAATGGCGCAATCTCAGCTCACTGCAACCTCTGCCTCCCGGGTTCAAGAGATTCTCCTGCCTAAGCCTCCTGGAATTAAGTTTTTCTTATAGGAAAAAAAGAATTTGATTGTCTCCTCACATCAAATTAGTGTAAATGAAATGACTCCCGTAATAATAAACAAACTACCCCTTAATTGTGTTAGATACATCAATTTCTAAAGGCTTTTATTTATTGATGTAATGAAATGGTTAAATATTATAGAGAATCCAAGTGGGAATACTAACATGTTAAAATACATTTATGTCTATGTGTACTCAATGATTAGCTGCCAGTTATAAGTGAGAATATGCAGTGTTTGGTTTTCTGTTTTTGTGTTAATTCACTTAGGATAATGGCCTCCAGCTGCATCCATGTTGCTGCAAAGGACACGATTTCATTCTTTTTTATGACTGTGTAGTATTCCATGGTGTATATATACCAAGTTTTCTTCATCCAAACCACTGTTGATGGGCACCTAGGTTGATTCCAAGTCTTTGCCATTATGAATGGCACTGCCATGAACATACAAGTGCATGTGTCATTTTTGTAAAATGATTAATTTTCCTTTGGGTATATACCTAGTAAAGACATTGCTGGGTTGAATGATTATTCTGTTATTCTTTTTTAAGTTATTTAAGAAATCTCCAAACTGCTTTTCACAGTGGCTGCATTAATTTACATTCCCACCAACAGTGTATAAGCACTCCCTTTTCTCTGCAGCCTAGACAGCATCTATTATTTATTGGCTTTTTAATAATGGCCATTTTGACTGGTGTGAGATGGTATCTGTATTAGTCTGTTCTCACACTGCTAATAAAGACATGCCTGAGACTGGGTAATTTATAAAGGAAACAGGTTTAATTGACTCGCAGTTCCACATGGCTGGGGAAGCCTCACAATCATGGCAGAAGACAAATGAGGAGCAAAGTCACATCTTACATGGTGGCAAGTAAGAGAGAATGTGCAGGGGATCTCCCCTTTATAAAACTATCAGATCTTGTAACACTTATTCACTATCATGAGAAGAGCATGGAAAAGACGCACTCCTCATGATTCAGTTGCCTCCCACTGGGTCCCATGACACGTAGAAATTATGGGAGCTACAATTCAAGATGAAATTTGGGTGGGGACAAAATCAAACCATATCATTCTGCCCCTGGTCCCTTCTAAATATCATATTCTTGCATTTCAAAATCAGTCATGCCTTCCCAACAGTACCCTGAAGTTTTTATATATAATATATTAAAGACTTTATAATAATTATATAATAAATATAATAGAATATATAAATATAATTTAATATAATATATAATATAATTATATATTATATATTATATTATTTATATATATTATATATTATATTATTTATATATAATATACTATATTTAATATAATAATATATTATATATATTATATATACTGAGTCAGTATATATAATATATAATATATTTATATATTATATATTTATATAATATATTTATATATTATATAATATATTATATTTATATATTATAATATATTATATTTATATATTATATAATATATTACATTTATATATTATATATTATATTATATTTATATATAATATAATATAATATATTTATATATTATATATTATATACATATATTATATAATATAATATATTTATATATTATATATTATATTCATATATTATATAATATATTATATTTATATATTATATATAACATATATATAATATATTATATTATATGTAACATATAACATGTATAATATATTATATTATATGTAACATATAACATGTATAATATATTATATTATATATATAAAATATATAATATAATATATATAACCAGCCTTTGAATGTGTTGCCATTAGAACCTAAAGAGACATCACAGATGCTGACCTTTCTTTTTATTGATTGGGGCTGCAAGACACAGCAATTTTTCTGTTACTTTGAAGGAGACAGGCAAAGCACGCCTAACCACTGAATCCGTAAAACCTTTGCTGAAGTGAAAACCTCCAGAATCTTCACAGGGTTTATCGCCCACTTTCTAAAACATGTGTTACCAAAACCTCCAGCATACTAGTCACCTCTTGCTCATCTTGTCTGATCAGCATGATGCCATCAGTGTGTCAATATGATATTCTGTGGATGTCTACATGGTCCAGACCTCGTAAGACTATATTATAACAAAAGCTAGGGGGTCAATAGAGCACTGAGGAGGAAAAACTGTAAAGAAATAATATTACCTAACCTATCTGATGGTGCACTGTTTTTGACGCTCTTTTCTAATCAGGATAGAAAAGAATGCATCTAACTAATCGCTGGCTAAAAATCATGTATCTGCTCTAGGAATAGATACCATGTCTGACAAAGCAACTCTAACTAGGACCACTAGTTGTTTGAGCTTGAGATAGTCTAAGCATTCTCTAGAATCTTTCTGGCTTCTGCAAGGATCAGGCTGGCAAATTAAATTAAGGTGTGCTAGGCACCACTGCCTTTCATCCTTATGTGATTAATGGTGGCATTGGTCTCTGCGTTCCTTCTCCCCTCATGGAATACTGTTCTTGATTAAATGTCATGGCTGGGGATAAAGTTGGGAGAACTGTCAAAGGTGCCCACTTTCCCTTCTGCATTATGATAGTTTTTACCCTACAGGCCAAGGACTCAGCATGGAAGTTATTCTAACTACCAGATATGTCAATTCTAACAGCACATTTGGTGACAGACAAATGACCACCGGGTATGTCCATAAGTCCAGTGAGACCAGGCAGAGCTGCTTGTTAACCAGAACTCCATTTATGACCTTGGCTCTATATTCTCAATCTAGCTGCAGGGCCTTGGTGAAATTTTGGGTTTCCACTTATCAATGTCCACTCTGACTCTATGCCCAACCACTCTTGACATGTCTGGGGATTTTTCTTTCTTCAGTGTATAATCACCCGACTAATGGCTATAGGTCCCTTTGAGGGAGGACTAGGAAGTATAATCACCACAGTATATACTTGTCAAGATGTTGCAAGATCTTTTCTTCTAGGGGTCTGACTAGTTTTTTAATCAACAGGTTCTGTATCTGAAAAGTAGCTTAGGACTAGGAGCTGAGCAAGAGATCATGACTTTTTATTGGGGTGATGGGGACCACGTTCAGCCTCTTAGTCCTCTATTTCTTCCCCTTCTGGTTGTAGTTACTGAGTAGCACCCTTGTTGGCCTCCTTCCTATTTTGTCTGTATATAATAGTAAGGTTTATATATTCCACTTAAAATGAAGAAGTATTAATTCTGGGTAAAGTATGTCAAATTAAGTATGTCTTTTGTAATCCTGAGAGTGACCACTAAAATAACTACACAAATAGATATAGTTAAGAAACATAATAGATACGTTGAAATGCAATACCAAAAAATAATTTCAAATAACCAACAAGAAGGCAGAAAATGGGAAATAGGAGAATTAAAACCAGAGAGAAAAGAGAGCAAATAACAAAATGGCAGACCTGAATTTTAAAAATCAATAGCTAAATAAAATGAAAATAACTTAAACACACCCATTAAAAGACATGCATTGTCAAATTGGATTTTAAAAACCAAACACATGACTCTATGCCATCTACAAGAAACTCACTTGAAATACAATTTAGAGCTGGGTATAGTGGCATGTATCTGTAGTTTCAGCTACTCAGGAGTATGAGATGGGAAGACCACTTGAGCCCAGGAGTTCAAGTCCAGCCTTGGCAACATAGCAAGACCGTCATCTTAAAAAAGAATAATAATAATAACAAACACAGACACACACACACATACACACACACGCACACACATATAATATGAATGTGATGTTTGGCAGGGCCAACAGAATTGAAATCATAACTGCCACTCTGAAAGCATATAGTGTGTGTGTGTGTGTGTGTGTGTGTGTGTGTGTATGTGCGTATCGATAAAAATAAAAGGACGAAAACAAAATACCATGAAAACAATAATCACAGGAAAGTAAGAATGGCTATATTATTAATATGAAACAAAGTAGACTTTAGAACACAAAAGTTACTAGAAATAAAGATTAACATTATGTAATGATAAAAGGGTCAATTCACCAAAAGACATAACAATTCCAAATGTTGCAAAATACATCAGGCAAAACATGATAGTTTTAAAGGGAGAAAGTTAAAAGTCCCTAATTTTTGTTAAAATCTTCAACATTCCTCTCTTAGTAATCAACAGAACTAGGAGACAGAAAATTAGGAAAAATACAGAAAAAACTGAACAATATCATCAACCAACTAAATGTGATAGATATATAATATTCCACTCAACACCAAAAAAAATACAACTTTTCAAGTGCCTATGGAATATTTGCCAAGATAGATCATATCCTGGGTCATCAAATAAGCCTTAACAAATTTGACATGCAAAATATTTTTTCTGAGTATAATTGAATTAAACTAGAAATCAATAACCAAAAGATAAGAAAATCTTGAGACACTTGGAAATTAAGCACATTTCTGATTAATCCGTGGGTCAAATAAATTGGAAAATAGTCTGAACTGAGTGAAAATGAAGCTGGGAAGCAGAGGAATGAAAATTTTGATTATCTAGGTAAAGCTGTCAATTAAGCAGACTAGAGCTCTAGGTGGAGAGAAGAGCTTTTCTCTGATTAAGCTGTTTACTTTCTCATGGCTTAAAGACAGCACTTTAAATTTTGATATTAGCCACAATAATCTTGGACGTAAAAGAGAAATTGCTCCCTATAATATGATATAGCCAAGCAACCCAGTATAAACGCCACTGCTCCGCAGGAACTGGCCGAATACCAATGAGTAGACAAACAGTCCAAGCATGATCACGTGAATGTGATGTTTGGCAGGGCCTACAGAATTGAGATCATAACCTCCACTCTGAAAGCAGTCTTCACAGAAACTTTTCACAGAAGTCAAACAGTTAAAGCAAATTCTAGATACATGGTAGAGACCAGGAAAAAATGAATAATTTTCTTCTAAACAAGGAGCTCAGCGGATAAACCATACCTCTAGATTCCTTGCTTCAATTTTCCCAGAAGTAAGTTCATTGTATTTTTTCTGTTTTGTTTTGTGTTTTGTTTTTGTGTGTGTGTTTGTCTCAGAGGTTTTGTCTTTTCTTATTCCTATCACAAAATTATAAATAAACCTTTATAAACTGAATGACAATCATCTATGGAGAAATTATTTTGAAAAATATTGGCTATTTTGAAGATCTTATATCTGGTAATTAATATTAGATAGATAAAAATATTGAGTTAGAATGTTTTTTAAAAAATTATGCAACCATTACATTGTTTTAAACATAACTGAGTGTAGAAATAAGTTTAAATTGGCTAAAAAATTTTTGTGAAGATCTTAGAGTTTTAAGAATTGTGTTGGAAGACTGAGCTGTTTTTGAAGTTAAAGTTATCTACTTTGATTGCACAATAATATAAGGCCTTTTGGAGAAGTGCTCTTCTGACTTTAAGACTGTTTACCAAGAGCACTTACAGAAATATTTTTATTTTTCCTATCGCTCACTCTTAGGCTGTAAGAATTTGAGAAATGTAAGATTCTTTCTAGGATCTTTTACTCGTTGGATACAGTGAGTTGAACGAGAATGTGAAATATGTAGCTTCTCTTTATCACAATGTTATTTAAAATGTACATTGGTAAAAAGAATTTTCATGCTCCTATAGTGAATACATTTTGTTCGAATTTTACAACAGTATAAGAGGATAAAAATGAGTCATTACAATTTGAGACTATTTGCCATATGTATAATAAAGAATTCATGTTTTTGCTAGCCTTTATATAAACTGCAGAACATATAAAAATTGGAAAGAAACAAAGTTGGCAATAATACTTTACGATGGAAGATACAAGGGATTCGAGTCAGACTGGAGTTGGCATGCTACCTAAGACTGTAGCTGATTCCATAGTGAGGAGATCATCCTCTTGGCCAATGTCTATTAACTTCGCCAATGAATTATGCATTTCTGTAGAGATGCTGTGATGTATTTGGGCTTGTACACGAGGTGGAGTGTAGAAATTCCTCCTGTACAGAGCTTGCATTGGCTGCAGCTGCTTTAAGAACTCAGAAACTTTTGCCCTCTCTGTAGGCTAGCTCACTGTGAAAATATCCCATGGATTTTACCTAAAATTGCTGACAGAGAGTGGCATTATACTTCTATAGATAATTGTATCAGTAACCAGAGAGGAGAAGTACAGCAGTAGACTACCCTCTACCTCCTGGTAGGAGTAGTAGCACATCACAGTTTCAGCATGTTCAATCTTGAGCAAAGAACATGATGTGATTGTTTGTGGGTATGTCTGTACACGGAGGGTGATTTTAGGTAAAGAGAGCCTTGCACAGCTCTCTTAAAAGTATCCATGCTGAATTTTCTGCACCTTAACCTGGGCTGCTTTACTCTTGGAACTGTCTTTCCCTCTTCTCTTTCCAATGGCTTTCTGACCTCTTTACTTGGTCTGCTTCCTCTTAGGCTTGCCCCTCAGCCTCATTACATGGCCATGTGTAGGTTCTTCTTCTAGCAGTGTTCTCTGAGACTGCTGTGGCTAATGTGCCTTCTGTTGCAACTGACCCCTGGACCCCTTACTTGAGCTTTGGCTCTAGAAAGTAGCACCACCCTATGTGTGATCCTGTCCCATAAATGAGATGATGGATTCAGTTGGGGCTCATTCACTTCTCATCACTATGGACGAGTTCATAGAAACTGCATGGCCAACATGGCATGCATACAGAGGGAGATCTTGTCTCCTCAGAAGTCAGGCCTTATGAGCCAAATGATGGTCTTCAGGGTGGAGCTGCTGGCTTTGTGCTCAAAAGTCTGGACCCATTCTTCCAAGTCATGTCCTTTACATGCTTCCCAGAAAAATGATGATGGTACCTTCCAGAATCTCTTTACTTCTATAATTCAGCTTACGTACCCTGTTTTCTCCCACAGCAAAGACCATTTGAAAGCACTCTAGTCCTACAGTTTTCAGGAGTGGCTTAGCAAATCATATTTGTGTAGCAGTGGTTGACTGAAGTTATGGAAAGATGTGCTGCTCTTATTACGCACTGAATTATCTTCTTCTGGGAAGTATTTTATTTGCCTGCTGCAATAAACTGTATGTATAAATTCCCCTACAAAATCACCCCCCATATACAGACATACCCACAAACAATCACATCATGTTCTTTGCTCAAGATTGAACATGCTTAAACTGTGATGTGCTACTACTCCTACCAGGGGGTAGAGGGTAGTCTATTACTGTACTTCTCCTCTCTGGTTACTGATGCAATTATCTATAGAAGTATAATGCCACTCTCTGTCAGCAATTTTAGGTAAAATCCATGGGATATTTTCACAGTGAGCTAGCCTACAGAGAGGGCAAAAGTTTCTGGGTTCTTAAAGCAGCTGCAGCCAATGCAAGCCCTGTACAGGAGGAATTTCTACACTCCACCTCGTGCACAAGCCCAAATACATCACAGCGTCTCTACAGAAATGCAGAATTCATTGGCAAAGTTAATAGACATTTGATGGTAAAAAATGAATCTACTTTGTATGTTCTTTAAATTGAAAATTGAATCACATTTCTACACAATAACAGGCGGATCACAAGGTCAGGAGATCGAGACCATCCTGGCTAACATGGTGAAACCCCGTCTCTACAAAAAGTACAAAAAATTATCCAGGCATGGTGGCGGGCGCCTGTAGTCCCAGCTACTCGGGAGGCTGAGGCAGGAGAATGGAGTGAACCCGGGAAGTGGAGCTTGCAGTGAGCCGAGATCGCGCCACTGCACTCCAGCCTGGGCAATAGAGTGAGACTCCATCTCAAAAAAAAAAAATAAAAATAAATAAATAAATAACCAGGATAATTAGGTTGGAATTCAGCAGAGTATTAAAATATCTAGAAGGCATTTGTTTGTAAAAAGAGAATAGAGATAATAAATACTTTTGAGTTTTCATAAAATAAGTTATAGTTCCTTAGAAAAGTATTTAAGAGTAACCATAAAAGACATGTAACCACATTTTATATCTTTGGGACAGGAGAAGAAATGGAGAAGGGGAGGAAAACATTTTCAATTCAATAGAAGGTAAAGATGTAGACAAAACTAGAAGCAAAGGAAAAGTAGGTTTAACATGAGAATAAGATAGAATGAGAGATCATCCCAAACAAAAATTCACACATGGTTTAATGCATCTCTTAAAATATAGTTATCTATCAGTTTAGATTTCTAAACATAATGCATTGATGAGTTTTTTATACATTAACCAAATATTTAAAAATGCAGCAAAAAGTTAACAACAAAGAGATAGAAACAGATACTTTAGGCAAATATTAACCTATAGAAACCTAGTGTCTCCATGTTATTATCAGAAATAGAAGCAACCTATTACTGAAGCATAAAAAAGCAATGTTTTATGCACCTAGCTACCTAGACTTTAAATGAACATGCTGAAAACTAACAGATATAATAAGAAATTACGAAACCTATTATTAGAGTGGAAATATTTAATTGAACTCTATTATGAAATGATTGATCTAGTAAATATAACATTAGAAAGGATGCTGAAGATTTGAAGAACACAATGATAAAGATTGAATAGATATGTGCAAAACACTTCACCTAAATGGTGAGTTACAGGTATGTTAGGTGCATGTGGAACACTTTCAAATATTAAAATATGCTAAACCACCGAGGAAGTCTTAAGGAATTTTAAAGAAGCAGTATCTTACTGAGAAGTCATTTCTTTGATCACAATATAATTGTTAGAAATCAAAAATAAAAAGTCACTAAAAACAAAGAAACTTCAATATAGTGAATGCTAAAGAGGTAATCCTAAGTAACATATGTATGGTCTATTGTCACATTTATGTTACATAGCAAAAAGGAAATAAACCCAAATAATGACACGCAGCAATAAGCATTTGTAGTTGCAGCGTCTGCAGTGGTTCCTAAGAAACTGCTGATCTTGGATAGGCTTGATAGTATCTCTGGGAGGGGACTGGCTAGCACTCTCAACTGGATGACTGAGAGGACTCAGCTTGGTTTCATTCTGCGGTAGGCTAGGCCAGGTCTGCTCTCACAGCAATGGAAGAAACAAAAAAGCAAGCAGATACACTCAAGGTCTCGGGAGGCTGAGGTTCAGAACTGATGCGTCATCACACCTCCCTTCTTCTCTTGGCCCACGTACTAGCCTGCCTTGATGACAAAAACTCCAAAATTACCAGACAAAGGGTAGACACAGACAGAGGTGGATAATTGGGTCACTGATGCAATCACCCAACTCCAGAATCCATTTTCTCAGCCACTCTGCTAACATTAGTTCACTATTTCAGCCAAGAAGCCAAAGGAAAAAGCAGCAAAACAAACCCCCAAAAGAGTAGAAATAAAACCGTAAAAAGTAAGAAGATAAATTAATAAATTAGAAAACATAGTAAATAATCAAAATGATGAAACAGTAACACTGCTGTTTTGTTTAAAAGGCCATTAATACATTCAAAATTCTAGCAAGACTAATGAATAAAAATAAAAAGAAGCTTAAAAACAGAAGAAAAATACATCCATATATAATAGGTTTTTAAAAGTATTTTTAGTTATAGATATTTTAAATTCATGCTAATAAATCTAAATATAGTTTGAAGCCAGGTAGCATGATGCTTCCAGCTTTGTTCTTTTTGCTTAGGATTGTTTTGGCTATGCGGGCTCTTTTTTGGTTCCACATAAAATTTAAAGTAGTTTTTTTCTATTCTGCAAAGAAAGTCAATGGTAGCTTGATGGGAATAGCATTGAATTTATAAATTACTTTGGGCAGTATGGCCATTTTCATGATATTGATTCTTCCTAGCCATGAGGAAGGAAAGTTTTTCCATTTGTTTGTGTCCTTTCTTATTTCCTTGAGCAGTGGTTTGTGGTTCTCCTTGAAGAGGTCCTTCATGTCCCTTGTAAGTTGTATTCCTAGGTATTTTATTCTCTTTGTTTATTAAACCATGTATGTTTATTTCAAACAAACAATTTTGAATGGGAGTTCATTCATGATTTGGCTTTTTGCTTGTCTGTCGTTGGTGTATAGGAATACTTGTGATTTTTGCACATTGATTTTGTATCCTGAGACTGCTGAAGTTGCTTACCAGCTTAAGGAGTTTTGGGGCTGAGACAACGGGGTTTTCTAAATACAGAATCATGTCATCGGCAAACAGTGACAATTTGACTTCCTCTCTTCCTATTTGAATATGCTTTATTTCTTTCTCTTGCCTGATTGCACTGGCCAGAACTTCCAATACTATGTTGAATAGGAGTGGTGAGAGAGGGTGTCCTTGTCTTGTGCTGGTTTTCAAAGGGAATGCTTCCAGCTTTTACCCATTCAGTATGATATTGGCTATGGCTCTGTAGTAAAGAGCTCTTGTTATTTTGAGTTATGTTCCATCAATGCCTAGTTTATTGAGAGTTTTTAACATGAAGGGATGTTGAATTTTATGAAAGGCCTTTTCTGCATCTATTGAGATAATCATGTGGCTTTTGTCATTGGTTCTGTTTATGTGGTGGATTACATTAATCAATTTGCGTATATTGAAATAGCCTTGCATCCCAGGGATGAAGCGACTTGATCATGGCGGATAAGCTTTTTGATGTGCTGCTGGATTTGGTTTGCCAGTATTTTATTGAGGATTTTCACGTCCATATTAATCAGGGATGTTGGTCTGAAATTTTCGTTGTGTCTCTGCCAGGTTTTGTTGTGTCTCTGCCAGGTTTTGGTAGCAGGATGATGTTGGTCTCATAACATGAGTTAGAGAGGAGTCCCTCTTTTTCGATTGTTTGGAATTGTTTCAGAAGGAATGCTACCAGCTCCTCTTTGTACCACTGGTAGAATTCAGCTGTGAATCTGTCTGGTCCTGGGCTTTTTTTGATTGGTAAGCTATTAATTACTCCTTCAATCTCAGAACTTGTTATCGGCCTATTCAGGGATTTGACTTTTTCCTGGTTTAGTCTTAGGAGGGTGTATGTGTCATGGAATTTACCCATTTCTTCTAGATTTTCTAGTTTACCATGTTATCTGATTTCAAACTATACTACAAGGCTATAGTAACCAAAACACCATGATACTGGTACCAAAACAGATATATAGACCAATGAAACAGGACAGAGACCTCAGAAATTACACCACGCATCTACAACCATCTGATCTTTGACAAATCTGACAAAAACAAGCAATGTGGAAATGATTCTCTGTTAAATAAATGGTGCTGGGAAAGCTGGTTAGTCATATGCAGAAAACTGAAACAGGACCCCTTCCTTACACTTTATACAAAAATTAACTCAAAATCTTTTAAAGACTTAACTGTAAAACCCAAAACCAAAAAAACCCTAGAAAAAAACCTAGGCAGTACCATTCAGGACATAAGCATGGGCAAAGACTTCATGACTAAAATACCAAAAGCAACTGCAACAAAAGCCAAAATTGACAAATGGGATCTCATTAAACTAAAGAGCGCCTGCACAGCAAAATAAACTATCATCAGCGTGAACAGGCAACCTACAGAATGGGAGAAAATTTTTGCAATCTACCCATCTGACAAAGGGCTAATATCCAGAATCTACAAGGAAATTAAACAAATTTACAAGAAAAAAACAAATAATCCCATCAAAAAGTGGACACAAGATATGAACAGACACTTCTCAAAAGAAGACATTTATGTGGCCAACAAACAAATAAAAAAAACTCATCACCACTGATCACTAGAGAAATGCAAATCAAAACCACAATGAGATATCATTTCATGCCAGTCAGAATGGCGGTTATTAAAAAGTCAGGAAACAATAGATGCTGACAAGGCTGTGAAGAAATAGGAACACTTTTACACTGTTAGTGGGAGTGTAAATTAGTTCAACCATTGTGGAAGACAGTGTGGCGATTCCTCAGGATCTAGGATCAGAAATACAATTTGACCCAGCCATTCCATTACTGAGTACATACCCAAAGGAATATAAATCATTCTACTATAAAGACACATGCACACATAATGTTTATTGCAGCACTATTTACAATAGCAAAGACTTGGAACCAACCCAAATGCCCAACAATGTTAGACTGGCTAAAGAAAATGTGGTACATACACACCTTGGAATACTATGCAGCCATAAAAAAGAATGAGATCATGTCCTTTGCAGGGACATGGATGCAGCTGGAAGCCATCATTCTCAGCAAACTAACACAGGAACAGAAAACCAAACACCACATGTTCTTACTCATAAGTGGGAGTTGAACAATGAGAACACATGGACACATTGAGGGAAACAACGTACACCAGGGCCCGTTGAGGAGTAGAGGGCAAGGGGATGAAGAGCATTAGAACAAATACCTAATGCATGCGGGGCTTAAAATCTAGATGACGGGTTGACAGGTGCAGCAAACCACCATGGTTATATGTATACCTATGTAACAAACCTGCACATTCTGCACATGATCCCAGAACATAAAGTAAAATAAAAATAAATAAATAAATAATCTAAATATAATGAATACTTTTCAGTGAAAATTATCAAAATTGGATCAAGTTCAAACAGACAATTGAATAGGCCAGTCATATTTAATTAATTGAACCTTTGTTAACAGCAATGATAATCTAGCCCATCCTTATCCCAGAAACAACAGGCTCATCAGGTTTTATCAGCAAGTTTACTAGCCTTCTAAGATCAGATCTTCCATGTGTTACAAACTGCCTTGGAGAACAGAAAAAGAGAAAATGCTAGCCATAATAAAGCTAACAAAGCATTGAGGCTAAAAGCAGACAAGCACACTGTATAAACAATTAAATTACAGTACACTGTAATTTATGATTATAAACAATCCCAAGTAAAATATTGGCAAGTTCGATTAAGTAGTATTAAAAAATACCTTATGACAAATTATAGTATTTGCTGGAAAACAGGAGAGAAAACATCAAATTTACATGTTAGTAGATTATATTAGTTATAATCATAATCACAAAAGAATATAAGAAAATATCTCATGTCCATGTAGAAGAAAACTCAATACCATACACATTTTAATTATATCTGAGTGAGTTAATAAATTTAATGCAATAGTAATCAGATCTTTATTTATCATTAAACTTGCCAAAATGTTTCCAATATACATTTAGAAGAGTATAAGTAGCTAATATAAATTGAACTGTAGAATAAATCAAACAAAAATTACTTAATGGCTCAACTACAATAACTACAATACAATACAATTTATTTTCTTTCTTTCTCTTTGTCTCTCTCTCTCTCTCTCTTTCTTTTGATGGAGTCTCACTCTGTCGCCCAGGCTGGAGTGCAGTGGCGCCATCTCAGCTCACTGCAACCTCTGCCTCCCGGGTTCAAGCGATTCCCCTGCCTCAGCCTCCTGAGTGGCTGGGATTGCAGGTGCATGCCACCATGTCCAGCTAACTTTTTTGTATTTTTAGTAGGGACAGGGTTTCACCATCTTGCGCAGGCTGGTCTCAAACTCCTGAGCTCAGGTTATCCACCTGCCTCAGCCTCCCAAACTGCTGGGATTACAGGCATGAGCCAGCATGCCCGGCCAATACCATATAATTTCTTGCTCGCTAAACTAATATATCGGCTTCTATTCACTGTTTTTCTTCCCATGATAATCTAGGAAACTGAATTCCATCTGTCTTTTGGCCGACTGTCTTCTAAGACATCTACCTAGCAGAAGGGAAAAGAGGATACAGAGAGACTCACCTACTTCTTAATATTATGATTTAGAAATGGCACATTATTTCTTCTGCTTATATTCCATTGACTAGAAAGCAATCTTACGTCATTGTGAATGGAGTATAGCTCTGTGCTCAGAAAGAAAAAGTAATACATTTTGGTAGAAAGCGGCTGGGCGCAGTGGCTCACGCCTCTAATCCCAGCACTTTGGGAGGCCAAGGTGGGCAGATCATGAGGTCAGGAGTTCAAGACCAGCCTGGCCAATATGGTGAAACCTCATCTCTACTAAAAATACAAAAATTAGCTGGGCATGGTGGCAGGTGCCTGTAGTCCCTGCTACTCGGGAGGCTGAGGCAGGAGAATCGCTTGAACCTGGGAGGCAGAGGTTGCAGTGAGCCAAGATGTGCCACTGTACTCTAGCCTGGGCCACATAGTGAGACTCCATCTCAAAAATAAATAAATAAATAAATAAATAAATTAGTTTTGGTAAAAAGCTAGCAGTTTCTGTCACAAAAAGTAAGCTTTCAGAAGAGCCAAGACAATTTTGAAAAAAAAAATAAGATGAAGACCCTGTTCTAGCATTTATGAAGGCTTATTATGAAGTTCTAGTAACTGCTAGTAACTAGACTATATGCAAGAAATATACAAAGAGATAAATGGAAAAACAGAATACTTCAAAGTGCATATACACATAATATATATACATATGCAGATACACACACACATATACACACACACAAACACAAACACACACATATCTGCTATGTAAGAGAGAAGGAATAACAAATGAATACAGAAAGAAGGAACCAGAAAGTAGTTCATGTTGGAACAATTTACTGGAGAAATGAAGAAAGAAAAAACTCATCACCAACGACTTAGGTCACTCTCTTAGGTCTTACACAAAAATAAACTCAGATGTATGAAAGAGTACATCTTTCATGTGCTCTGACAAATACTTGAGATTGTTAGAAGAATATGAAGGAATGTGTATTTATGACTTCTGAAAAGGAAAGTGCTTTCTAAACAGGACACACACACCAAATACGCAATCACAAAGGAAAAGGTTGTTTAATTTGACTACAACAAAACTTAAACTTGAATACAATAAAAGAAAATTCTAGATTGACAAAATTAATAACTAGCAGCAAACAAATATCTGGAACACATAATGAACTCCTACAAACTGGTATGGCCAAAAAAAAATCAACTGAGTACAAAAAGCTGTTTCCAGAAGTCTAAATAGCCATTCAACATATAAGAAGATGCTCAAATTCTATGAAAAACAAGACAACACAAATTCTAATAATGAGATACCCTACACACTCCTTGTTTGTGCATAATTTGGCTCTGAGAAGCTGTAAATTGTTTTCTCTGTGCTCCTGTTCCACCCTCAACTTCCTAAGGCCTTGTGCACCCAAGCCATAAAGGAGACCCTCTCCATTCTCTTACCCTTCCCCCATCCATAGACTGCTATAGCTTTTTGCTCAGTGCAGTGCTTGAGATATGGGTAGGAGGAACTCAAGATTTCTTACTCCAGCCTCAGTATTAGATACTATAGATCTGGCCCTTGAGATGGGGCTTCCTCAATATGTTTTTCTCCGTACATACCAGCCAATTCCCACTTTGAATCTGTTGAGAGGTTCTGGATCTGTGAGAGCTTCCTCTCCCCCGCAGTGGTGAAAGCCTGTCTCTGCTTTGTATCCATGCTGGGTCACTGTTGCAAATCTCAGCTGCAACTTATCTTTGCTTGGGAATGGGAACTGGAAGTTTCCTGCTCCACCTGCAGTGGTAGCAGGCTGTTGCTTTTTACTAGGTGCAAGGCTTATCATAGAGCGATGTGGTTTCCTTCCTCTCCCTCCACAAAGTGGCTTTTTGCTTCTACCCATAACTTAGCAGCAGAAGTTCACTTGGAACAGGAGTAAAGGTTGGGGGAAGGGGTGGTTGGTGGTTTACAGATTGCCCCTCATTAGCTGCTGATTTTTGCTTTAACTCCTCCCCAGGATGCAACAACAGGTTGTTTTGTGGGGCTGACAGGGATTCCTGTCCTTCTACCAAGGCTTCTAGATTTGCCCTTATTCTGAGACATGGGTAGATTTTGTGGCCTGTGAGCTACTGAGGGTCTTTCAGGTCTCTTGTTTGCATATTATATATATATATCACTTTAAGTTCTGGGCTACATGTGCTGAACGTGCAGGTTTGTTACATAGATATACATGTGTCATGGTGGTTTGCTGCACCCATCAACCCATCACCTAGGTTTTAAGCCCCACATGCCTTAGGTATTTGTCCTAATGTTCTCCCTTCCCTTTCCTCTCACCCCCTGACAGGCCCCAGTGTGTGATGTTCCCCTCCCTGTGTCCATGTGTTCTCCTTGTTCAACTCCCACTTACAAGTGAGAACATGAGGTGTTTGGTTTCCTGTTTCTGTGTTATTTTGCTGAGGATGATGGCTTCCGGCTTCATCCATGTCCCTGCAAAGGACTTGATCTCATTCTTTTTTATGGCTGCATAGTATTCCATGGTGTATATATGCCACATTTTCTTTATACAGTCTACCATTGATGGGGATTTGGGTTGGTTCCAAGTCGTTGCTATTGTAATTTTTTTAAATGAATACTAGGTGAAGCCTATAAAAAAATAGTTGACAAATAAGTGCTGGGGTCCCGGTAATTGTAAACAAACACACAAGCTGTGGGTACCAGGACTAGCATCCACACTCAGCCATTAAACATTTGACATTTCAGCTGCTTTCTCCTACCTGCTTTTATAGTAGCCATGTCTTTCTCTAATACTCTACCAATTCTGAAACTGTTCATGGGTCCCTTTTATCCCTGGAGAAGGCTTTTATCCTTTCAACTTTAGTTTACCCAGTTACCTGTGATCTCAGCAATTTGGTAGACCTAAGAAAAGTTATGATTTCATAGATTATCTGACTTTGTTTCATTATTAGGAAAGTAGCAATATTCTCTTGAGAATTTATGCATTGTAAGTTAAAGAAAAATCCAGAAAATCTTATAGAGAATGGCAATATCATTATAGACAACAATGTGGAAAAGATGAATTTTGAAATACTTATCATAGTACAAATTGCTACGATGATTTTAGAAAAAAGTATAGCTATACACATACACAGAGATTATACATATGCAAATATGTGTGTGTATTTTTCCTGATGACTCTGCATAATAAACATAAATAAATTCTTAAAGATGGAAACAATAAATAAATGCCATTTTAAAATGACATTTGATTAAAATGACATTTTAAAAAGACAATGTAAAGCTCTCTTCCAGGCCAAACTATGGTGATTATCCTATATTAAGATTTTAATTCTTCAAAGAAAGATAGTGGAAAGTACAATTTCTTTCACTAGGGAAAGAAGATTTTCTTTCATCCCACAACAAATTAGTAAAGACAGCAATTATTTCTGCCAGAAATAACAAAGATCCCATTAAATTGTCTTAGATAGATCAATTCCTAAAACAGATTATTTATTCAGGTTCTTAAGCTAAATATTATAGAGCCATTAAATTGGGTGTTCAAGGATGTATTTATTGAAATTAAGAGTGGTGTATGTGTAGGTGTTGGTCTGGGTGCAATCTGGGGACAGAAACTACATAGTAATTAAATGAAGTAAGTTTAATATACAGAACTATTGAACAGTGACAGGAGAATAACTATAAAAATGAACTGAGAGCTCAAGAGGGCTTCCTAGGGCTGAGGGAGAATATCCAAAGAAGAATAAACATGAGGAGATAAGGTATTGACCATTGGATAAGAAGTGGTTGAAACCCACTTAATGGCAGAGAAGCCTGAATGGCAAACTGTGGACACCAGTCCTGGAGTGCACTCCTTTTGCAATGGGACGGCCAAAGGAAACAGAGCTTTGAGGAAAGGGCTGTAGCTATCTGGGGCTCCCGGATATACTACTGCCACCCAAGTCAAGAGCTAGAGGAAACACACAGTGAATCCTGCACACTCTAGATACTTTGCATTGGAGAAAACAATTTACTCAGTGGGGAAAAATACATTCTATAGCAACTCGGCAAATGAACTAATCTGATACCTGGATGGCATCAGATGCCTGCAGTGTGTCTACTATCCTCTCTGCTGAAACAGCATAACATCATGCCAGCTGGCAAAGGAAAGCACTTAAAAGATTCAGATCCATTTTTATAGAGCAGGCTATGCAGAGCGAATTTAGGGCTGAGAGACAGTAAACTGATAACTGGCACAGGGCATCACAAATAAATGATGAAACAGAGTCTGCAAGTGGGGAAGGAAGGAGAGCATGGGAATAATACAATGCTGACTTGGGAACACTCAGACTCTTTGCACTCATTTGGAACATTGGAGTATTAGGCTACGCCTTTTTGTTGTTTGCAGGATATTTCTTCTTATTGAGAACTTCATATTAATTTTATCTTCTTTCTTTTTCATTAAACAAGACAAGATGAGGAAGAGAAAGATCAGTGTGTGTCAACAAACTTGGGCCTTATTATGCAAGAACTTTCTTAAAAAATGGAGAACGAAAAGAGAGTCCTTAACGGTATGACTCAGTATCCGTGTTATTCTCTATTTATGATGGGAAAATACGTGTTGCCTGGGAGGTATCTATGCCATGTGTATCTCCCCCGCCACATACACCAAAAACACTAAAATACAGCACCTTCATACAATAGAAAACACTATTCTTCAGGCCGTGAATCTGTTTGAAGACATTTCAATTGACACGGGCTCATAAATTGAGGTCTGAAACCACTGAATCTGGTAGCAATTGAGAAACCAATACATGTTTTAAAAGCCAATGGTCACATTTGTTACTAGTGTCCCCAGTCATGGAGACTAGGGTTAAGATACTGACATTCCAAAGATATGGTAAACAAACCAACCCACCACAATGGGTAGCTGGCATTTTCTCTTTGGGATCTTTTTCTCTTCTTGAAACAATTAGTTTTCTTCAAAAAAGTGGAAAAGTTGAAATTGTGTTAAATTCCATGAAGAAAATTAGCATTAGCTCTTATAATCTTACCATATAAAAAATCTTGATTAAACTTTGCTATACTTTAAAAATCAGATAGATACAGCTAGGTAGCATTTTTAACTAAATTGGAATTCCACTATACATACATTGTAAAGTTTTTTCCCCTAAGATCATGCATTTTGGAAATAAAGTGATTTCTTATTGGGAGTTCGCATGTGATCAGGATTTATAACTAATTAAGATACTATCCCTCTGATACTATCTTATTATTAGAATTATCAGAATGCCCTTACAAACTGGCATACTGTTGAGTTTGAAATTCCAGAATCTTGGCATGTAACCAGTATATCATTACTAAGCTAGCGATGCCTTGGAACTATCTCTTAAAACACAGAGACTTTCAGCAGACTTTAAACAGTTTATACAATGGGATATATCGAAGTTAGAAAAGTAAAAAAGAAACAAACTTTACGACAAAAGGATTGTGGATGACTAATTTTAAATAAGACTTTTCTTTATCCGTTTTCCTGTATTATATAGGAATGGCTGAACTCATTGCTCCTACTACTTTGTTTGTATATATATCCTCATAGTCATCAAGTAAATGATTTTTCTTCACTGCTTACCATGGACCTGGGACGGGTAGATACATTTAATGAATCCAGATTTTCTGTTGCTTACACACCTGTCAACAACACAACCCAACAGATAATGAATAAAGTAGCCTCTACTCCCTTCCTGGCAGGTAAGTTTTCTAGTTACTTAAGAAGAATGTCTGGTGTGAATATTTGGTTTATTTGACTGCAGATTTATGCATTAATTTGTATTTCAGTTTGATAAATCTTAATTGTCAAACTTTCTGGAGTACATGAATTGGGAATGTATCTTCCCTTTATTGGAAGTAACATCTCACCACTCAGTATCTAAGTTAAAACTAAATGTATTGCTTGCCAAACAAGGGTTTACCATTTGGGGTGCACAGTCTCTCAAAAAGAAACTTGTTGATCCAGTATAGGATTTGAGGAAGCATGAAATTATAGAGACTGGTGCACATTTAGAGCAGTAGTGTTTAAGGATATGTTGACATGTGACTCTGAAAGCACTGTCACTAAAATGAAACTGTTGCTGTAGTGTTTTCTTGTTCTTCAAAGAACAACCAGTCTCTTCCCTTCTTAAATTTAATTATGGGAATTTTAACCTTACTTTTAACACCAAAAACATGTCCTTGCTCTATCTGAATATTCCTTTGAGTATTCTGTATGTCAGATTTTCATCTTCAGCATTAAGGTACTTAACGAGTTAAGGTTAAGTAGTTGTTAAGTCGAGTTAAGGTTAAGGTTACTTAACGAGTACCTTAAAGCTGAAGGGTAAGGATCATTTTTGTAACAATCATTTTTATAACAATGTTCTGAAATTAGAGGAGATGCAGCCTGGTACAAAGGCAAGAGAACTGGACTTAGAGTCAGAGGACATTTGATTAAAAGTAGTTCTGAGAGTCCACTCAGAACTGCTGTAACATATGTGTCTGGAGTGC